>NW_027362074.1:0-325000 GCF_039654945.1 Dendrobates tinctorius | reverse complement strand
TCGAGCCTGTGACATAGCGCTCTGATATTCAGTGGGCCTCACACAAACCAAAAGTGTCCAGTGTCCACTAGTGTCTGCAGAAATTCAAAATCTCCCTTATCCTCTAGTGACATTTTTCACACCTGTGCCATCGAGCCTGTGACATAGCGCTCTGATATTCAGTGGGCCTCACACAATCCAAAAGTGTCCAGTGTACACAAGTGTGTGCAGAAATTCAAAATCTCCGTTATCCTCTAGTGACATTTTTCACACCTGCGACATCTAGCCTGTGACATAGCGCTGTGATATTCAGTGGGCCTCACACAATCCAAAAGTGTCCAGTGTCCACTAGTGTCTGCAGAAATTCAAAATCTCCCTTATCCTCTAGTGACATTTTTCACACCTGCGACATCGAGCCAGTGACATAGCGCTCTGATATTCAGTGGGCCTCACACAATCCAAAAGTGTCCAGTGTCCACAAGTGTCTGCAGAAATTCAAAATCTCCCCTGCCCTATAGACACCTTGTACCTTGTTTTACATTGCTATATAGTTTGTTGGATTTTGTCTACATTTCTACCAAAAATGAGGAAGGCTGGTGGAAGAGGCCGTGGAATTGGGCGGGGGTTTGCAGCTGGTAATGATGGTGTTGGTGGTGGATCTGATGGTAGTGGCAAAAGCAAAATAGGACCGAATGCAGGAGGTGTTGAGCCTGCATCATCGTCTGGCTCCACAAGGCCTCGAAGACTTAGTTTTCTAGGAGTTGGCAAACCGCTTTTAAAGCCAGAGCTTCAGGAAAAAGTTTTGTCTTACATTGCTGATTCAGCCTCCAGCTCTATCACCTCCTCTACTGAAGATGTGTCTGACAGGATATCAGGACTCTTCAGACCTACAGATGACTACCCATTCCTGCTACTACATGTGGGGACAAATGACACTGCAAGAAACGACCTGGAAACCATCTGCAGAGACTTTGAAGACTTAGGCAAGAAAGTGAAAGAACTGGGAGCGCAGGTGGTCTTCTCTTCCATCCTCCCAGTGGATGGCCATGGAACAAGGAGGTGGAATAAGATTCTGCAGGTGAATAACTGGCTACGTCGATGGTGCCGTCAGCAACGATTTGGATTTCTGGATCACGGAGTGAACTACTTATACGATAGACTACTTGCTAGAGATGGGGTGCACCTTACGAAGACTGGAAAACATGTATTTGGAAGTCACCTTGCTACACTTGTAAGGAGAGCTTTAAACTAGAACAACATGGGAAGGGAAGCAAAAGACCAGAAAAAGCCATACACCTGACAAATGCTATTGAGAACTCTGCTATTAGAAGTGGAAAGGAAGAACAAAGACGAAAGAATCTAATTAATAAAAATATTGGAGAAACAGAAACCAATCACAAACTAAAATGTTTCTATACTAATGCACAAAGCATGGGCAACAAACAAGGAGAATTGGAACTACTAACACAGGAAAAGAAATATGATGTCATTGGAATCACTGAAACTTGGTGGGACAATACACATGATTGGAATACAAGACTAGAAGGATACAACTTATTTGCAAGAAACAGACTTGATAAACGAGGAGGGGGTGTCGCATTGTATGTTAGAAATGCGTATATCTGCACAGAGATTGAAGCTTCAGAGACTGGGAGTTCTGTGGAAACTGTTTGGGTAAGAATACAAGGACAGAACAATGGAAAGGACACCATTGTAGGCATTTACTACAGGCCGCCTGTGCAAGCTGAAGCTATGGATGAACTCTTTATGCATCAAATGGCCAAGTTCTCCAAAAAATATGACATAGTTGTCATGGGAGATTTCAACTATCCAGACATTTGTTGGGAATCTCTCTCAGGCAAAACTAACAGGTCAAGGAAATTCTTATCCTCTCTTGCTGACAACTTTATCTTCCAAAAGGTAAGGGAGAAAACAAGGGGAACTGCTACCTTGGATCTAATCCTTATAAACAGGGAGGAAATGGTTGAGGAGGTAAAAGTGGCTGGGACCCTAGGAGGTAGCGACCATGCTATTTTAGAATTTTGGATAACTAGAGGCGGAAGACCTGTGAAGACTCAGACATCAAGGTTAGATTTCAGAAAGGCAGATTTTAAGGGATTCAGAAAGAGAATTGGAGGGATCCAATGGCTGGATATCCTTAAAGACAAAAATGTCCAGGAAGGATGGGAAATCTTGAAAAATGAAATTCTCAAAGCACAGTTGTTAACAATTCCGAAAAGAGGGAAGAATAGGAAGCAGTTAAGGAAACCAGGATGGATGAACACAGAACTTAAGCACATGCTAAAAAGGAAGAAAAAAATGTTTATAAAATGGAAAGAGGGAGGCATATCTAAAGAAGAATATAATGCTGTCTGCAGAACCTGCAGGGCACAAATCAGATTATCTAAAGCTGAAAATGAATTGAGGCTTGCAAGAGATGTCAAAAGCAATAATAAAGGATTTTGGGGATATGTCAAAAGTAAAAGAAAAGTCAAAGATGCTATAGGATTTTTACAGGATGAAAATGATGAAATGGTAAGACAGGATGTTGAGAAGGATGAACTTTTAAATTCCTATTTTGCATCTGTTTTCTCTCAGAAAGGAAATGTAACATCAACTGTTATTCACTGTCCTATTAAGTGAATAGAAGAATCCAGGATATCTATAAACAGAAAGATAGTGAGGAAACACTTAGCTAGCCTAAATGAATTCAAGTCTCCAGGTCCAGATGAATTACACCCCAGAGTACTAAAGGAGATAGCAGAAGAAATTTTTGAACCCCTCTCTATAATCTTTGAAAATTCTTGGAGAACAGGAGAAGTGCCAGAAGACTGGAGAAGAGCAAATGTTGTTCCTATCTTCAAAAAGGGGAAGAAGGTGGACCCAGGTAACTATAGGCCGGTGAGTCTGACTTCTATACCAGGAAAGATCTTTGAACAAATTATTAAACAACATGTATGTCAATACCTGGATAAGAATGAAGTGATTAAACAGAGTCAGCATGGGTTTGTAACTAATAAGTCATGTCAGACTAACTTAATTTCCTTCTATGACGGTATCACTGATTGGGTGGATCAAGGAAATGCTGTAGATATAGTATATCTTGACTTCAGCAAAGCATTTGACAAAGTATCTCATACAATCCTTATTGAAAAAATGATTAAGTATGGAATGGACAAGGCAACTGTTAGGTTGATTCATAACTGGCTTAGTGATCGGACCCAAAGAGTGGTCGTAAATGGCTGCACATCCAGTTGGAAGAATGTCTCAAGTGGGGTACCACAGGGCTCTGTCCTGGGCCCTGTATTGTTCAACATCTTTATCAACGATTTAGATGAAGGAATTGAGGGTAAACTGATTAAATTTGCTGATGACACAAAGCTAGGAGGGATAGCTAATACTAGAGAAGAGAGAGAGAGGATTCAAAAAGATTTAAATAAACTGGAGAAGTGGGCAGCAACTAACAGAATGGTTTTTAACAGGGAGAAATGCAAAGTACTACATCTGGGCAATAAAAATGGAAAAAACATATATAGAATGGGAGGAATAGGGCTAAGTGACAGCACATGTGAAAAAGACTTGGGTATACTAATAGATCACAGACTGAATATGAGTCAACAGTGTGATGCAGCAGCAAAAAAGGCAAATGCAATTCTAGGATGTATTAACAGAAGCATACAGTCTAGATCACGTGAAGTCATTATTTCCCTCTACTCCTCTTTGGTCAGACCTCATCTGGAATATTGTGTCCAGTTTTGGGCACCACATTTTAAAAAAGACATCAACAAACTGGAGCAAGTTCAGAAAAGAGCGACCAGAATGGTGACCGGTCTGCAAACCCTGTCTTATGAGGAAAGGTTGCAGGATTTGGGAATGTTTAGTTTGCAAAAGAGAAGACTGAGAGGAGACTTAATAGCTGTCTACAAATATCTAAAGGGCTGTCACATTGTAGAAGGATCAACTTTATTCTCATTTTCACAAGGAAAGACTAGAAGCAATGGGATGAAACTGAATGGGAGGAGACACAGATTAGATATTAGAAAAAACTTTTTGACAGTTAGAGTGATCAATGAGTGGAACAGGCTGCCACGAGAAGTGGTGAGTTCTCCTTCAATGGAAGTCTTCAAACAGAGGCTGGACAGACATCTGACTGGGATGATTTAGCGAATCCTGCTTTGAGCAGGGCGTTGGACCAGATGGCCCAGGAGGTCCCTTCCAACTCTACGATTCTATGATTCTATGATTCTATGATTCTATGAAGTTGTAAAAAATAAAAGCACTTAGTCGTCATTGGAGGCTCATGATCATGAACCACACCTTTCCTTGTGTCCTTCACCCCAACCAAGATTGAAGGATGACGCAGGCCATAATACTGATTACTCCATGGAGCTGTTTTCACATACCATGCATGGATTATCAAGTGAAATGGTGAATTACCCAGGCCAAGATGAATCTGACATGGAGTGCACTGATGCACAGCCGCTGATAGATGATTCTGCTGGTACATTCACTCAGAGCACTACATTGTCCTCACAGTGTACAGAGCCAGATTCTGACCCTGATGAGACTCAGGTGCCCCTTCCCGCACACTATACCACCATACACGGTGACACAGAGGAAGGTGCACATGACATTGAAGAGGAGGTGATTGATGACCCAGTTGTTGACCCAGATTGGCATCCATTGGGGGAAGAGGGTGCTGCTTCCAATAGCTCAGATGAGGAGGAGCATCCACAGCAGACATCGACATCGCAACAGCTGTTATCTGGCAGGCCCGGAGCACTCCAAAGACAGGTTCCAAAAATCAAAAGAGTTGCTGGACAGCTTGTCCAGACGGTCAAAAGATCACAGCGTGCTAAGCCACAAAATGTCTGCCAAAGTAGGAAGAGTGCAGTGTGGCACTTTTTTGAACAAAATCCTCATGATCAGGCCAAGGTTATCTGTAAGAAGTGTGCAAAGACCTTTAGCCGAGGGAAAAATCTGAAAAATTTGAATACCAGTTGCATGCTTAGACATTTAACCAGCATGCACTTGCAAGCGTGGACACAACACCAAACCTCAAGTGCCACATGTGCAACTGATCACAAAGAAGGTAGTCAACAACGCTACATTGTTTCCCCCACTGTAAGCCCACCGGTTAGCACAGCAGCAAATGTTGAGGTGTCGTTGCAAGGCCACAGCAGTCAGGGAATCCCACTGCTATATCAACGAAAGACTGATTCTAGGCCATCAGAAAGAACACCAACTCCATCACCATCATCAACCCTCTCTCAGTCCGCCCTGTCCACCGCTACTTCCACCATATGCAGCTCTCAAGTCCAGCTCACCCTCCAAGACACTATGAGTAGGTCAAGAAAGTACTCAGTCTCTCATCCGCATACACTGGGTTTGAACGCCCACATTGCCAAACTAATCTCGTTTGAGATGATGCCCTTTCGGTTGGTGGAAAGCGCAGCTTTCCGCGAACTCATGGCCTATGCAGTACCACACTATGACCTACCCAGTCGCCACATCTTCTCTCGCAAAGCCATCCCAGCCCTCCACCATCATGTAAAAGACCGCATTGTCCATGCACTCAAGCAGTCAGTGAGTGGAAAGGTGCACCTCACAACTGATGCATGGTCCAGTCGACATGGCCAGGGCCGTTACGTGTCCATCACTGCGCACTGGGTTAATGTGGTGGATGCAGGGTCCACAGGGGACAGCGGTGGTGGGACAGTGCTGCCTAGCCCACGGTATAGGAAACAGTTGGCTGTAGGCGTTCAACCCTCCTCCTCCTCCAGAAGCGAAAGCTCGTCCACAGAGCGCAGTCGTACGAGCACTCCATCTGCAGCTGCCACTGTTCCACACGAGGTGTCCCCCTATCAAGCAGCTAGTGGAAAGCGTCAGCAGGCTGTGTTGCAGATGATGTGTTTGGGCGACAGACACACCGCCGAGGTGCTGGCCGTGTACTTGAAGCGACAAACTGAGTCATGGCTGGGCAGTGTACATCTTGAGGCAGGCAAGGTAGTTAGTGATAACGGCCGTAATTTTGTGGCAGCCATAGCCCTTTCAAAACTCAGCCACATACCTTGCTTGGCTCACACCTTGAACCTGGTGGTGCAGTGCTTCCTCAAAAATTATCCGGAGTTAACAGCCCTGCTCCAGAAGGTGCGAAGACTGCGCGCACATCCGCCGGTCGCCTGTACACTCCGTTCGTATGCAGAAGCTGCAGCGATTGCTCCACCTTCCCAACCACCGCCTCATTATCAACATTGCAACAAGGTGGAACTCCACCCTGCACATGGTGGAGCGGCTGTGCGAGCAGAGGCAGGCCATAATGCATTTGTGGGAGGATACACGGCCAGGCACTTTTCAGAGCAGACATGGAGTTGACAGGTGTGCAGTGGTCGAAGCTGAAAGACCTCTGTAAAGTCCTTCAGTGTTTTGAGGAATGCACACGGCTGGTAAGCGCAGACGACGCCATCCTAAGCATGAGCATCCCACTTATGCGTCTGCTCATGCAAACTTTGACGCACCTTAAGGAACAGGCGTCAGCAGCCAATGTTGATGAGGAGGAAGAGGAGGAGGGAATCCTTGATGACATTCAGCCATTGTCTGCTCAGGGACCTCTCCTGGACGAGGTGGAGGAAGAAGAGGAGGAGGAGGATGATGATGGGGATGATTAATTAGGGGAGGAGGATGCATCTCGTGGGGCAAGTGAAAATGTTGGCGTGGCAAGGTCTGGTACAGGGTTTGTGTTTGACTGGAGGGATGTGGATTTGCCAGAAAGTGCTCCTCCACCCAGCACTCGCAGTGCTTCATTGACACCGGGAACCAGGGGAAGAGTCTTGAGGAGATCATTTGCATATTCCCAGTGCCTTCTGGGATAGGTGAAGAGTCTCTGCGAGCTCAACGATCACTGGGTTTTGGCCATTGCAGCTGAAAAGAGGAAATCGGAAAACCAGGGGAAGAGTCTTGAGAGATCATTTGCATATTCCCAGTGCCTTCTGGGATAAGTGAAGAGTCTCCGCGAGCTCAACGATCACTGGGTTTTGGCCGTTGCAGCTGAAAAGAGGAAATTGTAAAACCAGGGGAAGAGTCTTGAGAGATCATTTGCATATTCCCAGTGCCTTCTGGGGTAAGTGAAGAGTCTCCGCGAGCTCAACGATCACTGGGTTTTGGCCGTTGCAGTTGAAAAGAGGAAATCGGAAAAACTTTTGGCTCGTCTTTCATCGTTTTTAAGAAATCTCAAGATGGAAGAGGCCAGGAGCCATTTGGTGAGCTGCATTTCTTGCTAAATGTTCACAGATTTACCAGTGGAAAAGCCGAACTTCACATGCCACAAATGCAAGCTTGTGACCCTGCTGGAGGAAAAGTTGCAAAATCTCGAAGAGAGGTTAGCTACGTTGAAGATCATTAAGGAAGGTGAAGAGTTCTTGGACAGAGCAGAATTATCTCTTCATGTTACAGAAAGAGAAGAAATTCGAAGTGCACCTGAAGAAACAGAGGAATGGAGACATGTGACCCAGAGAAGCAGGAGGATCAGGAGGCAGTCAGCGCCCATACTGCTCAGGAACCAGTACCAGGCTCTCACGCAGGAAAACGATGAAGAAATACATCAGGATAAGACTTTGCCAACAAACAGCAACCTTGTACACCTTCAGAGTCCTCCTGGATGGAGAAAGAAAAATGTTGTGAAGAAGAAACGGAGAGTGGTGGTCATGGGGGATTCCCTGTTGAGAGGAACAGAGGCCGCTATCTGCAGACCGGATATAACTTCAAGAGAAATGTGCTGTCTTCCAGGTGCAAAAATTAAAGATGTGTCTGACAGGATATCAGGACTCTTCAGACCTACAGATGACTACCCATTCCTGCTAATACATGTGGGGACAAATGACACCGCAAGAAACGACCTGGAAACCATCTGCAGAGACTTTGAAGACTTAGGTAAAAAAGTGAAAGAAGTGGGAGCGCAGGTGGTCTTCTCTTACATCCTCCCAGTGGATGGCCATGGAACAAGGAGGTGGAATAAGATTCTGCAGGTGAACAACTGGCTACGTCGATGGTGCCGTCAGGAACGATTTGGATTTCTGGATCACGGAGTGAACTACTTATACGATGGACTACTTGCTAGAGATGGGGTGCACCTTACGAAGACTGGAAAGCATGTATTTGGAAGTCGCCTTGCTACACTTGTAAGGAGAGCTTTAAACTAGAACAACATGGGAAGGGAAGCAAAAGACCAGAAAAAGCCATACACCTGACAAATGCTATTGAGAACTCTGCTATTAGAAGTGGAAAGGAAGAACAAAGACGAAAGAATCTAATTAATAAAAATATTGGAGAAAGAGAAACCAATCACAAACTAAAATGTTTCTATACTAATGCACAAAGCATGGGCAACAAACAAGGAGAACTGGAACTACTAACACAGGAAAAGAAATATGATGTCATTGGAATCACTGAAACTTGGTGGGACAATACACATGATTGGAATACAAGGCTAGAAGGATACAACTTATTTGCAAGAAACACACTTGATAAACGAGGAGGAGGTGTCGCATTGTATGTTAGAAACGCGTATATCTGCACAGAGATTGAAGCTTCAGAGACCGGGAGTTCTGTGGAAACTGTTTGGGTAAGAATACAAGGACAGAACAATGGAAAGGACACCATTGTAGGCATTTACTACAGGCCGCCTGTGCAAGCTGAAGATATGGATGAACTCTTTATGCTTCAAATGGCCAAGTTCTCCAAAAAATATGACATAGTTGTCATGGGAGATTTCAACTATCCAGACATTTGTTGGGAATCTCTCTCAGGCAAAACTAACAGGTCAAGGAAATTCTTATCCTCTCTTGCTGACAACTTTATCTTCCAAAAGGTAGGGGAGAAAACAAGGGGAACTGCTACCTTGGATCTAATCCTTATAAACAGGGAGGAAATGGTTGAGGAGGTAAAAGTGGCTGGGACCCTAGGAGGTAGCGACCATGCTATTTTAGAATTTTGGATAACTAGAGGCGGAAGACCTGTGAAGACTCAGACGTCAAGGTTAGATTTCAGAAAGGCAGATTTTAAGGGATTCAGAAAGAGAATTGCAGGGATCCAATGGCTGGATATCCTTAAAGACAAAAATGTCCAGGAAGGATGGGAAATCTTGAAAAATGAAATTCTCAAAGCACAGTTGTTAACAATTCCGAAAAGAGGGAAGAATAGGAAGCATTTAAGGAAACCAGGATGGATGAACACAGAACTTAAGCACATGCTAAAAAGGAAGAAAAAAATGTTTATAAAATGGAAAGATGGAGGCATATCTAAAGAAGAATATAATGCTGTCTGCAGAACCTGCAGGGCACAAATCAGATTACTAAAGCTGAAAATGAATTGAGGCTTGCAAGAGATGTCAAAAGCAATAATAAAGGATTTTGGGGATATGTCAAAAGTAAAAGAAAAGTCAAAGATGCTATAGGATTTTTACAGGATGAAAATGATGAAATGGTAAGACAGGATGTTGAGAAGGCTGAACTTTTAAATTCCTATTTTGCATCTGTTTTCTCTCAGAAAGGAAATGTAACATCAACTGTTCTTCACTGTCCTATTAAGGGAATAGAAGAATCCAGGATATCTATAAACAGAAAGATAGTGAGGAAACACTTAGCTAACCTAAATAAATTCAAGTCTCCAGGTCCAGATGAATTACACCCCAGAGTACTGAAGGAGATAGCAGAAGAAATTTTTGAACCCCTCTCCATAATCTTTGAAAATTCTTGGAGAACAGGAGAAGTGCCAGAAGACTGGAGAAGAGCAAATGTTGTTCCTATCTTCAAAAAGGGGAAGAAGGTGGACCCAGGCAACTATAGGCCGGTGAGTCTGACTTCTATACCAGGAAAGATCTTTGAACAAATTATTAAACAACATGTATGTCAGTACCTGGATAAGAATGAAGTGATTAAACAGAGTCAGCATGGGTTTGTAACTAATAAGTCATGTCAGACTAACTTAATTTCCTTCTATGACGGTATCACTGATTGGGTGGATCAAGGAAATGCTGTAGATATAGTATATCTTGACTTCAGCAAAGCATTTGACAAAGTATCTCATACAATCCTTATTGAAAAAATGATTAAGTATGGAATGGACAAGGCAACTGTTAGGTGGATTCATAACTGGCTTAGTGATCGGACCCAAAGAGTGGTCGTAAATGGCTGCACATCCAGTTGGAAGAATGTCTCAAGTGGGGTACCACAGGGCTCTGTCCTGGGCCCTTTATTGTTCAACATCTTTATCAATGATTTAGATGAAGGAATTGAGGGTAAACTGATTAAATTTGCTGATGACACAAAGCTAGGAGGGATAGCTAATACTAGAGAAGAGAGAGAGAGGATTCAAAAAGATTTAAATAAACTGGAGAAGTGGGCAGTAACTAACAGAATGGTTTTTAACAGGGAGAAATGCAAAGTACTACATCTGGGCAATAAAAATGAAAAAAGCATATACAGAATGGGAGGAATAGGGCTAAGTGACAGCACATGTGAAAAAGACTTGGGTATACTAATAGATCACAGACTGAATATGAGTCAACAGTGTGATGCAGCAGCAAAAAAGGCAAATGCAATTCTAGGATGTATTAACAGAAGCATACAGTCTAGATCACGTGAAGTCATTATTTCCCTCTACTCCTCTTTGGTCAGACCTCATCTGGAATATTGTGTCCAGTTTTGGGCGCCACATTTTAAAAAAGACATCAACAAACTGGAGCAAGTTCAGAAAAGAATGACCAGAATGGTGACCGGTCTGCAAACCCTGTCTTATGAGGAAAGGTTGCAGGATTTGGGAATGTTTAGTTTGCAAAAGAGAAGACTGAGAGGAGACTTAATAGCTGTCTACAAATATCTCAAGGGCTGTCACATTGTAGAAGGATCAACTTTATTCTCATTTGCACAAGGAAAGACTAGAAGCAATGGGATGAAGCTGAATGGGAGGAGACACAGATTAGATATTAGAAAAAACTTTTTGACAGTTAGAGTGATCAAT
This sequence comes from Dendrobates tinctorius, assembly GCF_039654945.1. Classification (NCBI taxonomy): domain Eukaryota; kingdom Metazoa; phylum Chordata; class Amphibia; order Anura; family Dendrobatidae; genus Dendrobates; species Dendrobates tinctorius. The sequence continues at coordinate 314,005 of NW_027362074.1, read as the reverse complement.
GAGTGGAACAGGCTGCCACGAGAAGTGGTGAGTTCTCCTTCAGTGGAAATCTTCAAACAGAGGCTGGACAGACATCTGACTGGGATGATTTAGCGAATCCTGCTTTGAGCAGGGGGTTGGACCAGATGGCCCAGGAGGTCCCTTCCAACTCTACGATTCTATGATTCTATGGCCCACATGTCAGATTATGCCTTGCAGATCCAAAAAAGGGACCCCCGCATTGCCAAAATCATGAACGGTGACGACTACTGGTTGGCCAGCATCCTGGATCCACGCTATAAAGGCAAATTACAAAACATCATGCCACAGGAGAACCTTGACCTAATATTGGCTAATAAACAAGCAACTCTGGTAAATCGGTTGCTTGAGGCATTCCCAGCACACAGCAGCGGTGATGGTTCTCACACGAGCCGTACGGGCCGGGGGCAGCTTGGCAGAGGTGTTCGTGGTGCACACAGCAGAAGTGGCGTTGGAGACAGGGGTTTCATGACAATGTTGTGGACTGATTTTTCAAATACCGCTCATACAACTGGTAATACTGCATCGATGGAAAGTGACAGGAGACAGCAGTTGTCAACTATGGTTACAAACTACTTTTCCTCCCATATCGATGTTCTCCCACACAGGTCATTCCCCTTTGACTATTGGGCCGCTAAACTGGACACCTGGCTGAATTGGCACAATATGCCTTACAGGAGCTCGCTTGCCCAGCTGCAAGTGTGCTATCGGAAAGAGTCTTCAGTGCAGCTGGATCAATCCTGACAGAAAAAAGGACCCGTCTGTCAACCCAAAATGTGGATGATCTAACCTTCATTAAAATGAACCATGCATGGGTTTCCAAGGATTTTGTCCCACCTTCCCCTGATGACACATAGGGTGACAGAAAAATGGCTTGCTTTGGTCCACCTCTTCCTGGGACTTGACCTATTTCGCCTTTTGCATCAGCTGAATGTCCAACATCAACATATGCCACTTTCTAAAACTCCCTAACTGTGCTGCCTCCCCCCCCATGGCCGGGGTCACCACCTAGCGCACGACACCGTGCGAGTGCCGTTGCCCTGGACAGGTGGGTAGGCCGACTCTTGGGCGCGGGCACTGGCACAGGGTCCCTCATAGTGCAATCAAGTGTCTCTGACGGTGGTGGTGCACACCCGCCGTCAGACACACCGCCGTACTATGGGGGGCCCAGTGCCAGTATCGACGCCCACGAGTGGGCCCCCCTTGCTTGGGCAGGGCCCCAGCATTTGCAATCTTTACCTCTCCCTGCTCCTCCGCTGTGTAGTCTGGGCCGTCAAATCCATACTGTGCCTGACACCGTCTGAGCCTGCCTCCTGAGACATATATTTTGAATGTGTACGCTCTCCATACATGTTATCCGGGGATACGGTACCCTTTCTCACCTTTGTGCAATCACGTGCAATCCATACTGTGCCTGACACCGTCTGAGCCTGCCTCCTGAGACATATATTTTGAATGTGTACGCTATCCATACATGTTATCCGGGGATACGGTACCCTTTCTAACCTTTGTGCAATCACGTGCAATCCATACTGGGCCTAACACCGTCTGAGCCTGCCTCCTGAGACATATATTTTGAATGTGTACGCTATCCATACATGTTATCCGAGGAGATACGGTACCCTTTCTAACCTTTGTGCAATCACGTGCAATCCATACTGGGCCTAACACCGTCTGAGCCTGCCTCCTGAGACATATATTTTGAATGTGTACGCTATCCATACATGTTATCCGGGGATACGCTACCCTTTCTAACCTTTGTGCAATCACGTGTAATCCATACTGGGCGTGAGAACGGCTGGCGAGCTGTTAAGCAAGCTACAGCACCTGTGGTTTGCACACGTAAGTTTTTCATTTTTTCAGGAATGACGGTTAGGCCTAATTCCGGAACTGCGGTTGACCTGCACTTACTGGGAAATCATCGTTCGCGAGTAATAATTGTAATCAGTGATCCCCATCACTAACGTTGTTCAGCGGGTTATCTGCACCTGTAAGCGACAAACGCTGGCCTTTTCAGTGTAGCACACATGCAGCCACGGACATGTAAGGGCATGACACACCAGTTATTGGCCAATCTCATGTGCCAGAGCCTCACGTGTCCCTCTAGTAAGCCGGACTCGGACCGCGGGGCATGACGGAGTCTCGTTCGTTAACGGAATTAAGCTTGCAGTGTGTGCATCTTTTCTGTAGCTGGCATGGTTGAGGTTTCCCAGGTGGAGTCGAATTTAACCGTAGGCTCCACTCCTGGTGGTGCCCTTCTGGACATTCCTTTAAGGTTCAGCTTTGCAACCATACTGCCCACGTAAAACAAACACTTTGCCTTCATGAACGCTGTTTGGAGGGTCATGACTCGTGGGAATAACGCCGCCCAATCAGTTAACCTGCTAGAGAGATCCTTCGTTGCTCCCAATCATGACATCACACTCCCTAGGAGGAAGGTAATGCCACTGTGGCGACCGTACTCCTGGGGGCGACACAAGTGCACTGATGCCCAGCCACTGCTCGATGAATCTGCTGGTACATTGACCCAGACCACTACATTCCCCTCGCACGCTACATGGCCTGAATCTGACCCTGATGAAACTCAGGTTACCCTTCCCATATACAGTTCCATCTTACACGGTGACAAAGAGGAAGCTGCAGATGAAAGTGCAGGTTCGGCCCACCCGCCATCAGACACACCACCGTACTATCAGAGGCCCTGTGCCAGTGCCGTCGCCAACGAGTGGGCCCCCCCTGCTTGCTCAGGATCACAGCACTTGCAAGGTTGAAATACTGTGCAGTGAGATGGAAGATGGGAACGACGAGGAGTCCAGACTAGTACAGGGATTCCCTAGCGAGGAGACTTATTTGATTGTTTTCAATGTTGGGACAGCAATTTTTGGGGAGCACTATACTCTGGAGAATGATAGATGGGGCCCACCATACACTGGAACATTCCAAAGGTGGACATCAGACACTGGAGCAGCATTTACAGGGCCCATTATACACTAGAGCATTAGAAATGGGGCCCATTATGTTTGGAGCATTATTTGGGCCCATAAGACAGTGGAGCTTCATCCATGGGGACCAACATATACTGTAGCATTATGTGGAGCTCATCATATACTGTTTCAAACATTATATGGGACCAATGATTCTGTATGGAGAAATAGATGGGCCTCGTCATGAGATATAAGAAGTGAAGTATTTTTCATTGTACTATACCGCTATTTCTCTGCCGTATCGGAGCATGATGAGTTGTGGTATGTGTTAAAAGGGCGCTCTTTCGCCCAGGGCACATGAAAACCTGGAGCCAGCCCTACCCCCCCACAACTTTAGCCAAATAACCCCCATTATTCAGTGCGTAACTTGTATTATGAAGTTAATTAAGGTTGACAAGCTTAAGTAAGAAGAATTGATGCTTTTGGCATTCAAATGGGCACTGTAGGTGTGTTTCCTGTCCTCCTCTCACTGCCGACTTTTATTCCCCATTGACTTACATTGGGTTTCATGTTTCGGGACGACCCCGACTTTTCCCTATAATCGGCCGATCTTGCTCGACCCGACTTTTGGAAAAGTCGGGTTTCACGAAACGAAACTCGACCCTAAAAAAACAAAAGTCGCTCAACTCTACTGTTGACATATCTTTATTGTCCCCAGTAGGAATATTGTTACATATGGTGCAGCTCTCCTGGAAAGGGTAAAAGACAGTCAATACTTTTAATGTTAGTAAGGTTCTGAGCATATTGTAGGTTTATAAGAAAAATGATTGTTTTGTTCTCTCAATCATCAGACGAAGGTCTCCAGTATGTTCGTTGTATGCAGTGATGCATACACTTTATCCATCTGAAGATCTCAGAGAAGTGTTCTCTTCCATGGAGTTTTCAGGCCTCATCTATAGGGGCAGCATCATCTCAGTCTTTGCCTCTGTAGCACAATAGTAATACAAACCCCGAATATACATACGCTTGGATGGACTTCCCCTGGGGCTCTTCATCGGCCTTTGTGCCCCATTACTGACACAATGACACAGCTGAATAAGACCTGGAAGTATCTGAAAGGCATTGCCATAGAGAATGCTTCGCCCCAGAGAAGGCATCGTCCCAGAGAAGGCACCACCTCAGAGAAGGCATCGTCCCAAAGAAGGCATCGTCCCAAAGAAGGCATCGTCCTAGAGAAGGCATGTTCCCAGAAAAAGCAACATCCCAGAGAAGGCAACGTCCTAGAGAAGGCATCGTCCCAGAGAAGCCATAGTCCCAGAGAAGGCAAGATCCCAGAGAAGACAACGTCACAGAGAAGACAATGTCCCAGAGAAGGCAACGTCCCAGAGAAGACAACGTCACAGAGAAGACAATGTCCCAGAGAAGGAAACATCCCAGAGAAGACATCACAGAGAAGACAATGTCCCAGAGAAGGCATCGTCCCAGTGAAGGCAACGTCTCAGAGAAGACAACGTCACAGAGAAGACAATGTCCCAGAGAAGGCATCGTCCCAGTGAAGGGAACGTCCCAGAGAAGACAATGTCACAGAGATGACAACGTCCCAGACAAGGCATCATCCCAGAGAAGGCAACATCCTAGAGAAGACAATGTCCCAGACAATGCAACATCCCAGAGAAGGCATCGTCACAGAGAAGGCAACGTCCCAGAAAAGGCAACGTCCCAGAGAAAACAACGTCACTAAGAAGGCATCATGCCAGAGAAGGCATTGTCCCAGAGAAGGCATCGTGCTAAAGAAGTCATCGTCCCAGAGAAGGCTTTGTGCCATAGAAGGCATCGCCCCAGACAAGGCAATGCAATAGAGAAAACTTTGTAGAAGAGAATGATGGAGGAATTGTGCATGAAGCAGCAAAGACTTCCCCAGCCGAGCAGCCCCCAATGTCACAGCAGCAGAACTCCTGATCTCAGCTTTTATGGAATTAATATGTTTCCGAAGTATTTTACCTACAGGTAACTAGCTCTTTATTACTGGCCACCAGCAAAATCAATAATTTTTTCTTGACAAGGCTTTTCATTTTGTTTTTGAGGAATTTTCTCCAGCTGGAGACTGCAGCTAAACGATGATTATGAATTTTGAAGCATGCGTCCATCCATCTCATGTCAATAAGGCAGCAGAACATCTGCGACAGCCATCAATACTGCACTAAATTAACCCATTCTGCCAGCAAAATGGTGCAATATCACAACTTTCATAGAGAAACAAATATATATACTGTAGAGCCACACAATATGCAAAAACTGAGCATAACCAATATGCAGACCTAGCCAAAATAAAGAACCAGCCATTACTTAGAGACTATTCAATATAAGGAAAAACCATTCCGTACAGACCACCCATCATACAGTACCACCCATTACATAGAGACCACCAATATACAAAACCAGCCGTTACATAGAGACCACTCAATATACAGAACTAGCCGTTACATAGAGACCACCCAGTATACACAGCCAATCGTTACATAGAGACCACTCATTGTACAGAACCAGCCATCGCAAACAGTAGGGACAACCCTATATACAGTACTAGAAACTACATAAAAACCACCCATACAGAAACAGCTATTAGGCTACTTTCACACATCATGTTTTCGGCGTCAGGCGCGATCCGGCGTCGTTCCGGAATGCCGGATCCGGCAAATGTTTTGTAAAACCTGATGTGACGGATCCGGTTTTCTGCCGGATCCGTCTTGTTCTTGACAGACAAAACCGGATCCGTCTCATCCGGTTCATCCGTTTTTCTATCCGTTTTTCGACGGATTACGCCGGATCCGGTTTTTAAAATCGCCCCTTGTGGCCTTCCGAACGGGATTGGCTACTGGAAAACTATATATAGCATGTTCCTACAGCCCTTCTTTGACAGGTTGTAGAGGAGAAAGTGCAGGTTGGAGAGAAGAGCAAGTTACTGGCGAAGATGGATGTTGTCATTGGAAATATTTTGAAGAATTTGGCGGATTTTATAGCGGAGGCGAATCGTTTGAGGGTGATTGTTCTGGAGAAGGAGAGAGCGAGACAGCAGCGCATCAGGCATCGTAGACGACGTTTGTGGATCCACCCCATCACAGCCAAGAGAATGACGCGTGGGGTCTATTCTACACTCTGCATGGACCTTCGACGAAACCCGGATAAATTTTTTGGATATGTTCGGATGAAAATGGAGAATTTTGATTACTTGGTGGAGCGCATTGCACACCTCATAAGAAAAGCGGACACCTATTGCCGCTTCTCTGTTTCACCCGCAGAGCGTCTGATGGTGACTTTAAGGTAAGCCACATTTATTGGATGTGCTCGCATCAGAGCACACTTTCACTGCAATCTTGTTGGTGGTAGTTTGTATCTCCAAGTGTTATAGCTCAGTTTTGGTATGTAATGCTGTGATTTAAAACTAATTGATTGTTTTTTAATTCCCCACAGATTTCTTGCAACTGGAGAATCCCTTTCGTCACTGCATTTCCAGTACAGACTCGGGATTTCCACCATATCTGGAATAGTGAAGCACACATGCCGTGCACTGTGGGACTCCTTAGCTGAAGAGTTTTTACCAGAGCCCACAACAGAGAGGTGGATTGAAATTGCTGACAAGTTTCAACAGATATGTCAGTTTCCCAACTGCTTGGGCGCTGTGGACGGGAAACATATCCGCATTGTAAAGCCAGCTGGATCGGGATCGGAATATTTCAATTACAAGAAATATTTTTCAATTGTCCTCATGGCCATCGCTGACGCGGAATACAAATTTATTGCGGTTGATATTGGGGCCTATGGCCGCTCCAATGACTCTCAAGTTTTCAAACTGTCTGCCATGGGGCGTAAACTGTATGGAAACACCTTCCAGTTCCCACCACCTAGACCGCTGCCGCAAACATCTGGTCCACCTATGCCATTTGTCTGTGTAGGGGATGAAGCCTTCCAGCTGTCAGAACACCTTTTGAAACCGTACTCTAGCAGAGGATTGACAAGACCAAAACGCATTTTTAATTACCGCCTCACAAGAGCAAGAAGAATGGTTGAATGTACCTTTGGTATTCTGACAGCCAAATGGCGGGTCCTATTGACTGCGATCAACCTCAAGACAGAAACTGTGGACGAGGTGATCAAAGCTTGCGTGGTACTCCACAATTTTGTTATCTGCAAGGAACCCATTTCCATTGAGGACACCTGAAGAAACCACCTTGCAAGATTACCATGACATTACCACTAGAAGTTCTGTGACGGTTTCAGTAATGAGGGACAATTTTGCACTATACTTTATGTCACCTCAAGGCAGAATACACTGGCAGGATGACAGAGTGTGAAAGATTTGTGCCCAACCAAACTTGTGTACCTTCTGTACCAACAGTATATACCTTTGCCAACCAAAGTTGGCTATCTTGTCATGGTCTCTATTTTTAGCTTTAGGCCACAGGTGTGTACCTGGTTGTGTTTTATGCAAAGTATTTCACCTTTTAACAAAAGTTGTGTACATTGTTAGGAAATCACCAACAATAAACACAACTTTTTAGGTGAAATACTTTGCTTCAAACACAACCAGGAACACAACTGTGGCAAAAAGCTAAAATTTACCCACAGTTATATACCTGGTTTTGAGAACCTTTTTACCTTTTAAATACCCTGTATTTAACCTTTTTCGCCGCAGAAAGAAATGACAGACAACCAGTGTAAAATAATTTAACTTTTATTGAAAAATGTTTTTTTTAGTAAACTTTTTTTAAATTTTAATAAACTTGTTTAATAAAGCTTTGAAACCATAAAACTGGTCATTTTTATTTAAATTCACACATTATAAATCTGTGTAGTGTGTGGTGGAAATACTGCTGTAGGGGCTGCGGGACACTTCGACACTGGGAGTGTGGAGAGAGGACTGGGATCGTGGTGGGGAAGGAACAGTTAGAGGTGAAGGTGTGGAAAAAACTACAGAATGGGTGGACATGTGGGAAGCAGAAGAGGTGGTGGGCGGTGGAGTGGAGGGTTGGGCAGGGACTGTAGGAGCAGATGATGTTGATGGCAAGTTGTATGGGGAAGGAGTTTGGTACGGGGCAGGTTGCTGGAAGTGGGGAGATGTCTGGTACGGGGCAGGTTGCTGGAAGTGGGGAGATGTCTGGTACTGGGGAGGTTGCTGGTACTGGGGAGTTTGCAGGTACTGGGGAGGTTGCAGGTACTGGGGAGGTTGCTGGTACTGGGGAGTTTGCAGGTACTGGGGAGGTTGCTGGTACTGGGGAGGTTGCTGGTGCTGGGGAGGTTGCTGGTGCTGGGGAGGTTGCTGGTGCTGGGGAGGTTGCTGGTGCTGGGAAGGTTGCTGGTACTGGGGAGGTTGCTGGTACTGGGGAGGTTGCTGGTGCTGGGGAGGTGGATGGTATGTAATAGGAGGGGGAGGATGGAAAGTGGCTGGAGGGGGTGTAGATGTAATAGGAGGGGGAGGATGGAAAGTGGCTGGAGGGGTTGTAGATGTAATAGGAGGGGGAGGATGGAAAGTGGCTGGAGGGGGTGCAGGTGGAGGAACTACTGTGGTGGGAGGAGGAGGTTGGGAGGTAACTTGCTGGAGAGCAGCGTGGCATGAATGCATTACATGCATCTGCTGGGTAGGAGATAGTGTTGCCATGCGCTCCACAACAGACCTGAAAAAGGTGTGGTTTGGCGAAGATCTTGCTTCTGAATGCATGGTTTGCAGAAGTGTCTTCACCTCCAGAATGCTGGAGTTGATCTGCTGATAGCCTGCGGAGATTTGCTCTGACAAGACTTTTAGACAGTTCTGGAAAGATGCATTCAGATGCAAGAACTCTGGTGCATAAGTCTTTTCCTGACCCCTCTGCCGCTGCCGCCCAGTACCCGCAGGTGTACTAGAGGTGGCAGGGGCAGAAGGGTGGGGTAAAGGGAAAGCGATCTCCTCACCAGCAGCTCCATGTAACGTAGGCGGCCACAATGCTCCTGTGCTGGTGGATGGGACAGATGGGTCGAATGTGTGGGAAGGCTGGGAAGGTGCAGATGTACCGGGGCGGTCGAAGTGTCCCTCGGTGCCGGTCTCCTCAGGGATCGCCTCAGAAGGGTCCAATTGTGCAGGCTCCCGAGTGCTGCTCACCGTGCTGTGGAATAAAGAGAAAAAAAAACAATTAAAATACTGACATGGTATGGCCCTGGCTGAAAAAAAATTTTTACATCTAAACATTTTTTTTCACATGTGGTGTGTAATATTTACCTTCTAGTGAGCATTGTCTCCCGGAGGAACGACAGGGCTCGTGCGTACTTGTACTTGCTCCTGCATCCTCCAGATCCACTCGGGGCCCGCATCTCTTTATTGAACTCCTTCTTGAAACGATCCCTCACAGACCGCCACCGCTTCACAATTCTCTCCCCTGAAACGAGAAAGGACAAAGTGGTTAGTATACAACATCAGTGTTTCCCAAACTCCAGTCCTCATGGTCCCCAGGGGTCATGTTTTCAGGATTTCCAAAGTAAATAGAAATCCTGAACACATGATCCGTGGGGACCATGAGGACTGGAGTTCGGGAAACACTGGTTTAAATCAAGCGACCGGTACTGTATATACTTACGCTCTGTAATCTGGGCCCGAGCATCGAGGTCCTCCCAGCGGCCCACAAGGAGCGAACAGATTTCCTCCCAGAGTCGTCGGGTAACGATCAGGTCAGCGTGGCGTCGGTCAGCCATATTCCAGAGCGGCTCCCTTTCTCTGACGAGATCGATGAGGCGGTCCACATCAATCCCTCCATCCTCACCGTCAGAGTCGGGAGCACGCTGTGAAGGCTGTTAAAGAAAAAGACAAAAATAACATAATTAGCCTCCACAAAAGAAGTGAAATAAAAAGTGCAAAAAAAACAAAGCAAAAATATTTATACTTACACACTGGTGACCGCCGCGTTGCTATCGCCGACGACCCTGGGAGGCACTGCGAGGACCTCTTGGCCGAGCACCAGATTGGGAAGACTAGAGAAGAAAACAAAAAATGTTATGTCTTTGGATGTAGGCATTTGTTTGCTGTGTGTGGTCTGCAGAACATTGTTTTCTATGTGTTGTGTGTAGTGTGATGTTGTGTTTCTGCGTTTGATGCAAAAATCTTACCAATTGTGAGCCCACTCCAGGTGTCTGTCCACCCCTTCCTTCTTCTTCTGGGAGCTCCTCTTCATCTTGTGATTCCTGTTTTGAAATAAAAGGCAATGAATAGACATATATTACAGAGATATTTGTTTTGTGTTTTGCTTTTGGTTTTCTCTGTGTAAAGGTCATGTGTTCATATGCAATTACATTTTGCATGCACATTAATTTACTTTTTCTGCTCAGACCCAGTTTCTCATATATTACAGAGATGATGGATTTTGGAAATAAAAACTTACCGTCAAACGCTGACGATGCGAGGGAGGGCTCCCAGAAGAAGATGTGCTGTCCTGTTCATGGCCAGACTCCATGGCTGTGGGTATTGCTGCTGCTGTTGCTGCTGCCAGTGATGCCATTTCTGCTGCTGCTGCTGCTGCATCTATTGGGCGGCTGTTGAATAAAGAGAAACAAAGGGCCAATGAATATCTTGATATTCCATAGCCCTAGTTTGGAGGAATGGGGGATTTGATAATTACCGTCTCTCATCTGCTGCTGGACTCCCCTCCTCAGCATGTTCCATTTGCTGCTCCATTTGGGGTGGTGGTGGTGCTGATGGTGCTGCAGTGGTCTCCTGCCTTCTCCTGCTGCGCTTGGTTGCTTTCTTGGGTGGCATGTTGGGTGTGGCTGAGGGTCCCACTGTCTTGCTTTTATATATGTCTTGTGGGCAGAGCTACTGAGCATGCTCAGACCAAAAAAACCGGATCCGGCCACCGGATCCGGCTTTCGCCGGATCAGGCGCATTGCGGCGCTCATATGCTTTCATTGTGTGAAAAAGCCGGACGCGCCGGATCCGGCGTGTCCGGCTTTTTCGCCGGAGACAAAAAACGTTACAGTAGCCATTTTTTCCAGACACCGGATCGCGACACATTGCCGGATCCGGCGAAAACCGGATGAAACGCATGGCCATCCGGCGCAAATGCAAGTCAATGGGGGGGAACCGGATCCGGCATTGCATTTCGCTGGATCCGGTTTTTGTCAAAAGAGGCGGATCGCGCCTGACGGCGAAAACCTGATGTGTGAAAGAGGCCTTATATAGACACCACTAAAGATACTTAACCAGCCAGAGCATAGAGACCAACCAATATACAGAACCATCCATTACAGAGATCAGCAGACATAAAGAACCAGTCACAATATGGAGACCACCCAATACACAGAACCAGCCACAACAAAGAGACCACCCAATGTACAGAACCAGCCATTAGATAAAGACCACTCAAATATTAATGACCAGAAACAACACTATATAGGCACCACCCAATATTCATAACCAGGCATAATATATTTACAGTATGTCCTTATCATTATTATGTCCTCTCATCCTGCCCCCATATATGTCCTCTCATCCTGCCCCCATATATGTTCGCTCATCCTGGCCCCGTATATTTCCTCTCATCCTGCCCCCATATATGTTCGCTCATCCTGGCCACGTATATTTCCTCTCATCCTGCCCCCGTATATGTTCGCTCATCCTGCCCCCGTATATGTCCTCTCATCCTGCCCCCATATATGTTCGCTCATCCTGGCCCCGTATATTTCCTCTCATCCTGCCCCCGTATATGTTCGCTCATCCTGGCCACGTATATTTCCTCTCATCCTGCCCCCGTATATGTTCGCTCATCCTGCCCCCGTATATGTTCGGTCATCCTGGCCCTGTATATGTTCGCTCATCCTGGCCCCATATATGTCCTCTCATCCTGGCCCCGTATATGTCCTCTCATCCTTCCCCCATATATGTTCGCTCATCCTGGCACCGTATATGTCCTCTCATCCAGCCCCCGTATATGTCCTCTCATCCTGCCCCCATATATGTTCGCTCATCCTGGCCCTGTATATGTTCGCTCATCCTGCCCCCATATATGTTCGCTCATCCTGGCCCCGTATATGTTCGCTCATCCTGGCCCCGTATATGTCCTCTCATCCTGCCCCCGTATATGTTCGCTCATCCTGGCCCCGTATATGTTCGCTCATCCTGCCCCCGTATATGTCCTCTCATCCAGCCCCCATATATGTTCGCTCATCCTGGCCCCGTATATGTCCTCTCATCCTGCCCCCGTATATGTCCTCTCATCCTGGCCCCGTATATGTTCGCTCATCCTGGCCCCGTATATGTCCTCTCATCCTGCCCCCATATATGTTCGCTCATCCTGGCCCCGTATATGTTCGCTCATCCTGGCCCTGTATATGTCCTCTCATCCTGCCCCCATATATGTTCGCTCATCCAGGCCCTGTATATGTCCTCTCATCCTGCCCCCGTATATGTTTGCTCATCCTGGCCCTGTATATGTTCGCTCATCCTTGCCCCGTATATGTCCTCTCATCCTGTCCCCGTATATGTCCTCTCATCCTGGCCCTGTATATGTTCGCTCATCCTGCCCCCATATATGTCCTCTCATCCTGGCCCTGTATATGTTCCCTTATCCTGCCCCCATATATGTCCTCTCATCCTGCCCCCATATATGTCCTCTCATCCTGCCCCCATATATGTTCGCTCATCCTGGCCCCGTATATGTTCGCTCATCCTGGCCCCATACATGTCCTCTCATCCTGGCCCCGTATATCGTTGCTCATCCTTGCCCCGTATATGTCCTCTCATCCTGCCCCCAGATATGTTCACTCATCCTGGCCCCGTATATATGTCCTCTCATCCGGCCCCCAGATATGTTTGCTCATCCTGGCCCCGTATATGTCCTCTCATCCTGCCCCCATATATGTTCGCTCATCCTGGCCCCGTATATGTCCTCTCATCCTGCCCCCAGATATGTTCGCTCATCCTGGCCCCGTATATGTCCTCTCATCCTGCCCCCATATATGTTCGCTCATCCTAGCCCCGTATATATCCTCTCATCCTGCCCCCATATATGTTCGATCATCCTGGCCCCATATATGTTTGCTCATCCTGGCCCCGTATATGTCCTCTCATCCTGCCCCCGTATATGTTCGCTCATCCTGGCCCTGTATATGTTCGCTCATCCTGGCCCCGTATATGTCCTCTCATCCTGCCCCCATATATGTCCTCTCATCCTGCCCCCATATATGTTCGCTCATCCTGGCCCCGTATATGTTTGCTCATCCTGGCCCTGTATATGTTCGCTCATCCTTGCCCCGTATATGTCCTCTCATCCTGGCCTTGTATATGTTCGCTCATCCTGGCCCAGTATATGTCCTCTCATCCTGCCCCCATATATGTCCTCTCATCCTGGCCCTGTATATGTTCCCTTATTCGGCCCCCATATATGTCCTCTCATCCTGCCCCCATATATGTTCGCTCAACCTGGCCCCATATATGTTCTCTCATCCTGCCCCCATATATGTTCGCTCATCCTGGCCCCGTATATGTCCTCTCATCCTGCCCCCATATATGTCCTCTCATCCTGCCCCCATATATGTTCGCTCATCTTGGCCCCATATATGTCCTCTCATCCTGGCACCGTATATGGTCGCTCATCCTTGCCCCGTATATGTCCTCTCATCCTGCCCCCAAATATGTTCGCTCATCCTGGCCCCGTATATGTCCTCTCATCCTGGCCCTGTATATGTTGGCTCATCCTGGCCCCGTATATGTCCTCTCATCCTGCCCCCATATATGTTCGCTCATCTTGGCCCGGTATATGTCCTCTGATCCTGCCCCATATATGTTTGCTCATCCTGGCCCCGTATATGTTTGCTCATCCTGGCCCCGTATATATCCTCTCATCCTGCCCCCATATATGTTCGCTCATCCTGGCCCCGTATATGTCCTCTCATCCTGCCGCCATATATGTTCGCTCATCCTGGCCCCGTATATATGTCCTCTCATCCTGCCCCCATATATGTTCGCTCATCCTGGCCCCGTATATGTCCTCTCATCCTGTCCCCATATATGTTCGCTCATCCTGGCCCCGTAAATGTTCGCTCATCCTGGCCCCGTATATATGTTCTCTCATCCTGCCCCTATATATGTTCGCTCATCCTGGCCCCATATTTGTTCGCTCATCCTAGCCCTGTATATGTTCGCTCATCCTGGCCCCGTATATGTCCTCTCATCCTGCTCCCATATATGTTCACTCATCCTGGCCCTGTATATGTCCTCTCATCCTGCCCTCGTATATGTTTGCTCATCCTGGCCCTGTATATGTTCGCTCATCCTTGCCCCGTTTATGTCCTCTCATCCTGGCCTTGTATATGTTCGCTCATCCTGGCCCAGTATATGTCCTCTCATCCTGCCCCCATATATGTTCGCTCATCCTGGTCCCGTATATGTCCTCTCATCCTGCCCCCATATATGTTCGCTCAACCTGGCCCCATATATGTTCACTCATCCTGCCCCCATATGTGTTCGCTCATCCTGGCCCCGTAATAGGTCCTCTCATCCTGCCCCCATATATGTCCTCTCATCCTGCCCCCATATATGTTTGCTCTTCCTGGCCCCGTTTGTGTTTGCTCATCCTGGCCCCGTATATATCCTCTCATCCTGCCCCCATATATGTTCGCTCATCCTGGCCCCGTATATGTTTGCTCATCCTGGCCCCGTATATGTCCTCTCATCCTGCCGCCATATATGTTCGCTCATCCTGGCCCCATATATGTCCTCTCAACCTGGCCCTGTATATTTTCGCTTATACGGCCCCCATATATGTTCGCTCAACCTGGTCCCGTATATATGTCCTCTCATCCTGCCCCCATATATGTTCGCTCATCCTGGCCCCGTATATGTTCGCTCATCCAGGCCCCGTATATGTCCTCTCATCCTGCCCCCATATATGTCCGCTCATCTTGGCCCCATATATGTCCTCTCATCCTGGCCCCGTATATGTCCTCTCATCCTGCCCCCATATATGTTCGCTCATCCTGGCCCCGTAAATGTTCGCTCATCCTGGCCCCGTATATATGTCCTCTCATCCTGGCCCTGTATATGTTCGCTCATCCTGGCCCCGTATATGTTCGCTAATCCTGGCCCCGTATATGTCCTCTCATCCTGGCCCTGTATATGTTCGCTCATCCTAGCCCTGTATATGTTCGCTCATCCTGACCCCGTATATGTCCTCTCATCCTGCCCCCGTATATGTTCGCTCATCCTGCCCCTGTATGTGTTCGGTCATCATGGCCCCGTATATGTTCGCTCATCCTGGCCCCATATATGTTCGCTCATCCTGGCCCCGTATATGTCCTCTCATCCTGCCCACATATATGTCCTCTCATCCTGCCCCCATATATGTTCGCTCATCCTGGCCCCGTATATGTCCTGTCATCCTGCCCCCGTATATGTCCTCTCATCCTGCCCCCATATATGTTCGCTCATCCTGGCCCCGTATATGTCCTCTCATCCTGCCCCCATATATGTTCGCTCATCCTAGCCTTGTATATGTTCGCTCATCCTGACCCCGTATATGTTCGCTCATCCTGGCCCCGTATATGTCCTGTCATCCTGCCCCCGTATATGTCCTCTCATCCTGCCCCCATATATGTTCGCTCATCCTGGCCCCGTATATGTCCTCTCATCCTGCCCCCATATATGTTCGCTCATCCTAGCCTTGTATATGTTCGCTCATCCTGCCCCCATATATGTTCGCTCATCCTGGCCTCGTATATTTCCTCTCATCCTGCCCCCGTATATGTTCGCTCATCCTGCCCCCATATATGTTCGGTCATCCTGGCCCCGTATATGTCCTCTCATCCTGCCCCCATATATGTTCGCTCCTCCTGGGCCCATATATGTCCTCTCATCCTGCCCCGTATATGTTCGCTCATCCTGGCCCCGTATATGTCCTCTCATCCTGCCCCCGTATATGTTCGCTCATTCTGGCCCCGTATATGTCCTCTCATCCTGCCCCCATATATGTTCGCTCTTCCTGGCCCCGTAGATATGTCCTCTCATCCTGCCCCTATATATGTTCGCTCATCCTGGCCCCGTATATATGTCCTCTCATCCTGCCCCTATATATGTTCGCTCATCCTGGCCCCGTATATGTTCACTCATCCTGGCCCCGTATATGTCTTCTCATCCTGCCCCCATATATGTTCGCTCATCCTAGCCCTGTATATGTTCGCTCATCCTGACCCCGTATATGTCCTCTCATCCTGCCCCCATATATGTTCGCTCATCCTGGCCCCGTATATTTCCTCTCATCCTGCCCCCGTATATGTTCGCTCATCCTGCCCCCATATATGTTCGGTCATCCTGCCCCCGTATATGTCCTCTCATCCTGCCCCCGTATATGTTCGCTCATCCTGGCCCCGTATATGTCCTCTCATTCTGCCCCCGTATATGTTCGCTCATCCTGGCCCCGTATATTTCCTCTCATCCTGGCCCCATATATGTCCTCTCATCCTGCTCCCGTATATGTTCGCTCATCCTGGCCCCGTATATGTCCTCTCATCCTGCCCCCGTATATGTTCGCTCATCCTGGCCCCGTATATGTCCTCTCATTCTGCCCCCGTATATGTTCGCTCATCCTGGCCCCGCATATGTCCTCTCATCTTGCCCCCATATATGTTCTCTCATCCAGGCCCCGTATATGTCCTCTCATCCTGCCCCCATATATGTTCGCTCATCTTGGCCCCATATATGTCCTCTCATCCTTGCCCCGTATATGTCCTCTCATCCTACCCCCATATATGTTCGCTCATCCTGGCCCCGTAAATGTTTGCTCATCCTGGCCCCATATATATGTCCTCTCATCCTGCCCCTATATATGTTCGCTCATCCTGGCCCCGTATATGTTCACTTATCCTGGCCCCGTATATTTCCTCTCATCCTGCCCCGTATATGTTCGCTCATCCTGGCCCCGTATATGTCCTCTCATCCTGCCCCCGTATATGTTCGCTCATCCTGGCCCCGTATATGTCCTCTCATCCTGCCCCTATATATGTTCGCTCATCCTGGCCCCGTATATATGTCCTCTCATCCTGCCCCTATATATGTTCGCTCATCCTGGCCCCGTATATGTTCACTCATCCTGGCCCCGTATATGTCTTCTCATCCTGCCCCCATATATGTTCGCTCATCCTAGCCCTGTATATGTTCGCTCATCCTGACCCCGTATATGTCCTCTCATCCTGCCCCCATATATGTTCGCTCATCCTGGCCCCGTATATTTCCTCTCATCCTGCCCCCGTATATGTTCGCTCATCCTGCCCCCATATATGTTCGGTCATCCTGCCCCCGTATATGTCCTCTCATCCTGCCCCCATATATGTTCGCTCATCCTGGCCCCATATATGTCCTCTCATCCTGCTCCCGTATATGTTCGCTCATCCTGGCCCCGTATATGTCCTCTCATCCTGCCCCCGTATATGTTCGCTCATCCTGGCCCCGTATATGTCCTCTCATTCTGCCCCCGTATATGTTCGCTCATCCTGGCCCCGCATATGTCCTCTCATCTTGCCCCCATATATGTTCTCTCATCCAGGCCCCGTATATGTCCTCTCATCCTGCCCCCATATATGTTCGCTCATCCTGGCCCCGTATATGTTCACTCATCCAGGCCCCGTATATGTCCTCTCATCCTGCCCCCATATATGTTCGCTCATCCTGGCCCCATATATGTTCGCTCATCCTGGCCCCGTATATGTCCTCTCATCCTGCCCCCATATATGTTTGCTCATCCTGGCCCCGTATATGTCCTCTCATCCTGCCCCCATATATGTCCTCTCATCCTGCCCCCATATATGTTCGCTCATCCTGGCCCCATATATGTCCTCTCATCCTGCCCCCATATATATCCTCTCATCCTGCCCCCATATATGTCCTCTCATCCTGCCCCCATATATGTCCTCTCATCCTGGCCCTGTATATGTACGCTCATCCTGACCCCGTATATGTCCTCTCATCCTGCCCCCACATATGTTTGCTCATCCTGGCCCAGTATATTTCCTCTCATCCTGCCCCCGTATATGTTCGCTCATCCTGCCCCTGTATATGTTCGCTCATCTTGGCCCCATATATGTTCGCTCATCCTGGCCCCGTATATGTCCTCTCATCCTGCCCCCGTATATGTCCTCTCATCCTGCCCCATATATGTTCGCTCATCCTGGCCCCGTATATGTCCTGTCATCCTGCCCCCGTATATGTCCTCTCATCCTGCCCCCATATATGTTCGCTCATCCTGGCCCCGTATATGTTCGCTCATCCTGGCCCCGTATATATGTCCTCTCATCCTGCCCCTATATATGTTCGCTCATCCTGGCCCCGTATATGTTCGCTCATCCTGGCCCCGTATATGTCCTCTCATCCTGCCCCCATATATGTTCGCTCATCCTAGCCCTGTATATGTTTGCTCATCCTGACCCCGTATATGTCCTCTCATCCTGCCCCCATATATGTTTGCTCATACTGGCCCCGTATATTTCCTCTCATCCTGCCCCCGTATATGTTCGCTCATCCTGCCCCTTATATGTTCGGTCATCCTGCCCCCGTATATGTCCTCTCATCCTGCCCCCATATATGTTTGCTCATCCTGGCCCCATATATGTCCTCTCATCCTGCCCCCGTATATGTTCGCTCATCCTGGCCCCGTATATGTCCTCTCATCCTGCCCCCGTATATGTTCGCTCATCCTGGTCCCGTATATGTCCTCTCTTCCTGCCCCCATATATGTTCTCTCATCCAGGCCCCGTATATGTCCTCTCATCCTGCCCCCATATATGTTCGCTCATCTTGGCCCCATATATGTCCTCTCATCCTTGCCCCGTATATGTCCTCTCATCCTACCCCCATATATGTTCGCTCATCCTGGCCCCGTAAATGTTTGCTCATCCTGGCCCCATATATTTCCTCTCATCCTGCCCCCGTATATGTCCTCTCATCCTGCCCCCGTATATGTTCGCTCATCCTGGCCCCGTATATGTCCTCTCATCCTGCCCCCGTATATGTTCGCTCATCCTGGCCCCGCATATGTCCTCTCATCTTGCCCCCATATATGTTCTCTCATCCAGGCCCCGTGTATGTCCTCTCATCCTGCCCCCATATATGTTCGCTCATCCTGGCCCCGTATATGTTCACTCATCCAGGCCCCGTATATGTCCTCTCATCCTGCCCCCATATATGTTCGCTCATCCTGGCCCCATATATGTTCGCTCATCCTGGCCCCGTATATGTCCTCTCATCCTGCCCCCATATATGTTTGCTCATCCTGGCCCCGTATATGTCCTCTCATCCTGCCCCCATATATGTCCTCTCATCCTGCCCCCATATATGTTCGCTCATCCTGGCCCCATATATGTCCTCTCATCCTGCCCCCATATATATCCTCTCATCCTGCCCCCATATATGTCCTCTCATCCTGCCCCCATATATGTCCTCTCATCCTGGCCCTGTATATGTACGCTCATCCTGACCCCGTATATGTCCTCTCATCCTGCCCCCACATATGTTTGCTCATCCTGGCCCAGTATATTTCCTCTCATCCTGCCCCCGTATATGTTCGCTCATCCTGCCCCTGTATATGTTCGCTCATCTTGGCCCCATATATGTTCGCTCATCCTGGCCCCGTATATGTCCTCTCATCCTGCCCCCGTATATGTCCTCTCATCCTGCCCCATATATGTTCGCTCATCCTGGCCCCGTATATGTCCTGTCATCCTGCCCCCGTATATGTCCTCTCATCCTGCCCCCATATATGTTCGCTCATCCTGGCCCCGTATATGTTCGCTCATCCTGGCCCCGTATATATGTCCTCTCATCCTGCCCCTATATATGTTCGCTCATCCTGGCCCCGTATATGTTCGCTCATCCTGGCCCCGTATATGTCCTCTCATCCTGCCCCCATATATGTTCGCTCATCCTAGCCCTGTATATGTTTGCTCATCCTGACCCCGTATATGTCCTCTCATCCTGCCCCCATATATGTTTGCTGATACTGGCCCCGTATATTTCCTCTCATCCTGCCCCCGTATATGTTCGCTCATCCTGCCCCCATATATGTTCGGTCATCCTGCCCCCGTATATGTCCTCTCATCCTGCCCCCATATATGTTTGCTCATCCTGGCCCCATATATGTCCTCTCATCCTGCCCCCGTATATGTTCGCTCATCCTGGCCCCGTATATGTCCTCTCATCCTGCCCCCGTATATGTTCGCTCATCCTGGTCCCGTATATGTCCTCTCTTCCTGCCCCCATATATGTTCTCTCATCCAGGCCCCGTATATGTCCTCTCATCCTGCCCCCATATATGTTCGCTCATCTTGGCCCCATATATGTCCTCTCATCCTTGCCCCGTATATGTCCTCTCATCCTACCCCCATATATGTTCGCTCATCCTGGCCCCGTAAATGTTTGCTCATCCTGGCCCCATATATATGTCCTCTCATCCTGCCCCTATATATGTTCGCTCATCCTGGCCCCGTATATGTTCACTTATCCTGCCCCGTATATGTTCGCTCATCCTGGCCCCGTATATTTCCTCTCATCCTGCCCCGTATATGTTCGCTCATCCTGGCCCCGTATATGTCCTCTCATCCTGCCCCCGTATATGTTCGCTCATCCTGGCCCCGTATATGTCCTCTCATCCTGCCCCTATATATGTTCGCTCATCCTGGCCCCGTATATATGTCCTCTCATCCTGCCCCTATATATGTTCGCTCATCCTGGCCCCGTATATGTTCACTCATCCTGGCCCCGTATATGTCTTCTCATCCTGCCCCCATATATGTTCGCTCATCCTAGCCCTGTATATGTTCGCTCATCCTGACCCCGTTTATGTCCTCTCATCCTGCCCCCATATATGTTCGCTCATCCTGGCCCCGTATATTTCCTCTCATCCTGCCCCCGTATATGTTCGCTCATCCTGCCCCCATATATGTTCGGTCATCCTGCCCCCGTATATGTCCTCTCATCCTGCCCCCATATATGTTCGCTCATCCTGGCCCCATATATGTCCTCTCATCCTGCTCCCGTATATGTTCGCTCATCCTGGCCCCGTATATGTCCTCTCATCCTGCCCCCGTATATGTTCGCTCATCCTGGCCCCGCATATGTCCTCTCATTCTGCCCCCGTATATGTTCGCTCATCCTGGCCCCGCATATGTCCTCTCATCTTGCCCCCATATATGTTCTCTCATCCAGGCCCCGTATATGTCCTCTCATCCTGCCCCCATATATGTTCGCTCATCCTGGCCCCGTATATGTTCGCTCATCCAGGCCCCGTATATGTCCTCTCATCCTGCCCCCATATATGTTCGCTCATCCTGGCCCCATATATGTTCGCTCATCCTGTCCCCGTATATGTCCTCTCATCCTGCCCCCATATATGTTTGCTCATCCTGGCCCCGTATATGTCCTCTCATCCTGCCCCCATATATGTCCTCTCATCCTGCCCCCATATATGTTCGCTCATCCTGGCCCCATATATGTCCTCTCATCCTGCCCCCATATATATCCTCTCATCCTGCCCCCATATATGTCCTCTCATCCTGCCCCCATATATGTCCTCTTATCCTGCCCCCATATATTTCCTCTCATCCTGCCCCCGTATATGTCCACTCATCCTGCCCCCATATATGTCCTCTCATCCTGCCCCTGTATATGTCCTCTCATCCTGCCCCATATATGTCCACTCATCCTGCCCCCATATATGTCCTCTCATCCTGCCCCCATATATGTCCTCTCATCCTGCCCCCGTATATGTCCTCTCATTCTTCCCCCATATATGTCCTTTCATCCTGCCCCTGTATATGTCCTCTCATCCTGCCCCTGTATATGTCCTCTCATCCTGCTCTCATATATTTCCTCTCATCCTGCCACCATATATGTCCTCTCATCCTGCCCCCGTATATGTTCGCTCATCCTGGCCCAGTATACATGTCCTCTCATCCTGCCCCCCGTATATGTCCTCTCATCCTGGCCCCGTATATGTCCTCTCATCCTGCCCCCGTATATGTCCTCTCATCCTGGCCCCGTATATATGTCCTCTCATCCTGCCCCCGTATATGTTCGCTCATCCTGGCCCCGTATATGTCCTCTCATCCTGGCCCCATATCTGTCCTCTCATCCTGCCCCCATATATGTCCTCTCATGCTGCCCCTGTATATGTTCGCTCATCCTGGCCCTGTATATGTCCTCTCATCCTGCCCCCGTATATGTCCTCTCATCCTGGCCCCGTATATGTCCTATCATCCTGCCCCCATATATGTTCGCTCATCCTGGCCCCATATATGTCCTCTCATCCTGGCTCTGTATATGTTTGCTCATCCTGCCCCCATATATTTTCGCTCATCCTGGCCCCGTATATGTCCTCTGATCATGCCCCCATATATGTTCGCTCATCCTGGCCCCGTATATGTTTGCTCATCCTGGCCCCGTATATGTCCTCTCATCCTGCCTCCATATATGTTTGCTCATCCTGGCCCCGTATAAGTTTGCTCATCCTGGCACCGTATATTTTCGCTCATCCTGGCCCCACATATATCCTCTCATCCTGGCCCTGTATATGTTCGCTTATCCGGCCCCCCTATATGTTCGCTCATCCTGGCCCCCCTATATGTTCGCTCATCCTGGCCCCGTATATGTCCTCTCATCCTGCCCCCGTATATGTTCCCTCATCCTGGCCCCATATATGTCCTCTCATCCTGACCCCGTATATGTTCGCTCATCCTGGCCCCATATATGTCCTCTCATCCTGGCCCTGTATATGTTCGCTTATCCGACCCCCCTATATGTTCGCTCATCCTGGCCCCATATATGTCCTCTCATCCTGGCCCCGTATATGTCCTCTCATCCTGGCCCCCCTATATGTTCGCTCATCCTGGCCCTGTATATGTCCTCTCATCCTGCCCCCGTATATGTTCGCTCATCCTGGCCCCATATATGTCCTCTCATCCTGCCCCCCGTATATGTTCGCTCATCCTGGCCCCATATATGTCCTCTCATCCTGTCCCTGTATATGTTCGCTTATCCGACCCCCCTATATGTTCGCTCATCCTGGCACCGTATATGTCCTCTCATCCTGCCCCCATATATGTTCGCTCATCCTGGCCCCATATATGTCCTCTCATCCTGCCCCCATATATGTTCGCTCATCCTGGCCCCGTATATGTTCGCTCATCCAGTCCCCGTATATGTCCTCTTATCCTGCCCCCATATATGTTCGCTCATCCTGGCCCCGTATATGTTCGCTCATCCTGGCCCTGTATATGTACTGTCATCCTGCCCAAGTATATGTTAGCTCATGCTGGCCCCCGTATATGTCCTTTCATCCTTCCCCCATATATGTCCTCTCATCCTGCCCCCATATATGTCCTCTCATCCTGCCCCTGTATATGTCCTCTCATCCTGCCCCGTATATGCCCTCTCATCCTGCCCCCGTATATGTTCGCTCATCCTGGCCCCATATATGTCCTCTCATCCTGCCCCCGTATATGTTCGCTCATCCTGGCCCCATATATGTCCTCTCATCCTGGCCCTGTATATGTTCGCTTATCCGACCCCCCTATATGTTCGCTCATCCTGGCACCGTATATGTCCTCTCATCCTGCCCCCATATATGTTCGCTCATCCTGGCCCCACATATGTCCTCTCATCCTGCCCCCATATATGTTCGCTCATCCTGGCCCCGTATATGTTCGCTCATCCAGGCCCCGTATATGTCCTCTCATCCTGCCCCCATATATGTTCGCTCATCCTGGCCCCGTATATGTTCGCTCATCCTGGCCATGTATATGTACTGTCATCCTGCCCAAGTATATGTTAGCTCATGCTGGCCCCCGTATATGTCCTTTCATCCTTCCCCCATATATGTCCTCTCATCCTGCCCCCATATATGTCCTCTCATCCTGCCCCTGTATATGTCCTCTCATCCTGCCCCGTATATGTCCTCTCATCCTGCCCCGGTATATGTTCGCTCATCCTGCCCCATATATGTCCTCTCATCCTGCCCCCATATATGTTAGGTAATCCTGCCCCCATATATGTCCTCTCATCCTGCCCCCGTATATGTTCGCTCATCCTGCCCCTGTATATGTCCTCTCATCCTACCCACGTATATGTCCTCTCATCCTGCCCCCATATATGTCCTCTCATCCTGCCCCCATATATGTCCTCTCATCCTGCCCCATATATGTTCACTCATCCTGCCCCTGTATATGTCCTCTCATCCTGCCCCCATATATGTCCTCTCATCCTGCCCCCATATATGTCCTCTCATCCTGCCCCCATATATGTCCTCTCATCCTGCACCCGTATATGTCCCCTCATCCTGCCCCGTATATGTCCTCTCATCCTGCCCCTGTATATGTCCTCTCATCCTGCCCCCGTATATGTCCTCTCATGCTGCCCCCATATATGTCCTCTCATCCTGCCCCCATATATGTCCTCTCATCCTGCCCCCGTATATGTCCACTCATTCTGCCCCCGTATATGTCCTCTCATCCTGCCCCTGTATATGTCCTCTCATCCTGCCCCTGTGTATGTCCTCTCATCCTGCCCCTGTGTATGTCCTCTCATCCTGCCCTCATATATGTCCTCTCATCCTGCCCCCGTATATATTCGCTCATCCTGGCCCCGTATATATGTCCTCTCATCCTGCCCCCATATATGTTCGCTCCTCCTGGCCCCGTATGTAAGTCCTCTCATCCTGCCCCCGTATATGTCCTCTCATCCTGGCCCTGTATATGTCCTCTCATCCTGGCCCTGTATATGTCCTCTCATCCTGCCCCGTATATGTTCGCTCATCCTGGCCCCGTATATGTCCTCTCATTCTGCCCCCATATATGTCCTCTCATCCTGGCCCTGTATATGTCCTCTCATCCTGGCCCCGTATATGTCCTCTCATCCTGGCCCCATATATGTCCTCTCATCCTGGCCCTGTATATGTCCTCTCATCCTGGCCCCATATATGTCCTCTCATCCTGGCCCTGTATATGTCCTCTCATCCTGGCCCTGTATATGTCCTCTCATCCTGCCCCTGTGTATGTCCTCTCATCCTGCCCCTGTGTATGTCCTCTCATCCTGGCCCTGTATATGTCCTCTCATCCTGCCCCTGTGTATGTCCTCTCATCCTGCCCCTGTGTATGTCCTCTCATCCTGCCCTCATATATGTCCTCTCATCCTGCCCCCGTATATATTCGCTCATCCTGGCCCCGTTTATATGTCCTCTCATCCTGCCCCCATATATGTTCGCTCCTCCTGGCCCCGTATATAAGTCCTCTCATCCTGCCCCCGTATATGTTCGCTCATCCTGGCCCCGTATATGTCCTCTCATTCTGCCCCCATATATGTCCTCTCATCCTGGCCCTGTATATGTCCTCTCATCCTGGCCCCGTATATGTCCTCTCATCCTGGCCCCATATATGTCCTCTCATCCTGGCCCTGTATATGTCCTCTCATCCTGGCCCCATATATGTCCTCTCATCCTGGCTCCGTATATGTCCTCTCATCCTGGCCCTGTATATGTCCTCTCATCCTGGCCCTGTATATGTCCTCTCATCCTGCCCCTGTATATGTCCTCTCATCCTGGCCCTGTATATGTCCTCTCATCCTGGCCCTGTATATGTCCTCTCATCCTGGCCCTGTATATGTCCTCTCATCCTGGCCCTGTATATGTCCTCTCATCCTGGCCCCGTATATTTCCTCTCATCCTGGCCCTGTATATGTCCTCTCATCCTGGCCCTGTATATGTCCTCTCATCCTGGCCCTGTATATGTCCTCTCATCCTGGCCCTGTATATGTCCTCTCATCCTGGCCCTGTATATGTCCTCTCATCCTGGCCTCGTATATTTCCTCTCATCCTGGCCCCGTATATTTCCTCTCATCCTGGCCCCGTATATGTCCTCTTATGCTGCCCCCAGACTCTTGTTTGTGTAAGCCTGGAATATTGACTTGTAGCTGATATTTGATATAACAAAGCTCTTATCCGTGATGTATACTGAGGTCTGCTGATATGCTAATTATACTTTGTCTAGTCCAGATAGTTTGTTGATTTTTAAAACAGAGAAGGAAAATCTGTGCAACTAGGTTATATGATCAAACAAGGCAACTTGGTCATCAGGATTCTTCTCCTTCTCTGTGATGCTGGACTGAAGGGTGAAGAGACTGAGAGAGAAGGACACAGCCGGACATTCTGCAAAACACCCAAAGAACCAGAGACAGGACAGCAGCCATTGTACATCATGGCTCCATCACGAGGGACAAGGATCTATCATTCTACAGAAGACAACCTAGTGGTTTCTGGCTCCGACTGGAAGACAACAGATGTGTATATATTTATATACTAGCTGTAGAGCGCGGCGTTGCCTGGGCCTAGTAACCGACTGTGGCTAGCTATAACAAATTATAAGGATAATATTGCACATAAAAACCATGTATCTAATCCTCTCCTGTGTGATACTGTCTGCTGAGCCGTGTATCTAATCCTCTCCTGTGTGATACTGACTGCTGAGCCGTGTATCTAATCCTCTCCTGTGTGATACTGACTGCTGAGCCGTGTATCTAATCCTATTCTGTGTGATACTGACTGCTGAGCCGTGTATCTAATCCTATCCTGCATGATACTGTCTGCTGAACCATGTATCTAATCCTCTCCTGTGTGATACTGACTGCTGAGCCGTGTATCTAATCCTATCCAGTGTGATACTGACTGCTGAGCCATGTATCTAATCCTCTCCTGTGTGATACTGACTGCTGAGCCGTGTATCTAATCCTATCCTGTGTGATACTAACTGCTGAGCCGTGTATCTAATCCTCTACTGTGTGATACTGACTGCTGAGCCGTGTATCTAATCCTCTCCTGTGTGATACTGACTGCTGAGCTGTGTATCTAATCCTCTCCTGCGTGATACTGACTGCTGAGCCGTGCATCTAATCCTCTCCTGTGTGATACTGACTGCTGAGCCATGTATCTAATCCTCTCCTGTGCGATACTGACTGCTGAGCCGTGTATATAATCCTCTCCCGTGTGATACTGACTGCTGAGCCGTGTATCTAATCCTCTCCAGTGTGATACTGACTGCTGAGCCGTGTATCTAATCCTATCCTGCATGATACTGTCTGCTGAGCCATGTATCTAATCCTCTCCTGTGTGATACTGACTGCTGAGCCGTGTATCTAATCCTCTCCTGTGTGATACTGACTGCTGAGCCGTGTATCTAATCCTCTCCAGTGTGATACTGACTGCTGAGCCGTGTATCTAATCCTCTCCTGCGTGATACTGACTGCTGAGCTGTGTATCTAATCCTCTCCTGTGTGATACTGACTGCTGAGCCGTGTATCTAATCCTCTCCTGCGTGATACTGACTGCTGAGCCGTGTATCTAATCCTCTCCTGTGTGATACTGACTGCTGAGCCGTGTATCTAATCCTATCCAGCGTGATACTGTCTGCTGAGCCATGTATCTAATCCTCTCCTGTGTGATACTGACTGCTGAGCCGTGTATCTAATCCTATCCTGTGTGATACTGACTGCTGAGCTGTGTATCTAATCCTATCCTGTGTGATACTGACTGCTGAGCCGTGTATCTAATCCTATCCTGTGTGATACTGATTGCTCAGCCGTGTATCCAATCTTCTCCTGTGTGATACTGACTGCTGAGCTGTGTATCTAATCCTATCCTGTGTGATACTGACTGCTGAGCCGTGTATCTAATCCTCTCCTGCGTGATACTGACTGCTGAGCCGTGTATCTAATCCTCTCCTGTGTGATACTGACTGCTGAGCCGTGTATCTAATCCTATCCAGCGTGATACTGTCTGCTGAGCCATGTATCTAATCCTCTCCTGTGTGATACTGACTGCTGAGCCGTGTATCTAATCCTATCCTGTGTGATACTGACTGCTGAGCTGTGTATCTAATCCTATCCTGTGTGATACTGACTGCTGAGCCGTGTATCTAATCCTATCCTGTGTGATACTGATTGCTCAGCCGTGTATCCAATCTTCTCCTGTGTGATACTGACTGCTGAGCCGTGTATCTAATCCTATCCTGTGTGATACTGACTGCTGAGCCGTGTATCTAATCCTATCCTGCGTGATACTGACTGCTGAGCCGTGTATATAATCCTCTCCTGTGTGATACTGACTGCTGAGCCGTGTATCTAATCCTATCCTGCGTGATACTGTCTGCTGAGCCATGTATCTAATCCTCTCCTGTGTGATACTTACTGCTGAGCCGTGTATCTAATCCTCTCCTGTGTTATACTGTCTGCTGAGCCGTGTATCTAATCCTATCCTGCATGATACTGACTGCTGAGCCGTGTATCTAATCCTATCCTGTGTGATACTGACTGCTGAGCCGGGTATCTAATCCTCTCCTGTGTGATACTGACTGCTGAGCCGTGTATCTAATCCTCTCCTGTGTGATACTGACTGCTGAGCCGTGTATCTAATCCTATCTTGTGTGATACTGACTGCTGAGCCGTGTATCTAATCCTATCCTGTGTGATACTGACTGCTGAGCAGTGTATATAATCCTCTCCTGTGTGATACTGACTGCTGAGCCCTGTATCTAATCCTAACTTGTGTGATACTGACTGCTGAGCCGTGTATCTAATCCTATCCTGTGTGATACTGACTGCTGAGCCGTGTATCTAATCCTCTCCTGTGTGATACTGACTGCTGAGCCGTGTATCTAATCCTATCCTGTGTGATACTGACTGCTGAGCCATGTATCTAATCCTATCCTGTGTGATACTGACTGCTGAGCCGTGTATCTAATCCTCTCCTGTGTGATACTGACTGTTGAGCCGTGAATCTAATCCTATCCTGTGTGATACTGACTGCTGAAACGTGTATCTAATCCTCTCCTGTGTGATACTGACTGCTGAGCTGTGTATCTAATCCTCTCCTGCGTGATACTGACTGCTGAGCCGTGTATCTAATCCTCTCCTGTGTGATACTGACTGCTGAGCCATGTATCTAATCCTATCCTGCGTGATACTGTCTGCTGAGCCATGTATCTAATCCTCTCCTGTGTGATACTGACTGCTGAGCCGTGTATCTAATCCTATCCTGTGTGATACTGACTGCTGAGCCGTGTATCTAATCCTCTACTGTGTGATACTGACTGCTGAGCCGTGTATCTAATCCTCTCCTGTGTGATACTGACTGCTAAGCCATGTATCTAATCCTCTCCTGTGTGATACTGACTGCTGAGCCATGTATCTAATCCTATCCTGCGTGATACTGACTGCTGAGCCGTGTATCTAATCCTATCCTGTGTGATACTGACTGCTGAGCCGTGTATCTAATCCTATCCTGTGTGATACTGACTGCTGAGCCGTGTATCTAATCCTCTCCTGCGTGATACTGACTGCTGAGCCGTGTATCTAATCCTCTCCTGTGTGATACTGACTGCTGAGCCATGTATCTAATCCTATCCTGTGTGATACTGACTGCTGAGCCATGTATCTAATCCTCTCCTGTGTGATACTGACTGCTGAGCCGTGTATCTAATCCTATCCTGTGTGATACTGACTGCTGAGCTGTGTATCTAATCCTATCCTGTGTGATACTGACTGCTGAGCCGTGTATCTAATCCTATCCTGTGTGATACTGACTGCTGAGCCGTGTATCTAATCTTCTCCTGTGTGATACTGACTTCTGAGCCGTGTATCTAATCCTCTCCTGTGTGATACTGACTGCTGAGCTGTGTATCTAATCCTCTCCTGTGTGATACTGACTGCTGAGCTGTTTATCTAATCCTCTCCTGCGTGATACTGACTGCTGAGCCGTGTATCTAATCCTATCTTGTGTGATACTGACTGCTGAGCTGTGTATCTAATCCTCTCCTGTGTGATACTGACTGCTGAGCTGTGTATCTAATCCTCTCCTGTGTGATACTGACTGCTGAGCTGTTTATCTAATCCTCTCCTGCGTGATACTGACTGCTGAGCCGTGTATCTAATCCTATCTTGTGTGATACTGACTGCTGAGCCGTGTATCTAATCCTATCCTGCATGATACTGTCTGCTGAGCCGTGTATCTAATCCTCGCCTGTGTGATACTGTCTGCTGAGCCGTGTATCTAATCCTCTCCTGTGTGATACTGACTGTTGAGCCATGTATCTAATCCTCTCCTGTGTGATACTGACTGCTGAGCCGTGTATCTAATCCTATCCTGTGTGATACTGACTGCTGAGCCGTGTATCTAATCCTCTCCTGTGTGATACTGACTGCTGAGCTGTTTATCTAATCCTCTCCTGCGTGATACTGACTGCTGAGCCGTGTATCTAATCCTCTCCTGTGTGATACTGACTGCTGAGCCGTGTATCTAATCCTATCCTGCATGATACTGTCTGCTGAGCCATGTATCTAATCCTCTCCTGTGTGATACTGACTGCTGAGCCGTGTATCTAATCCTATCCTGTGTGATACTGACTGCTGAGCCGTGTTTCTAATCCTCTCCTGTGTGATACTGACTGCTGAGCCGTGTATCTAATCCTATCCTGCGTGATACTGTCTGCTGAGCCATGTATCTAATCCTCTCCTGTGTGATAATGACTGCTGAGCCGTGTATCTAATCCTATCCTGTGTGATACTGACTGCTGAGCTGTGTATCTAATCCTATCCTGTGTGATACTGACTGCTGAGCCGTGTATCTAATCCTATCCTGTGTGATACTGTCTGCTGAGCCGTGTATCTAATCCTCTCCTGTGTGATACTGACTGCTGACCCGTGTATCTAATCCTATCCTGTGTGATACTGACTGCTGAGCTGTGTATCTAATCCTATCCTGTGTGATACTGTCTGCTGATCCGTGTATCTAATCCTATCCTGTGTGATACTGTCTGCTGAGCCGTGTATCTAATCCTCTCCTGTGTGATACTGACTGCTGACCCGTGTATCTAATCCTATCCTGTGTGATACTGTCTGCTGAGCTGTGTATCTAATCCTCTCCTGTGTGATACTGACTGCTGAGCCGTGTATCTAATCCTCTCCTCTGTGATACTGACTGCTGAGCCGTGTATCTAATCCCATCCTGTGTGATACTGACTGCTGAGCTGTGTATCTAATCCTATCCTGTGTGATACTGTCTGCTGAGCCGTGTATCTAATCCTCTCCTGTGTGATACTCACTGCTGAGCTGTGTATCTAATCCTATCCTGTGTGATACTGACTGCTGAGCCGTGTATCTAATCCTCTCCTGTGTGAAACTGTCTGCTGAGCCGTGTATCTAATCCTCTCCTGTGTGATACTGACTGCTGAGCTGTGTATCTAATCCTCTCCTGTGTGATACTGACTGCTGAGCCGTGTATCTAATCCCATCCTGTGTGATACTGACTGCTGAGCCGTGTATCTAATCCTATCCTGTGTGATACTGACTGCTGAGCCGTGTATCTAATCCTCTCCCGTGTGATACTGACTGCTGAACTGTGTATCTAATCCTATCCTGTGTGATACTGTCTGCTGAGCCGTGTATCTAATCCTCTCCTGCGTGATACTGACTGCTGAGCCGTGTATCTAATCCTACCCTGTGTGATACTGACTGCTGAGCCGTGTATCTAATCCTATCCTGCGTGATACTGTCTGCTGAGCCATGTATCTCATCCTCTCCTGTGTGATACTGACTGCTGAGCCGTGTATCTAATCCTATCCTGTGTGATACTGACTGCTGAGCTGTGTATCTAATCCTATCCTGTGTGATACTGACTGCAGAGCCGTGTATCTAATCCTATCCTGTGTGATACTGTCTGCTGAGCCGTGTATCTAATCCTCTCCTGTGTGATACTGAATGCTGATCCGTGTATCTAATCCTATCCTGTGTGATACTGTCTGCTGAGCCGTGTATCTAATCCTCTCCTGTGTGATACTGACTGCTGAGCCGTGTATCTA
Source organism: Dendrobates tinctorius (assembly GCF_039654945.1). Taxonomy (NCBI): domain Eukaryota; kingdom Metazoa; phylum Chordata; class Amphibia; order Anura; family Dendrobatidae; genus Dendrobates; species Dendrobates tinctorius. The sequence goes on along the minus strand of NW_027362074.1, from coordinate 282,164 downwards.
ATCCTATCCTGTGTGATACTGTCTGCTGAGCCGTGTATCTAATCCTATCCTGTGTGATACTGACTGCTGAGCCGTGTATCTAATCCTCTCCTGTGTGATACTGACTGCTGAGCCGTGTATCTAATCCCATCCTGTGTGATACTGACTACTGAGCTGTGTATCTAATCCTATCCTGTGTGATACTGTCTGCTGAGCCGTGTATCTAATCCTCTCCTGTGTGATACTCACTGCTGAGCTGTGTATCTAATCCTATCCTGTGTGATACTGACTGCTGAGCCGTGTATCTAATCCTCTCCTGTGTGAAACTGTCTGCTGAGCCGTGTATCTAATCCTCTCCTGTGTGATACTGACTGCTGAGCCGTGTATCTAATCCCATCCTGTGTGATACTGACTGCTGAGCCGTGTATCTAATCCTATCCTGTGTGATACTGACTGCTCAGCCGTGTATCTAATCCTCTCCCGTGTGATACTGACAGCTGAGCTGTGTATCTAATCCTATCCTGTGTGATACTGTCTGCTGAGCCGTGTATCTAATCCTATCCTGTGTGATACTCACTGCTGAGCCGTGTATCTAATCCTCTCCTGTGTGATACTCACTGCTGAGCCGTGTATCTAATCCTATCCTGTGTGATGCTGACTGCTGAGCCGTGTATCTAATCCTATCCTGTGTGATACTGACTGCTGAGCCGTGTATCTAATCCTATCCTGTGTGATACTGACTGCTGAGCCGTGTATCTAATCCTCTCCCGTGTGATACTGACTGCTGAGCTGTGTATCTAATCCTATCCTGTGTGATACTGACTGCTGAGCCGTGTATCTAATCCTCTCCTGTGTGATACTGACTGCTGAGCCATGTATCTAATCCCATCCTGTGTGATACTGACTGCTGAGCCGTGTATCTAATCCTATCCTGTGTGATACTGACTGCTGAGCCGTGTATCTAATCCTCTCCTGTGTGATACTGACTGCTGAGCCGTGTATCTAATCCTCTCCTGTGTGATACTGACTGCTGAGCCGTGTATCTAATCCCATCCTGTGTGATACTGACTGCTGAGCCGTGTATCTAATCCTATCCTGTGTGATACTGACTGCTGAGCCGTGTCTCTAATCCTCTCCCGTGTGATACTGACTGCTGAGCTGTGTATCTAATCCTATCCTGTGTGATACTGTCTGCTGAGCCGTTTATCTAATCCTCTGCTGTGTGATACTCACTGCTGAGCCGTGTATCTAATCCTCTCCTGTGTGAAACTGTCTGCTGAGCTGTGTATCTAATCCTCTCCTGTGTGATACTGACTGCTGAGCCGTGTATCTAATTCTATCCTGTGTGATACTGACTGCTGAGCTGTGTATCTAATCCTCTCCTGTGTGATACTGACTGCTGAGCCGTGTATCTAATCCTCTCCTGTGTGATACTGACTGCTGAGCTGTGTATCTAATCCTATCCTGTGTGATACTGACTGCTGAGCTGTGTATCTAATCCTCTCCTGTGTGATACTGACTGCTGAGCCGTGTATCTAATCCTATCCTGTGTGATACTGACTGCTGAGCCGTGTATCTAATCCTCTCCCGTGTGATACTGACTGCTGAGCCGTGTATCTAATCCTCTCCTGTGTGATACTGACTGCTGAGCCGTGTATCTAATCCTATTCTGTGTGATGCTGACTGCTGAGCCGTGTGTCTAATCCTATCCTGTGTGATACTGACAGTTGTTTTCTCTGTCCAGGCAGCGCCGGGCTCTTCAGCTAGTGTATATATATATATCTGTATCTGATTATCGCTGGATCATAGACACTTTTGGAGATAGCCCGGATTGTCAGCCGCTGGTCGCCTGGCTCCATGGAGATGCTTGGAGAAGCCAGGTGGTGACTGTCGAGTCACCTGGCTTTGGACCTTGTATGGAGCTCTGATGTAACATCTGCCGTCATTCCCGCGGGTCAGTGGAGGGTGAGACTCTGTAATTGGCGTCAGATTGGGTGTTTGCTTGGACTGTTACATGAGTTATCTGCCTGTTTTGTGGTTCAGTAAAGCATTGCCGCACTGTTTTACCCTCACCCTGCATTGGCTGAGTAGCATTACGCCCATGTTAATGGGAGAGCGGGTGTTAGGCGGGATGATCCCTCGTCTATGTGGTTCCGGCTAGTGGGCTTGGGTGCCGGTTTCTCCTCACTTGGTGGCAGTGATGGGATACTACAAAGCCCGGTGGAGCTGGGGGAGCTGCCTGGGACTGGTGTCCTCACACACCATCCAGGGCTCCACAACAAGGGAGGCATATGTAGAAATCGCAGGAACTTGAGATGCAGTGACGCGTGGGAGGCAGAGCATGGGTTAACAGGTTTATTTACAGGGATACTCCACGCAGGGAGGTGAAGGGTTAAACAGTATAAGTGGCAAAGTGAAGTACAAAGTTCAGATAAGGGCAATTTGGTAACAAACATATCAGGAAGTTCTAACACTGCAGCTCCTGCTGCGAACTCAATAGCACTGGCAACGGCGGGCGCGGTGTCTTTTCTAGTGTGGCCTGGCAGATGACAACACCCCGTCTTCTGGTGACAGTGGTTGGTCTCCAGTACCTTCCACTGCCCCTAGTCCGTATACTGTAGAGGCTAAACAACGGTGAGGGCCACAGTCCTGTACGACCCCAGCGTGGCTCCGAAAAATATGCACTGGTAAAGTCAGGTCAAACGTGTCTGGGCAGATATTCTCTAGCACAGTCGAAGTGTGGATAACGGTCACGCTCCCGGACTCTTTCAGGTGGCACGTGCACGATACTCACGATCCTGAAGCGTCTGGCACCTGACTTTATGACAGTCATCGGGCACACACTGCCTGTCTCTCTCTGGACGGCGGGCGACTGCGGACGCTGGTCTGTGTGGCACTGGTGCTCCCTGGCTGCTGCAGCACCCGGCTTGGCTCGGCTCTGCTGGTACGGCTCTGTTCATTAAGCTAGAAGAAGATGGGACAGGAAGAAAAACGTTAGACTCGAACATGAAGACTGAAAATATACTGATGAAGGATATGAGGTGCAGCAAAGAAGACCCAAGACAACATACTCCGAAGGGAGGGAAGAAAATGTCTAATACAATCCACAGGGAGGAGACTGGACCAAAACAATATCCTCTAACCTGCATGCTCGCAACCGCCAGAAGCCTGACAACCAAGATGGAAGAACTAGAAGCAGAAACATCTACAGGTGACTATGACATGGTGGGAATAACCGAGACATGGTGAGATGAAAGCTGTGGCCGGGCAGTTACCTTACAGGGGTACAGTCTGCTTAGAAAGGAGCGTAAAAATCGGAGAGGAGGAGGAGGAGGGGTTTGTCTTTATGTAAAGTCTTGTCTAAAGTCCACTTTAAGGGAAGATATTAGCGAAGGGAATGAGGATGTCGAGTCCATATGGGTCAAAATACATGGAGGGGAAAGACAGTAACAAAATTCTCATTGGGGTCTGTTACACCCCCCCAAATATAACAGAAATCATGGAGAGTCTACTACTAAGGCAGATAGATGAAGCTGCAGCCCATAATGAGGTCCTTGTTATGGGGGACTTTACCTGGATATTAACTGGGAAACAGAGACCTGCGAAACCCATAAAGGCGACAGGTATCTGCTAAAAGCCAAGGAAAATGATCACTATTGGTGCAGAATCCGACCAGAGGAGCCGCACTTTACACCTAATACTCTCTAACAGACCGGACAGAATAACAGATCTGCAGGAAATAGCGACCACAATATTGTACAGTGTCACTTGTGTTTCGCTCGGGGGACATGTCAGGGAGTCACAAAAACACCGAACTTTAGGAAGGCAAAGTCTGACCAGCTGAGAGATGCCCTTAATCTGGTGACTGGGACAATGTCCTCAGAAATAAGAATACAGAAAATAAACGGGAAATGTGTAAGAACATCCATAATAGGCGCTGTAAGCGGTTTATACCTTGTGAGAATAAAAGGACAAGAAATAGGAGAAACCCAATGTGGCCAAACACAGAAGTAAGAGGGGAGATTACCAGTAACAAGAAAGCATTTACACTACTAAAGCAGGACGGCCCCGCTGAAGATCTAACAACTATAGGGAGAAAATTACCTTATTTTTCGGACTATAAGACGCACCGGACCATAAGACGCACCCCAATTTTCAGAAGGAAACTAGGGAAAAAAATAATAATGTGTCAAATGGGGGTCCGACTTACAGTCCAAATTCAGCTTACCTGGAAAGGGATCCGGCACAGGTGGAGGAGTGGTCACAGGGGTCATTCAGTGGTCCAGGCTCATGCGGTGGTGGCAGGTTGGTTGTGCTGGAGCAGCTGGGCTGTACTATGGCAGCTGGGCTGGGCTGTGCTGGGGCAGCTGGGCTGTGGCAGCTGTGCTGGGGCTGGGGCAGCTGGGCTGGGGCAGCTGTGCTGGGGCTGGGGCAGCTTGGCTGTGGCAGCTGGGCTGTGCTGGGGCTGGGGCAGCTGGGCTGTGCTGGGGCAGCTGGGCTGGGGCAGATGGACGCCAGGAAGATGGCCGCCGGTCCGGGGACGGCGCATGCACAGGCTCAGATCTCGTCCAGGTTTCTCCTGGATGTCAGCATTCCCTTGTGACTGTCTAATGGGTATGTTATGATTTTATAGTTATAACCTTTCAACCGGGCAGATGTGCAATATTGTCTCTCTTTTGACTGATCCTCTTACATTATTGGGAGTGTTATAGCACTCCTTTCATTACGACTGTTATCATGTATTAGAGTGACTCTTTTTGTTCTCTACACACATGTGTTTTGCCCTGGTTTTAGTGTACAATGCCAGCTATTCTATTTACCCATTGTAGTCATTAGTCATTGCTGAAGAGGATTTTTGTTTGCATCTGGCTATCTCTTGACACTTGTCTGTTTACTATACATTCTTAATCCTTTTATTCATTGTCCTGTTCCCCATTGTTGCCTCAATAAAGTTTTTCACTTTGTTTGTAGCTCTAGACTCATTGTCCCTTTTTTTTTCTCTCTTTGCTTTATACTTGTCTAATGTACATATTTTATGTCTCAATTTTATAGCAACTTTTATCTGTAATCACTGTCCTCTTTCGGAAAATAAATGAAATAATTATTTAGATCTGTCTCCATGCTCTAAGAATCGAACTATACGCCTTTGATAGATAATCGCTACTAATTCAAGGGGTTTGCCACGGACCCACTTAATTTAACACTGTGAATTAAGTAACCGTGACTGGTGGCAGTGCGTTGTGTACGGCTATTGCGGCTTGCTGGCAGTCCAGAAGGGTCTTATATTGCTGAATAAGGGGCTGCGGCCACAGCATTGATAATTCCCTTACTGCAGAAGCCCAATTGCCGGTTCACAACAGGCAGTCCGTCCGGCGACTAATTATCCTAGGTGCAGTTCCCTGACTGACCTGAGGGTAAAGGGGGCGCCGGAGAGCTGCGAGTTCCAAAGTGGAACTGAGAAAGTGGGATATACATAAATCCCCGCAGTACTTGGAAGATTGATAGCAGTGGCGGGGCATCCAAATTAAACCCCCCTGCGGAAAATTGTAGAGCGAGAGTAGCTTGCTGGATATTTTGGTCACATGGTGCCAGTGGTGGGATAACTAAGATAAGCCCCAACTGTGCCTGTGATAGCCGTGTGCCGGCAGTGTGTCTCATCCCTCCGTCCGCTGATACACCCGTGTCAGTGGTGGGACTGTGACATAGTGGTGACACAGGGTCCGCTGTCCATCGCGTTTTGGTGGCAGCGGGACCCCCGTTAGTCGCCCGTAAGTGGACTAACGGCGGTGGGCTGTTCGTCACATATTGGTGGCAGCGCGGTGGGATAATCCTAGAGCATTAGTGATTTGGTTTGAGCAATCATTCCTCTCACTAAAAACCTGCACGGTTCCTGCGGGAATCCTGCATCATAGGTTTTGGAGAACAGACTCAGTGGTTACTAGTTCTGAGACATTTGTGTGTACGTACAAGTATTCCCTCCCATTTCTTCGTTTTTCTTTTCTATCTTTTATTTGGCAACCATGGCTACGTGGGGAGAATCTTATTATAAGCAGCTTGATAAGGACATCCTGAGGTCCCTGTGCACGTCAAAGCAGATTGATGTCGCCGACAAGACCAAAGCCCAGTTGGTCGCGGCTCTAGTGCATTGGGAAGAGAGCCAGGGCGCAGAAGGCATCACCCGTGCCGATGGTGCAGCCGCAGGGGTCCAGATGGTGCAGACCGCCAGCCGGGAAGTCCTGGACCCCTATCTGCAATTGTCTCTACAGCAACTCCCTGCCGAAGACCATGTTGGACATCTGCAGCTGATCCAGCAAGCTCAGGAGAGAGCTGAGTGCCAAAGAGAGGCTGAGAGAGCCGAGCGCCAGGCGCAGAGGGCCCATGAACTTGAGGTACTCCAGCGGGGTGGGAATGCCCCCACAGCCAGAAGCCGTGAGCCCAGCAGCGTCCAGACTCCTAAACCCCGGCCAGAGCATTTTCCCGTGATGGAAAAGGATGGGGACTTGGACACGTTTCTGCGAGCCTTTGAGAAAGCCTGCAGACAGTACCAGCTGCCTAGAGACCAATGGGCAAGGTACTTGACCCCAGGGCTAAAAGGCAAAGCCCTGGAGGCATTTGCTTCTCTTCCGCCAGAAGCCGATGACGACTATGACGCCATAAAGCAGGCGCTGATCGCCAAATACCGGCTGACACCTGAGGTATACCGAAAGAAGTTCCGGCACCTCCAACGTGGCCCACACGATAGCTACAGTGATGTGGTGCAAGGACTCAGGACCCACTTTGACCAGTGGATCCATGGACTGTCCGTTGAAACCTTTGAGCAGCTACGGGACCTGATGATTAGTCTGTAGTCTAATTTAGACGTTTTATGGCTCAACTTATATGCAGAATGTGAAATGGAAAATCTGAAGTTAGATTCTAAGCTTTTCAATAGAGAAAGAGAGAAATTAAAAAATATTCTACAAATGGTAGATATCTTTCACAAACTTGTGTCAGAGAAATCTAAAAATGATTGTGAAAAGGAAAATATTGATGTTCCCGAGATTCATTGTAATGTGGAGAAGCAGTTACAAGGTGAAAGGCGTGGTGTGTCTGTAGCAGCCATTCAAGGTGACCTTGCAGACGTGGAACAAGATGGAGAAGTAGGAGGAGACTTCAGAACTGACGTAGAGGACGTACAAGGGAAAGACGGACCACTAAAAAAAGATCACTCAGAGGCCCAACTCCGAAGTAAAGTAAGAAAAAATTTGTTAAAATTATGCAAAATCATTCCTGCATATGATAACAAAATCCATGTTTGTAGAAACTCTGAGGTTTTTGAGAGCTGAGTTGACAAATTTGTTTTAACTAATGAGGAAAAAAAACTGTTGTTTAAAATGTGCATCCCTGTAACCTTTGCCAGGCGATTATCTTTAAGGATATCTGGTGAAACACAGGTGAATGTAAATGATACAGACAGATTAAAAATTCTGATTTTTTGTTCATCAAATGAAAATTATCAAGATATTGATATTCTTCAAAAATTAAGGATTGGTCGGAAGGAATGTACCTACACATTCGTGTCTATATTTGATCGCTTGTACAGAACGGTCATTGAGAATGTCAAAACACAGCCCCTGATAAAGACTTTTGCAAACAAATTTGGTTTCCTAAATCCTGCGTCTCGTGTTATTGCGTCACAGAAAGATTCTTTATGTAAATGTGCGCCATTCCTTGATTTTGCTGGGAAATGTGAAAATCGTGACAGAAGGATAAATCATGCTAATTTTGCAAAGACAGGCAGAGTAAAATCTTCTCAGAAGCCTGTATCAAAGTGTTCTAAATTGAGTTATCCCCCAAATCAAATCTATGAAGAACGAAGAAAATCACATGTTTGCTTTAAGCCTTATGGAATGATGAGTTCTGACCTTTCTGAAAAAAAGATGGCGGAGTCTGACGGACAGCAGCAGGTGGTGAGTGACATCATGGCTGTAAACTGAACACTTTGCTCAGAGAATCCGTCAGCTTCAAAATGGCCAGAACTTTCAGGACAGTTACAGGGAAATAAGTCTGGGTTTAGGAATTGGCTAAAAATGTAATTATATGTTGTGTAACAGTGCGATACAATGTATTAGTTATATGTAATTATTATATAGAGTATAATTCTGTAGAGCTACATATTCATGCAGTATATATAGAGTGTTTGTAGGAGAAGAGATTGTACAACTGTATTCTGTAGTGAAAATTAAAATCTACATCAGTAATAATATTTAGAATTATGAATATGATATTAACCGTCTCTTTTATTTTTCCTTAGAATTTTCATTTCATAGCAGGACTTAATCAGAAAAATTCTCTTAAAAGGATTTATGCCTTTATTACACAGGAAGCTGCAATAATTGTGTGATTTCATATATTTAACACTTAAATAATATTCCTATAACTAATTCTGACATTAGTTTTCTGTGTTCTGAGTGGCATGACGTAACGTCGCAGCATGGGACATCTGAACCTTGCGCCAATAATAGGTAGACCCCATGTCCCTGCAGCCTCCTTGGCAAGACTAAGGCAGGCCCAGGTTTCAGGTAGAGCGATACAGCACATATTTATGTTATGTGTATTTGGGAAATATAAATGTAATAGTTTACAATGCGCATTGATAATTAGGACAATAATTTGGGTTAATATATATGAATTCACTCCTCTGTATGTGGGTAATTTGGCTTGAACTTATATGTGACACAGTCTGAGTGACAGGTGACAGCTGCGTGTATGAGCAGCTGCTGAGGAGTGATGTGACACGTTTGATGTATGAAAGAGATTCTGATGCAGAAAGGTGGTGTTAATGAATTGCAGTACATACATACAGACGTTTCGGTCTAGGACCTTCATCAATGTACAATAAGTTGTACTGTGAGCTCTTAGTGACTGGGCTTTAAGGGAGACACCGATACTGCAAGGAGGCACCTGCGGCCGTCCCACGTGGTTCTATATAACAAGTGGGCGCAGTATCCTCCGCAAATCCAAGGGTAAAGCCCAGTCACTAAGAGCTCACAGTACAACTCATTGTACATTGATGAAGGTCCTAGACCGAAACGTCTGTATGTATGTACTGCAATTCATTAAAGCCACCTTTCTGCATCAGAATCTCTTTGGTGTGTGCCAAGTCTATATAAATTGAAGTTCACGGATTGGGATCCTACTTGTGCACCAGCTCCGGTCACCAGGGTTGTGCCAACGGTTTTGTTCTAATGATGTATGAAAGAGGCCTCAAGACTATGTATGTTAGAAAAAAAAAAAACCTTGGTCTTTATGAGAAATATGCAGATCAGCTAAATTATTAGAATATTAAGATATGTAACGAAATATTATCTACACAACATATATTTCTATTTTCTTTAGTAATTATTTCATAGAATCATAGAATCGTAGAGTTGGAAGGTGTCACGCTTACCGCCGGCTCCACGCTCGCCGCCCCGCCTCGTCCTCGGCTCCTGCTGCGGCCTCTCCCCGCGCTGGGTGCGCCCGCCGCCGCCTCCAGCGTGCTCCCGTGGCGGGCGCGCGCTCGCCTGCACTCCCGTCCTCTGGCCCGCGGTCTGTCCTGGCGTTCTGCCCAGGGCGCATGCGCGCCTTGCGCTCCAGGTCCCAGTACAGGCCAAGCCAGGCCTTCTCCCCGCCTTCCTGACCCTGCTGACCTGACCCGGAACTCCTGTCTCTATAAGAGGCAGCCTCTTCCTCCAGCTCACCGCCTGATCGTCACTTGTCTCTCACTGTGACTCTGGCCCCAGCCTGCCTGCCTTTTCCTGCTGCTCTTACCCTTTCCTCATGCACCCTGTGTAACCTGGTCTTTGTGTTCCTCCCAGTGCCCGCCATCCCGTGTTCAGCCTGTGCCTGCGTCTGACCCGTGTCTTGCCATTCCAGCCTTGCCTGCCTGTATCCTTCAGCCTCCGTTCCTGGCTTCCAGTCCTGCCGGTTCCGGTCCAGCTCCTTCTTCTGCCTGCCCGCTGCATCTCCTATTGTGCTCCTCCGTCCTCGGGTACCAGCTGCCGTGGTGAGTAGTTTCCCCTGGGCCTGTCCCAAACGCTCCCTGTATAGGGGGTGGTCCACCTGGTCCGCTCGCCCAGGGGAGGTTCGCTTGCCGCGGTCCAGTGGGTTCACCCTTGGGAATCATCACAGAACGATCAGGCCATGGACCCCGCTGGTACTTCTACCCCGACCCAAAAGGAACTTCTGTTCCTGCGGGAAAATCAAGCCAGGATCATGTCGTTCCTCAAGTCCATGGAGTCTCGTCTCTCGTCACTACAGGCCTCGGATCCGGGGAATACCACCCAGATCGCCGGCCTCCAGCAGGAGCTTGCCCAGCAGCGTGACACTCAGGCTCATATCCTGAACTACATGGCCTCGGTGGACAACCGCTTGCTGGTCCTCCAGACCGCGGCCGCAGCCCCGGCACAGCCTGCGGTTCCGCTCCCCTCCCCTCGACTGGCTAAACCCCCGCGATATAGTGGCGACCCCAAGACGTGTAGAGGGTTTTTAAATCAATGCCAGCTACATTTTGAGTTGCTGCCACAACAGTACCCCACTGACCGTGCCAAGGTGGCCTTCATCGTGTCCCACTTAGAAGGAGAGGCTCTAGCGTGGATTAACCCCCTCTGGGAAAGAGTCGATCCCGTGGTCACTCAACTCTCCTTTTTTCTAGACACCTTTCGTAAGGTGTTTGATGAACCCGGTCGCCTTGCCTCCGCTACCGAGGCACTGTTCAATCTTCATCAGGGCACGCACTCAGTAGGTCAGTACGCCATTCGGTTTCGCACCCTGTCCTCAGAGTTGGGTTGGAACAATGAGGCCTTGGTGGGAGCCTTTTGGCGGGGTCTTTCAGGGCGGATCAAGGACGAGCTGGCGGGTCGGGATACCCCCACCTCCTTGGAGGATTTAATCTCTTTGGCCACCCGCATCGACCTCCGCTTTCAAGAACGTTCCCGAGAGCTCGCTAGGGACAGGAGACCTCTTCGCGCTCCTCCGGCCGCTCGGAGTCCACCTCGAGTCCGCTCAACTCCAGCCTCCACGCTCCCGGAACCCATGCAAGTGGATCGCCTCAAACCGGTGGAGGAGCGTCGGAGAGAGAGGGTCGAACAGGGGCTCTGTTTCTACTGTGGGAGTGCGTCCCACTTTCTTCGTGCCTGCCCCACTCGTCAGGGAAACGCCTCCGCCTAGGACAGGTAAGAGAGGCCTTCCTAGGTAATTTTGACTCCTCTCTACCCTTGACCCTATCTGTCCTTTTGCACCTGGATTCTAAACGTTTTTCTGAATGGGCCTATATAGATTCTGGGGCGGCCGGTAACTTCATTCAACTTGAGGCGGTTAGGAGACTTGGAATTCCTGTCAGATCCCTGGAGACCCCTCGGCAGATTGCTTCGGTCGACGGTCAACCCCTGCGGGAGTCCGTTACTCAGGTTACCGAGGAGGTGGAGCTTCAGGTCGGAGCCTTACACCGGGAGAAGATAGTATTCTACGTGCTGCCTTCTTTGTCCCATGCCATCCTTCAGGGACTCCCCTGGCTAAGGACCCACGAGCCTATCCTGGATTGGCGCTCTGGTGACGTTCTGCGATGGGGTCGACTTTGTCAAGATAAGTGTTTACTCCCTGTACAGCCGCCGAAATTTCCACGTCCAACGTCGATGTCTACCGGATTACCCTCCGCCTACTGGGCCCTTTTGGATGTCTTCGACAAGAAGGAAGCAGAGGTCCTGCCCCCGCATCGTCCATATGACTGCCCCATCGATCTGCTCCCCGATTCTACGCCGCCTCGTGGTCGGATCTACCCGCTGTCTCCCTCCGAGACCCAGGCCATGTCCGAATACGTTCAGGAAAACTTGGCCAAAGGCTTTATTCATAAGTCTTCCTCTCCTGCAGGCGCTGGGTTCTTTTTTGTCAAGAAGAAGGACGGGTCCCTGCGTCCCTGTATTGATTATAGAGGGCTCAACAATATCACCATCAAGAACAAATATCCTCTGCCCCTCATTCCAGAGCTATTTGACCGTCTACGGGGTGCACGGATCTTCACTAAATTAGATCTTCGAGGGGCCTACAATCTGGTCCGGATCCGCTCCGGTGATGAATGGAAGACCGCCTTCAACACTTGTGACGGCCATTATGAATACCTCGTTATGCCCTTTGGCCTATGCAATGCTCCCGCGGTGTTCCAAGAATTTGTCAACGACATTTTCCGGGATCTTCTTTATTCCTGCGTGGTGGTTTACTTGGACGACATTCTGGTGTTCTCTCCGGATTTGTCCACACACCGAAAAGACGTGCGTCAAGTTTTACTTCGTTTGAGAACACATCGTCTCTACGCCAAGCTGGAGAAATGCGCCTTCGAACAGTCGTCTCTGCCGTTCTTGGGTTACACCATTTCCGATTCTGGCTTGCGCATGGATCCGGGAAAAGTGTCTGCGGTACTCAACTGGCCGCGTCCTCAGGGAATTAAGGCAATCCAACGGTTCCTGGGATTCGCCAACTATTACCGGCAGTTTATTCCGCACTTTTCCTCTCTGACCGCTCCCATCTCTGCTTTGATCCGAAAGGGAACCGATCCTCACCACTGGCCTCCCGAGGCCGAGAACGCCTTCCGAACCTTGAGGCAAGCCTTTGCCACAGCCCCGGTGCTACATCGTCCAGAGGCGAACAAACCATTCACCCTAGAGGTAGACGCTTCTGCCACCGGAGCCGGTGCGGTTCTCTCCCAGAGATCTCCTTCCGGTCGCTTGGTGTCCTGCGGTTTCTTCTCCAAGACATTCTCCCCTGCGGAGAGAAAATATACCATCGGGGACAAAGAGCTGCTTGCCATTAAGCTAGCCTTGGAAGAGTGGCGGTATCTTCTGGAAGGAGCGGTACACCCACTCCACATCTTCACCGACCACAAGAATCTAGCCTACATTCAATCAGCACAAAGGCTTAATCCCCGGCAGGCCCGATGGTCATTGTTCTTTAACCGGTTCGATTTTGAGCTCCATTTCCGTCCGGGTGATAAGAATCTCAAAGCGGATGCCCTGTCTCGATCCTTTCTGGTCACCGACAACGAGGAGGAGCCTTCACACATTGTGAAGCCAAGCAAGCTCATCGTAGTCGCGCCTGTTAACCTGACTTCCGTGCCCCCCGGCAAGACTTTTGTCCAAGATCGTGACAGGAGGCGAGTTCTACATTGGGGTCATGCTACCAAGTTAGCGGGTCATGCCGGCCTCAAGAAAACATTCTCCCTCATCTCTCGTTTTTATTGGTGGCCTTCTTTGTCTCAAGATGTCCGAAGTTTCATCCTCTCCTGCCCATCGTGTGCCAAGAACAAGGTCCCACGTCAGCCACCCTCCGGTTTTCTGCTTCCACTTCCGGTTCCCTCGGCTCCGTGGCAGCATATCGCGATGGATTTTATTACGGATCTACCTCGTTCCTCAGGTCACACGGTCATTCTGGTGGTCGTGGACCGCTTCTCCAAGATGGCCCACCTCATCCCTCTGCCCGGTCTACCTTCCGCTCCTGACCTGGCGAGAATTTTTATATCTCATGTCTTCCGGATTCATGGCTTCCCCAAGCACATTGTCTCGGACAGAGGGGTTCAGTTTACCTCGCGTTTCTGGAGGGCTCTATGCAAGCTGATGGAAGTAACGTTGGACTTTTCCTCCGCTTATCACCCTCAGTCCAACGGTCAAGCGGAACGCACGAACCAGATCCTCGTAGCATACCTCCGACATTTTTCCAATGCCCATCAAAACAATTGGTCCAGCTTGCTCCCTTGGGCCGAATTCGCTTACAACAACCATACCAGCGAATCCTCTGCCAAGTCGCCTTTCTTTACGGTCTACAGTCAACATCCGGGTATACCTCTGCCGGTACTCCCGACCTCGGGTGTGCTGGCGGCCGATCTTCTGACCAAGGAGTTCTCCAGGGTCTGGCAGGAGACCAAAACCGCACTTAAGCGAGCACGAGACGGGTTCAAGAAGCACGCCGATAAGAAACGTCTGGATTCTCCGCTGTACCACCCTGGGGATAAAGTTTGGCTATCCTCAAAATTTGTTCGTCTCAAAATGCCCTCCTACAAACTAGGTCCCCGCTACATCGGTCCCTTTGAGGTTCTAGCCCGTATCAATGACGTTGCCTACAAACTAAAACTCCCCGCTTCACTGCGGATTCCTAACTCGTTTCACATCTCCCTCTTAAAACCGGTCATACTCAACCAGTTACATGCTTCTACTGGAAGCACTCCCGCGCCCGTGTCCGCACAGGATGTCTTTGAGGTTAAGGAAATTCTTGCTATGAAACGATCTAGAGGTAAAACTTTCTTTTTAATTGACTGGAAAGGTTTTGGCCCTGAGGAGAGATCCTGGGAACCCCGGGAGAACATTCAAGCTCCCCAGATTTTAGCTAAGTTTCTTTCCGGCCGTGGGAAGAGGGGGGCGTAAAAGGGGGGGTACTGTCACGCTTACCGCCGGCTCCACGCTCGCCGCCCCCGCCTCGTCCTCGGCTCCTGCTGCGGCCTGGGCGCGCGCTCCCCTGCACTCCCGTCCTCTGGCCCGCGCTCTGTCCTGGCGTTCTGCCCGGGGCGCATGCGCGCCTTGCGCTCCAGGTCCCAGTACAGGCCAAGCCAGGCCTTCTCCCCGCCTTCCTGACCCTGCTGACCTGACCCGGAACTCCTGTCTCTATAAGAGGCAGCCTCTTCCTCTAGCTCACCGCCTGATCGTCACTTGTCTCTCACTGTGACTCTGGCCCCAGCCTGCCTGCCTTTTCCTGCTGCTCTTACCCTTTCCTCGTGCACCCTGTGTAACCTGGTCTTTGTGTTCCTCCCAGTGCCCGCCATCCCGTGTCCGTGTTCAGCCTGTGCCTGCGCCTGACCCGTGTCTTGCCGTTCCAGCCTTGCCTGCCTGTATCCTTCAGCCTCCGTTCCTGGCTTCCAGTCCTGCCGGTTCCGGTCCAGCTCCTTCTTCTGCCTGCCCGCTGCATCTCCTATTGTGCTCCTCCGTCCTCGGGTACCAGCTGCCGTGGTGAGTAGTTTCCCCTGGGCCTGTCCCAAACGCTCCCTGTATAGGGGTGGTCCACCTGGTCCGCTCGCCCAGGGGAGGTTCGCTTGCCGCGGTCCAGTGGGTTCACCCTTGGGAATCATCACAGAACGGACCTCCTGGGCCATCTGGTCCAACCCCCTGCTCTAAGCAGGATTCGCTAAATCATCCCAGTCAGATGTGTGTCCAGCCTCTGTTTGAAGACTTCCATTGAAGGAGAACTCACCACTTCTCGTGGCAGCCTGTTCCACTCATTGATCACTCTAACTGTCAAAAAGTTTTTTCTAATATCTAATCTGTGTCTCCTCCCATTCAGTTTCATCCCATTGCTTCTAGTATTTCCTTGTGCAAATGAGAATAAAGTTGATCCTTCTACAATGTGACAGCCCTTTAGATATTTGTAGACAGCTATTAAGTCTCCTCTCAGTCTTCTCTTTTGCAAACTAAACATTCCCAAATCCTGCAACCTTTCCTCATAAGACAGGGTTTGCAGACCGGTCACCATTCTGGTCGCTCTTTTCTGAACTTGCTCCAGTTTGTTGATGTCTTTTTTAAAATGTGGTGCCCAAAACTGGACACAATATTCCAGATGAGGTCTGACCAAAGAGGAGTAGAGGGAAATAATGACTTCATGTGATCTAGACTGTATGCTTCTGTTAATACATCCTAGAATTGCATTTGCCTTTTTGCTGCTGCATCACACTGTTGACTCATATTCAGTCTGTGATCTATTAGTATACCCAAGTCTTTTTCACATGTGCTGTCACTTAGCCCTATTCCTCCCATTCTACATATGCTTTTTTCATTTTTATTGCCCAGATTTAGTACTTTGCATTTCTCCCTGTTAAAAAACATTCTGTTAGTTGCTGCCCACTTCTCCAGTTTATTTAAATCTTTTTGAATTCTCTCTCTCTCTTCTCTAGTATTAGCTATCCCTCCTAGCTTTGTGTCATCAGCAAATTTAATCAGTTTACCCTCAATTCCTTCATCTAAATCGTTGATAAAGATGTTGAACAATACAGGGCCCAGGACAGAGCCCTGTGGTACCCCACTTGAGACATTCTTCCAACTGGATGTGCAGCCATTTACGACCACTCTTTGGGTCCGATCACTAAGCCAGTTATGAATCCACCTAACAGTTGCCTTGTCCATTCCATACTTACTCATTTTTTCAATAAGGATTGTATGAGATACTTTGTCAAATGCTTTGCTGAAGTCAAGATATACTATATCTACAGCATTTCCTTGATCCACCCAATCAGTGATACCGTCATAGAAGGAAATTAAGTTAGTCTGACATGACTTATTAGTTACAAACCCATGCTGACTCTGTTTAATCACTTCATTCTTATCCAGGTATTGACATACATGTTTTTTAATAATTTGTTCAAAGATCTTTCCTGGTATAGAAGTCAGACTCACCGGCCTATAGTTGCCTGGGTCCACCTTCTTCCCCTTTTTGAAGATAGGAACAACATTTCCTCTTCTCCAGTCTTCTGGCACTTCTCCTGTTCTCCAAGAATTTTCAAAGATTATGGAGAGGGGTTCAAAAATTTCTTCTGCTATCTCCTTCAGTACTCTGGGGTGTAATTCATCTGGACCTGGAGACTTGAATTCATTTAGGTTAGCTAAGTGTTTCCTCACTATCTTTCTGTTTATAGATATCCTGGATTCTTCTATTCCCTTAATAGGACAGTGAATAACAGTTGATGTTACATTTCCTTTCTGAGAGAAAACAGATGCAAAATAGGAATTTAAAAGTTCAGCCTTCTCAACATCCTGTCTTACCATTTCATCATTTTCATCCTGTAAAAATCCTATAGCATCTTTGACTTTTCTTTTACTTTTGACATATCCCCAAAATCCTTTATTATTGCTTTTGACATCTCTTGCAAGCCTCAATTCATTTTCAGCTTTAGGTAAATCTGATTTGTGCCCTGCAGGTTCTGCAGACAGCATTATATTCTTCTTTAGATATGCCTCCCTCTTTCCATTTTATAAACATTTTTTTCTTCCTTTTTAGCATGTGCTTAAGTTCTGTGTTCATCCATCCTGGTTTCCTTAAATGCTTCCTATTCTTCCCTCTTTTCGGAATTGTTAACAACTGTGCTTTGAGAATTTCATTTTTCAAGATTTCCCATCCTTCCTGGACATTTTTGTCTTTAAGGATATCCAGCCATTGGATCCCTCCAATTCTTTTTCTGAATCCCTTAAAATCTGCCTTTCTGAAATCTAACCTTGACGTCTGAGGCTTCACAGGTCTTCCGCCTCTAGTTATCCAAAATTCTAAAATAGCATGGTCGCTACCTCCTAGGGTCCCAGCCACTTTTACCTCCTCAACCATTTCCTCCCTGTTTATAAGGATTAGATCCAAGGTAGCAGTTCCCCTTGTTTTCTCCCTTACCTTTTGGAAGATAAAGTTGTCAGCAAGAGAGGATAAGAATCTCCTTGACCTGTTAGTTTTGCCTGAGAGAGATTCCCAACAAATGTCTGGATAGTTGAAATCTCCCATGACAACTATGTCATATTTTTTGGAGAACTTGGCCATTTGATGCATAAAGAGTTCATCCATATCTTCAGCTTGCACAGGCGGCCTGTAGTAAATGCCTACAATGGTGTCCTTTCCATTGTTCTGTCCTTGTATTCTTACCCAAACAGTTTCCACAGAACTCCCAGTCTCTGAAGCTTCAATCTCTGTGCAGATATACGCATTTCTAACATACAATGCGACACCTTCTCCTCGTTTATCAAGTCTGTTTCTTGCAAATAAGTTGTATCCTTCTAGCCTTGTATTCCAATCATGTGTATTGTCCCACCAAGTTTCAGTGATTCCAATGACATCATATTTCTTTTCCTGTGTTAGTAGTTCCAATTCTCCTTGTTTGTTGCCCATGCTTTGTGCATTAGTATAGAAACATTTTAGTTTGTGATTGGTTTCTCTTTCTCCAATATTTTTATTAATTAGATTCTTTCGTTTTTGTTCTTCCTTTCCACTTCTAATAGCAGAGTTCTCAATAGCATTTGTCAGGTGTATGGCTTTTTCTAGTGTTTTGCTTCCCTTCCCATGTTGTTCTAGTTTAAAGCTCTCCTTACAAGTGTAGCAAGGCGACTTCCAAATACATGCTTTCCAGTCTTCGTAAGGTGCACCCCATCTCTAGCAAGTAGTCCATCGTATAAGTAGTTCACTCCGTGATCCAGAAATCCAAATCGTTGCTGACGGCACCATCGACGTAGCCAGTTGTTCACCTGCAGAATCTTATTCCACCTCCTTGTTCCATGGCCATCCACTGGGAGGATGGAAGAGAAGACCACCTGCGCTCCCAGTTCTTTCACTTTCTTGCCTAAGTCTTCAAAGTCTCTGCAGATGGTTTCCAGGTCGTTTCTTGCGGTGTCATTTGTCCCCACATGTAGTAGCAGGAATGGGTAGTCATCTGTAGGTCTGAAGAGTCCTGATATCCTGTCAGACACATCTTTAATTTTTGCACCTGGAAGACAGCACATTTCTCTTGTAGTTATATCCGGTCTGCAGATAGCGGCCTCTGTTCCTCTCAACAGGGAATCCCCCATGACCACCACTCTCCGTTTCTTCTTCACAACATTCTTCTTTCTCCATCCAGGAGGACTCTGAAGGCGTACAAGGTTGCTGTTTGTTGGCAAAGTCTTATCCTGATGTATTTCTTCATCGTTTTCCTGCGTGAGAGCCTGGTACTGGTTTCTGAGCAGTATGGGCGCTGACTGCCTCCTGATCCTCCTGCTTCTCTGGGTCACATGTCTCCATTCCTCTGTTTCTTCAGGTGCACTTCGAATTTCTTCTTTTTCTGTAACATGAAGAGATAATTCTGCTCTGTCCAAGAACTCTTCACCTTCCTTAATGATCTTCAACGTAGCTAACCTCTCTTCGAGATTTTGCAACTTTTCCTCCAACAGGGACACAAGCTTGCATTTGTGGCATGTGAAGTTCGGCTTTTCCACTGGTAAATCTGTGAACATGTAGCAAGAAATGCAGCTCACCAAATGGCTCCTGGCCTCTTCCATCTTGAGATTTCTTAAAAACGATGAAAGATGAGCCAAAATTCCGGTTTTTCCGATTTCCTCTTTTCAGCTGCAACGGCCAAAACCCAGTGATCGTTGAGCTCGCGGAGACTCTTCACTTATCCCAGAAGGCACTGGGAATATGCAAATGATCTCCTCAAGACTCTTCCCCTGGTTTTCCGATTTCCTCTTTTCAGCTGCAACGGCCAAAACCCAGTGATCGTTGAGCTCGCGGAGACTCTTCACTTATCCCAGAAGGCACTGGGAATATGCAAATGATCTCCTCAAGACTCTTCCCCTGGTTTTCCGATTTCCTCTTTTCAGCTGCAACGGCCAAAACCCAGTGATCGTTGAGCTCGCGGAGACTCTTCACTTATCCCAGAAGGCACTGGGAATATGCAAATGATCTCCTCAAGACTCTTCTTGATTTAGTTAATTGTGAATAAGTGCAATCGCACATCAAAATGCTTGACGCTGGGATTGTCAAGTTGTTCCCGTTTGTGGGAGACAAGACCATCCTGAAGACCAATGCCACCCCCCATAACTTAACCCCATACGCCGCTTAATAACACCAGAGACCAAAAGTTTCTTTTGGAATTTGTATGGCCACAGCAGCCTTTTATTAAATTAACAAACAACAATAAATAATGTAATATGAACACCATAAATACAATACTTGAACACTGAGGAGGAGTCCTTGAAGCCACAAAGATCTAGGTGAATTAAACACAAAAATGTTGTGGACAAAACCAACATATTACTCCCAGCCGTTACCCCACAGGCTCGGGAGCACCACCACACCGAGGTATATTGTCCACTAATCAACTAGGGGATCCGCCCACTTTACGGAAACTCCCCATCCAATTTTCACCAGATCACCACCACCATACCTATGAAGGTAGGAGACCCAATACCATGAGTCTCCAAAACCAATTTCAAAATGACTCCAAGGACTCCCCCCCTTCGAACCGCCATGACCCGAGTAACCCTGACTTCGCCATACACCAACCTAGAAAAAAGAGGGAGGGAGGGCAGGACAAACTGCTTGGTGTAGCAGAGCGGGAACTGTGAGGAGGGAGGCCCCATTGCATGCCCATATATATGGTGGCAACACCACCTCCACC
The DNA here is from genome assembly GCF_039654945.1 of Dendrobates tinctorius. Classification (NCBI taxonomy): domain Eukaryota; kingdom Metazoa; phylum Chordata; class Amphibia; order Anura; family Dendrobatidae; genus Dendrobates; species Dendrobates tinctorius. Next base: position 262,006 of record NW_027362074.1, on the reverse strand, counting down.
AACCCACTCCCCCCACTTTCACCCTCCAAACCCCCCGTCATGCTGGCCTCCGCCTAACGCCTTTCCTGAGGGGAGGGGAGGGGAGGCTCTGGCCAATACTTGACGCTGGGATTGTCAAGTTGTTCCCGTTTGTGGGAGACAAGACCATCCTGAAGACCAACGCCACCCCCCATAACTTAACCCCATACGCCGCTTAATAACACCAGAGACCAAAAGTTTCTTTTGGAATTTGTATGGCCACAGCAGCCTTTTATTAAATTAACAAACAACAATAAATAATGTAATATGAACACCATAAATACAATACTTGAACACTGAGGAGGAGTCCTTGAAGCCACAAAGATCTAGGTGAATTAAACACAAAAATGTTGTGGACAAAACCAACATATTACTCCCAGCCGTTACCCCACAGGCTCGGGAGCACCACCACACTGAGGTATATTGTCCACTAATCAACTAGGGGATCCGCCCACTTTACGGAAACTCCCCATCCAATTTTCACCAGTTCACCACCACCATACCTATGAACGTAGGAGACCCAATACCATGAGTCTCCAAAACCAATTTCAAAATGACTCCAAGGACCCCCCCCTTTCGAACCGCCACAACGAGGGCCCTTGAACACCTCAATGGGCCGAGACCCCCTGAAAACGCCATGCCATGGCCCTCTCAATGCCTTCCTGCAGACCCAGAGCCCAAATGTCGGATCCCACCGCGTTCAAATGAACACCATCAGCCAACCAAAAATCTCCTTCCCCCTTTTCAAGATCAAAATGACGTACAACCACGCCCCCATTCCTAACCACAAAGGAAGATACCGCCCTGTTAACTTTAATCCTTGCCTTGTCGACCTTCACAAAGGATCTCATAGAACGCCAACGCTTGCGTGGAATAATTTCTGACCAGACAATGGTGACCCCCGGATACAACAACCACAACCGCAAGCAATCCTGCTTGATGTCCTTAATCAGCACCCGAAAAGGTCGAACCGCTAGATCGTTGCCCCCGACATGAAGAACCAGAATGTCCGGCGAACGGTCCAACTGAGCACACACATAGATTTCTTTCAATACCCTTCTCCACTCCATTCCCCTGAAACCGAGCCACCGCACCACCGCCACGGTCCTGGAGAAGCCGTCAGCTCGCACAGCTCCCCAATGAACAAAGGAGTGCCCAAAAATCCAAACTAACAAAGGTGCGGTACCTGAAACAAAAAAGAGGGGGAGGGAGCGCTAAACATCACAACATACCATGGTACACGAAAAGTAAATTCCCGATATGCCACCAAACCTCCACTCAAGCCACCCCCCCTCCAATTGAGGCCGAACATAGCTTCGGTACCGATTAGACTTCCAGCCACCAATATGCATTATGTGCGCAGGACCTAAACCCCCAACCGCTGCTTCCGTAGCAGCCCCAATCCTAAAAGAGTGAGTTGCAAAACGGGTTCGTCTAAACCCAACAACTGAATAGACTTTTTGAAAACAGCCCCAAACTGATAACGAGACAAACTACTGCCGTCAACATGACACAACAATGATCCGCTCAAGCTGGGTCGCATTTCCCAAAAATTCTGTAAACCCTGAACAGGGCACATTGAAGAGCCGGGCACGCTGCCCAACACCACCCGACGGCCTTTTCCCGACTGATCTGTCTTGGACCGTCGTAACCAAAATTCCAAACCACGCGATGTCCACACAACATCCCTTGCCAATAACCCACCAACTGAACCTGTGTTGGGGGAAACAAGCTCTCCCACCCGTAAAGCTCCGAAAAAGGCGAACGAGAAGGCTAAACGAAACAACAGAAGCTCATAATGCGAAGAACAAACAAGGCACAAGGCCCAACTGTTCCAACATATTAAAAGATACAGGCCTCCTCAAATCACCCCCACTTTTGCGGCGGCGAAAACCTTTAGCCGCTTGTCTGACCAAAAACGTCTTCGTCAAATCGCGACTATTGCATAAGCGAAAGCCAAAAGACAATCCAGCCAAAACCCGTGACACTTTTGCGCAAGACCAGCCCTCAAGTGAACCGCGCCCCAACCAGGCCAGCAGCATTCCCTCCTGATCCTGCCCGAAACCAATGACAGGGCCGGCTGCCACAACTTCCTCCCACATCCGCCATACAGCCCGGTAGGCCTCCCAGGTTTTCAGCACCAAGGAGGACTCAATCAGCGACTCTGCGGCCCATAAGCCAACCTCCACAGTTCCTCCGGGCAAGCCAAACCCTCGACCTCTGTTTCTGGCGCCAAGGAGCGAAAGCGATCTCACTGCGAACGAGAGAGAGAGTCAGCTATTTAATTCCTGACTCCAGGAACATGTGACGCAGTCACGTACGCATTCAAAGACAAACATAGCAGAACCAATTGCTGCAGCACCCTAACTACCGGAGGAGATGAGGCAGTAAGCCCGTGGATCGGGCACACAACACCCATGTTGTCGCAATTAAACCGCACACGCTGATCCCGAAACTCCCGACCCCACAAATGCACTGCCACCAGGATCGGGAAAATTTCCAACAATGTAATGTTACGCACCAAACCAGACTCGATCCACTCATCAGGCCAACGAGACGCGCACCACTGTCCTCTGAAATAAGCTCCAAAACCGATACCCCCGGCCGCATCCGTAAACAGCTGCAGCGCATCGTTACCAACCAGATCAGACATCACCAAAGAGCGACCGTTGTACCCAACCAAAAAAGACTCCCAAACCGCCAAATCCGCCCTAAGCTCCGACGACAATCTGACAAAATGATGGGGGGCCTAAATCCCTGCAGTAGCGCTTGCCAGCCTACGTGAAAAAACTCGCCCCATCGGCATTACTCGACACGCGAAATTCAACTTCCCCAACAACGACTGGAGATCGCGCAACGATATTTTCTTCAAACGGCGCGCTCGAACCACCTCGGCCCGCAGATCAGCCAACTTATCCTCCAGCAGCCTAAACTCCCACTCAACGGTGTCAATAACAATCCCCAAAAAACGCAAGCACGTGCTTGGGCCCTAAGTTTTACCAGGCGCCAGCGGAACGCCAAAACGCTCAGCAACCCACTCGATGGTTTGCAATAGTCTGTGACAACGCAACGATTCAGCAGGTCCGACGCACAAAAAATCATCCAAATAATGGATAACTGATTCGAAACCAGAAACGTCACGCACCACCCACTCAAGAAAAGAACTAAAGGCCTCAAAATACGCGCAGGACAATGAGCAGCCCATGGGTAAGCACCTGTCCACAAAAAACTTGCCGTCCCAAAAACAACCCAGGAGCCTCATGCTGTCCGGGTGGACCGGTAACAGACGGAAAGCAGCTTCAACATCAGTCTTAGCCATAAGGGCCCCCGACCACAACTCCGCACCCACCGTGCCGCCTCATCGAAGGAGGAGTAAACCACCAAACATATCTCCGGATCAATACCGTCGTTGACTGACCTACCCCGTGGAAAAGACAAATGCTGAATAAGCCGAAACTTATTTGGCTCCTTCTTTGGGACCACGCCCAGGGGAGAGACCACCAGATCCGGAAAAGGCGGGGACGAGAAAGGGCCGGCCATGCGGCCCAAAGAAACTTCCTTTTGAATTTTGTCCGAGACCACAGCAGCGTGAACCAGAGCTGAACGCAAATTTTTTAAAACGAGCGGAATGACAAAAGGATGATGCGGAATCACCAAACCATCCCTAAAACCCGCGTACAACAATGCCGCTTTTTCCCGGTCCGCATATCTATTTAGATAAGGGACCATCCTTTCCAGTTTCACTGGAGTCTCCCCCTTTTGAATTACCGCCCCCGGCTCCTGGCTTCCCTTTCTTGAAACACTTAGACGCTCCGTGGGAAGCACCGTTACAAGAGGAACAAAGGTGTTTGAATTTACAATTCGCCCCGAATTTACACTGCCCATTGTTGAACTGCCAACAAACCCCCAACTTGTGGAGCCCCCTTGCCCCGATCCGCTTCCGCTCGTGGCACTTGAGTTACCGCTGCTCTGTCTGGTGCTGCCAGCCCCCCCATGAAAGGAGCTCCCATACTTGTTCTGAGCAATGACATGCATCCATAACCCAATATCCTTCTGATCCCAACGAATAGCTGGGCGAACAGCCTTCCTCTGCCGGAATTGTTCATCGTACCTCAGCCACGCCTGCCCCCCGTAAACCCTGTAAGCTTCGCCTATCGCATCCAGGTAACAAAACAATGCCGAGCAATTGTCGGGGGCCCTTTCCCCTATAACGCTTGCCAAAATGGCAAACGCTTGCTGCCAATTCACAAACGTTTGAGGAATTAAGCGCCACCTGCGTTTCTCCTCTTCCTCCTTTTTGCTATCCACCCTCTTGCTCTTATCCAGATTAAATTTTTCGAGAGGCAACAACGAGAATATCTCCACATATTCGTCCTTCCATATGCGCTCCTTAACTTCCTTCTTTAAATGAGCCCCCAATAGGCCCTCAAAGCAGACATAGACCTCGCCGTGAGCCCTGTCATCCAAGTGCACGCGACATTCCTTCTCCTTTTCTGTTTGCACCGAAACTGACACCGGTTCGCTAGTGCGCCCCGCCAGCCCTAGCCCGTTCAGCCCCGCCTGTCCCCCAGATGGAGACCCCACCCAGGCTGCCAAAGGGGATGATACAACGATACCCCGCTCTAGACGCGACAGCAAATTGCGGACATCTGCAAGCATGGACGTAACCCCCACCCCATTACTCAAACCGTCCGTCAAGGGACCCACCCCGCCTAACCCTGGAGACACCAATGACTGACATACAGGGGACACAGATGCATACTCACCGGGCTGCGAGGGAGCTGTGAGCCCTCCAGCCGAAGCACCGGGATCCCCGGATGCGTTCCTGCCCGATTGGCTCCTGATGCTGGCTCCACTTGACCGCCGCTGTCGTTCGGGACTCCCCCCTGAGGGAACCGGGACATCGGGCCCGAACCCCAAGGGGGATCCCACTTGCAGATCCCCACGCGACGTTGCTGACTGCGTCGTCACAACCGGAGACCTTGATGACACGCCAGCCGTCCGCGCTGACGCGTGTGCGGCCCCCGATGAAGAGCTCCGTGGGACCGGAGCATACCCCCTGCTGCCAGATATGGGGGTTGATGACACGTGCTCTGCAGAGCAGCAGGCCGACCCGTCCCTGCTGCTTGGCCTCCTGTTACTGCCCCCGGAGCAGGAAGCAGGCCACGTTGCGGGAATCCCCCCGCCGCGGCCCCCCGATGGACCTGCTGACCCCGCCACACTGGAGGGTGAGGGGCAAGGCCCTGCTGTAGTGCAGGCCGCTGACGCCGTCCTTGCCGTCCGAGAGGTGGAGCTGGGAGCAGGCCGCTCTGTATTAGAGCCGCAAGCGCGGCCCTCCGATGGATCCTGTGTAAGGCGCCGCCCGGCGCGTGTCCGCCCCGCCCCCTGCATGGAGCGAGACAGAGGCCCGGACACCGCCGCAGTGCCTCGCCGGGCTTGAGGATTCCTCCCAAGCCGGGGCCCGCTGGCGTGAGCAGCGCGGGGCGCCCGGCCTGGAGGGTCCCAGGAGGGGCTCCTGCGCAGACGGGAGGCCCGAGGAGCCGCGTCAGGGGAAAGTCTTTCAGGCGGCCTCACCCGCCGTGCGCGCCGCTCCCTCGATGCAAGCAGGATCGTCTGCCCGGACGTTCCCGGGGTGATCGCCGCCAGTTGCGCCTCCAGCCATCCTGGCGGCTGGTTCAAGGAAGCCGCCCTCACGCACTGCAACGTCCGCTCCAAGTCGGCCATGGTGAGTAGACCAAACTGCTTGGTGTAGCAGAGCGGGAACTGTGAGGAGGGTGGCCCCATTGCATGCCCATATATATAGTGGCAACCCCCCCTCCACCAACCCACTCCCCCCACTTTCACCCTCCAAACCCCCCGTCATGCTGGCCTCCGCCTAACGCCTTTCCTGAGGGGAGGGAAGGCTCGGCTCCGGCCAATACTTTATTAAGAAAATCTACATTTAAATTAATTTTTCCAAAGGATAATTTTATGATATTCAAATTAATTTTAATGGTTACACCTCTTCAGACAAATAAATGGTATAAAGCAAGTATAAAATTTACACAATTTATAAATTAATTATTTTTCATTTTGGCTTTGATAAATGAATTATTTCATGAAACAATATTTTTTTGGTATTAAGGGGGAAAATATGTTTTTGATCCTGACTACATCATCACACTTGATTAATACCTCTTCTTCACACATTTTAATAAAGAAGAAATATAAATAAGGTACAATGGTATAAGTATTGGGCATAATAAAATTAAGTATTATAAAGAGTCATTTTTTTACAGTAAGAGGAATTACATGCAAAGTTGCATAATTTGAATATTTTGGTAATACAAGTTTATGACAATTATGAAATAATCCAGATCATGGAAATATTAAGGGTATATGTTACTGAAGACATAACTGCTCTGTATTTGGTATCAACATAAAGGCCTTATTTTTATTCTTATTCTTTTTATTCTTATTTTTATCTTTATTTTTCAATTTTTATTATTCTGTTTTTATTTTTAATTCTCAAATTTTTATTTTTTCTGTCAATCCAGAGAAAAAGAAAAAAAATCAATATTTAATAAAGTAATATCTACTATGAGAATATTGCTTCATTAAATATAGCAATGATATGATTCTATTACAAAGGAAATGTTTCAATTCTGAGTTCTATGCAACAATTCTTTTATTCATTTATTCATTCATTCGCTCACTCATATATTCTGGTTCATGGCTATACATTCTTACATATTATTGATATAATAAATATATTCCTTATTAATAAAGATGAAAACACTGGTTACATAAATCACACTGACACCTATGGGTTGAAAAAGGTAATTACACCTATGACATAAAAAAATGTTCTATCACATGAAGAATATGGATAATAATGTATTATCACTTATTATTGGTTTATTATTCCAAACATTGAAATCCATATATGGTACAAATTCTGATAATAATTATATGGATATTACTGATTGCTATGGTACGCTGTGATATTATAGGATAGGAAAATTACCAGATTTTGTTTAGAATAGGGAATGAAGACTTCAAGCAAGATACTGAAATTACGTTAATAAAGACTTTTCACATTTCAAAATTCAATTGATTCTTATCAGTTGCAAGAAGAAGAATGTCGCTATCCAGAAGTCCCAGAAGGTAACAAAGCTATGATTACTGAGTATAGACTGTCAATTACAAGTGCAGTATCCACCACTGACAGCCACAAGTGCGGTATCCACCACTGACAGCCACAAGTGCGGTATCCACCACTGACAGCCACAAGTGTGGTATCCACCACTGACAGCCACAAGTGCGGTATCCACCACTGACAGCCACAAGTGTGGTATCCACCACTGACAGTCACAAGTGCGGTATCCATCACTGACAGTCACAAGTGCGGTATCCACCACTGACAGCCACAAGTGCGGTATCCATCACTGACAGTCACAAGTGCGGTATCCACCACTGACAGTCACAAGTGCAGTATCCACCACTGACAGTCACAAGTGCAGAATCCATCACTGACAGTCACAAGTGCGGTATCCACCACTGACAGTCACAAGTGCAGTATCCACCACTGACAGTCACAAGTGCAGTATCCATCACTGACAGTCACAAGTGCGGTATCCATCACTGACAGCCACAAGTGCAGTATCCACCACTGACAGTCACAAGTGCGGTATCCACCACTGACAGCCACAAGTGTGGTATCCATCACTGACAGTCACAAGTGCGGTATCCACCTCTGACAGTAACAAGTGCGGTATCCACCACTGACAGTCACAAGTGCGGTATCCATCACTGACAGTCACAAGTGCGGTATCCACCACTGACAGTCACAAGTGCGGTATCCACCACTGACAGCCACAAGTGCAGTATCCACCACTGACAGCCACAAGTGCAGTATCCACCACTGACAGTCACAAGTGCAGTATCCACCACTGACAGTCACAAGTGCGGTATCCACCACTGACAGTCACAAGTGCGGTATCCATCACTGACAGTCACAAGTGCAGTATCCACCACTGACAGTCACAGTTACTGTTTGGGTAAGAATACAAGGACAGAACAATGGAAAGGACACCATTGTAGGCATTTACTACAGGCCGCCTGTGCAAGCCGAAGATATGGATGAACTCTTTATGCATCAGATGGCCAAGTTATCCAAAAAATATGACATAGTTGTCATGGGAGATTTCAACTATCCAGACATTTGTTGGGAATCTCTCTCAGGCAAAACTAACAGGTCAATGAAATTCTTATCCTCTCTTGCTGACAACTTTATCTTCCAAAAGGTAAGGGAGAAAACAAGGGGAACTGCTACCTTGGATCTAATCCTTATAAACAGGGAGGAAATGGTTGAGGAGGTAAAAGTGGCTGGGACCCTAGGAGGTAGCGACCATGCTATTTTAGAATTTTGGATTACTAGAGGTGGAAGACCTGTGAAGACTCAGACGTCAAGGTTAGATTTCAGAAAGGCAGATTTTAAGGGATTCAGAAAGAGAATTGGAGGGATCCAATGGCTGGATATCCTTAAAGACAAAAATGTCCAGGAAGGATGGGAAATCTTGAAAAATGAAATTCTCAAAGCACAGTTGTTAACAATTCCGAAAAGAGGGAAGAATAGGAAGCATTTAAGGAAACCAGGATGGATGAACACAGAACTTAAGCACATGCTAAAAAGGAAGAAAAAAATGTTTATAAAATGGAAAGAGGGAGGCATATCTAAAGAAGAATATAATGCTGTCTGCAGAACCTGCAGGGCACAAATCAGATTAGCTAAAGCTGAAAATGAACTGAGGCTTGCAAGAGATGTCAAAAGCAATAATAAAGGATTTTGGGGATATGTCAAAAGTAAAAGAAAAGTCAAAGATGCTATAGGATTTTTACAGGATGAAAATGATGAAATGGTAAGACAGGATGTTGAGAAGGCTGAACTTTTAAATTCCTATTTTGCATCTGTTTTCTCTCAGAAAGGAAATGCAACATCAACTGTTATTCACTGTCCTATTAAGGGAATAGAAGAATCCAGGATATCTATAAACAGAAAGATAGTGAGGAAACACTTAGCTAACCTAAATGAATTCAAGTCTCCAGGTCCAGATGAATTACACCCCAGAGTACTGAAGGAGATAGCAGAAGAAATTTTTGAACCCCTCTCCATAATCTTTGAAAATTCTTGGAGAACAGGAGAAGTGCCAGAAGACTGGAGAAGAGCAAATGTTGTTCCTATCTTCAAAAAGGGGAAGAAGGTGGACCCAGGCAACTATAGGCCGGTGAGTCTGACTTCTATACCAGGAAAGATCTTTGAACAAATTATTAAACAACATGTATGTCAATACCTGGATAAGAATGAAGTGATTAAACAGAGTCAGCATGGGTTTGTAACTAATAAGTCATGTCAGACTAACTTAATTTCCTTCTATGACGGTATCACTGATTGGGTGGATCAAGGAAATGCTGTAGATATAGTATATCTTGACTTCAGCAAAGCATTTGACAAAGTCTCTCATACAATCCTTATTGAAAAAATGACTAAGTATGGAATGGACAAGGCAACTGTTAGGTGGATTCATAACTGGCTTAGTGATCGGACCCAAAGAGTGGTCGTAAATGGCTGCACATCCAGTTGGAAGAATGTCTCAAGTGGGGTACCACAGGGCTCTGTCCTGGGCCCTGTATTGTTCAACATCTTTATCAACGATTTAGATGAAGGAATTGAGGGTAAACTGATTAAATTTGCTGATGACACAAAGCTAGGAGGGATAGCTAATACTAGAGAAGAGAGAGAGGATTCAAAAAGATTTAAATAAACTGGAGAAGTGGGCAGCAACTAACAGAATGGTTTTTAACAGGGAGAAATGCAAAGTACTACATCTGGGCAATAAAAATGAAAAAAGCATATATAGAATGGGAGGAATAGGGCTAAGTGACAGCACATGTGAAAAAGACTTGGGTATACTAATAGATCACAGACTGAATATGAGTCAACAGTGTGATGCAGCAGCAAAAAAGGCAAATGCAATTCTAGGATGTATTAACAGAAGCATACAGTCTAGATCACGTGAAGTCATTATTTCCCTCTACTCCTCTTTGGTCAGACCTCATCTGGAATATTGTGTCCAGTTTTGGGCACCACATTTTAAAAAAGACATCAACAAACTGGAGCAAGTTCAGAAAAGAGCGACCAGAATGGTGACCGGTCTGCAAACCCTGTCTTATGAGGAAAGGTTGCAGGATTTGGGAATGTTTAGTTTGCAAAAGAGAAGACTGAGAGGAGACTTAATAGCTGTCTACAAATATCTAAAGGGATGTCACATTGTAGAAGGATCAATTTTATTCTCATTTGCACAAGGAAAGACTAGAAGCAATGGGATGAAACTGAATGGGAAGAGACACAGATTAGATATTAGAAAAAACTTTTTGACAGTTAGAGTGATCAATGAGTGGAACAGGCTGCCACGAGAAGTGGTGAGTTCTCCTTCAATGGAAGTCTTCAAACAGAGGCTGGACAGACATCTGACTGGGATGATTTAGCGAATCCTGCTTTGAGCAGGGGGTTGGACCAGATGGCCCAGGAGGTCCCTTCCAACTCTACGATTCTATGATTCTATGATTCTTCTACGAAGTGCAGTATCCACCACTGACAGTCACAAGTGCGGTATCCACCACTGACAGTCACAAGTGCGGTATCCACCACTGACAGTCACAAGTGCAGTATCCACCACTGACAGTCAGAAGTGCAGTATCCACCACTGACAGTCACAAGTGCAGTATCCACCACTGACAGTCACAAGTGCGGTATCCACCTCTGACAGTCACAAGTGCAGTAACCACCACTGACAGTCACAAGTGCGGTAACCACCACTGACAGTCACAAGTGCGGTATCCATCACTGACAGTCACAAGTGCGGTATCCACCACTGACAGTCACAAGTGCGGTATCCACCACTGACAGTCACAAGTGCGGTATCCATCACTGACAGTCACAAGTGCGGTATCCACCACTGACAGTCACAAGTGCGGTATCCACCACTGACAGTCACAAGTGCGGTATCCACCTCTGACAGTCACAAGTGCGGTATCCACCACTGACAGTCACAAGTGCGGTATCCACCACTGACAGTCACAAGTGCGGTATCCACCACTGACAGCCACAAGTGCGGTATCCATCACTGACAGTCACAAGTGCAGTATCCACCTCTGACAGTCACAAGTGCGGCATCCACCACTGACAGTCACAAGTGCGGTATCCATCACTGACAGTCACAAGTGCGGTATCCACCACTGACAGTCACAAGTGCGGTATCCACCACTGACAGTCACAAGTGCGGTATCCACCACTGACAGTCACAAGTGCGGTATCCATCACTGACAGTCACAAGTGCGGTATCCACCACTGACAGTCACAAGTGCGGTATCCACCACTGACAGTCACAAGTGCGGTATCCACCACTGACAGTCACAAGTGCGGTATCCACCTCTGACAGTCACAAGTGCGGTATCCACCACTGACAGTCACAAGTGCAGTATCCACCACTGACAGTCACAAGTGCGGTATCCACCACTGACAGCCACAAGTGCGGTATCCACCACTGACAGCCACAAGTGCAGTATCCACCACTGACAGCCACAAGTGCAGTATCCACCTCTGACAGTCACAAGTGCGGTATCCACCACTGACAGTCACAAGTGCGGTATCCACCACTGACAGTCACATGTGCGGTATCCACCACTGACAGTCACAAGTGCAGTATCCACCACTGACAGTCACAAGTGCAGTATCCACCTCTGACAGTCACAAGTGCGGTATCCACCACTGACAGTCACAAGTGCGGTATCCACCACTGACAGTCACAAGTGCGGTATCCACCTCTGACAGTCACAAGTGCAGTATCCACCTCTGACAGTCACAAGTGCGGTATCCACCACTGACAGTCACAAGTGCGGTATCCACCACTGACAGTCACAAGTGCGGTATCCACCTCTGACAGTCACAAGTGCGGTATCCACCACTGACAGTCACAAGTGCGGTATCCACCACTGACAGTCACAAGTGCGGTATCCACCACTGACCGTCACCATTACAGAGGACGATGCTCCTATGATGCTGAGATGAACTGTGTTATCATGTTCTTATCAAGTTCCAGTGGTTTCCTATCACCTGTAAAGCTTCAAAGAAGTCTGGTGAACAATAAGGTAATTGTCAGGAAGCTACAACCCTGACATGTGTCCTGTGCATTAGGACTGAGGACTGGTTATGGTGCTATGTTTAGCAAGGAAGAGTCATTTTAACCCTTGCTTTTCTGACCAAAGATGTGACACCTGTCCAAAGACCAGTGCCGATGGAGGATTCCAGAAGTATTCAAAGCGAGCAATGAAAGTTCAGGTTTTTAAAGGTGACACAGAACAGATATTAAAGCTTCATTTCATCTATAGACTTTGTTTTCTTATCAACATTTGAATTTATGGGCTTTGATTTGACACACGACACGATTTCTACAACATCTATATGTTATCTCAAAGGAATTATAATAGGAAAAAACTGTGTTTTAGAAGAATCAAGAAGAAGACAGAAGACATCAAAATGAAGACCAGATGACATCAGATGATGATGAGTGGACCTGAGATGCTTCACTTTAGATTTAGGGAAGTATAATTATACATATTGTATATCAATATTGTTCATGGCTTACCATAACATGAATTTACATCATTGAGTATCCATAACAATAATTTGATATTATTGATATTAAACTATTTTGTTAAAGAAGAAGAAAAGAAAAAAGAAGATCTTATATTTTTGAGGGTTCCAATTAATGTCTGTCACCCTCAAAAGGGGGAATTGTTAAATATTAATCGGTTGATTTCTTATTACACTCAGTTCTGTACTGAATGCATTGCTTTCGCTGACACTACATGCTATTTTTGTAAGTTTAGCTCATGGTAAATGTCAACTCCATATATATAGACCACGTGCTCTAACAGACGGATATATATGTTGGGACTTACTCTAGGAAGGGGGGCTCGCTCTTCTCCACTTCCACACTCGAGGGGACATCTTACTCGGACACTATGGACAGCTGGTAGGTAACTTAATCACCATGTGTAAACTTTAAGGGAAGCTCTTAACAGAGACAGAAGCCATTTACCATTCAGAGTTCCAGGAAAAGAAGGATACAAGTGTAGCTATGAACAAATGGACAATCTCTTTATAATCATTTATGCTTTTCTATAATAATCTTTTTGATGGAAGAATCCAAATAAACCACTACATTTTTTTTATAAGAACATTGTCATATTTTAGTGTATCACATCTGGTAATAAGTCTTGAATATTATACAAGAATATGCATTTTTAACAGGCACAGGCACCACACTGCGTTACAGGCACCACACTGTGGCACAGGCACCACGCTGCAGCACGGGCACCACACTGTGGCATAGGCACTACACTGTGACACGGGCACCATGCTGCGGCATGGGCACCAAACTGTGGCACAGGCACCACGCTGTGGCACAGGCACTACACTGTGGCATGGGCACCACGCTGCATTACGGGCACCACACTGTGGCACAGGCACCACGCTGCAACACAGGCACCACACTGTGGCACAGGCACTACACTGTGACATGGGCACCATGCTGCAGCACGAGCACCGAACTGTGGCACAGGCACCACACTGTGGCACAGGCACTACACTGTGGCACGGGCACCACGCTGCTGCACGGGCACCACACTGTGGCACAGGCTCCATGCTGCAGCATGGGCACCACACTGTGGCACAGGCACTACACTGTGACACGGGCACCACGCTGCAGCACGGGCACCAAACAGTGGCACAGGCACCACGCTGCGGCACTGGCACCACACTGCGGCACAGGCACCACACTGCAGCATGGGCATCACACTGTGGCACGGGCATCATGCTGTGGCACAGGCACTACACTGTGGCATGGGCACCACGCTGCGGCACAGGCACCACACTGTGGCACGGGCAACTCGCTGCAGCATGGGCCCCAAGCTATGGCACAGGCACTACACTGTGGCACGGGCACCACGCTGCGGCACGGGCACTACACTGTGGCACGGGCACAACGCTGCAGCACCGGCCCCAAGCTATGTCACAGGCACCACACTGTGACACGGGCACCACGCTGCAGCACGGGCCCCAAGCTATGGCACAGGCACTACACTGTGGCACGGACACCACGCTGCGGCACAAGCACTACACTGAGGCACAGGCACCATACTGCGGCACAGGCACTACATTGCAGCACAGGCACCATGCCAGAGGCGTATCTAGGCTATCTGGCACCCGGGGCAAGAATTCGGTTCGGCGCCCCCCCCCGCCCAAGTACATATGCGACTTGCACACTTAGCCATGTACCTGCGAGCTGCTCCTCCTAATCCTCTCAATGTCCAGTAAAAAACTGAGAGAAGCAGGAAGAGAAGCTCGTTGTCACAGGACCATAACTATGAAAATCGCATATGAGTGAAGTGTCCGTGTGATGACTACTGGAACCTGCAGAGCTGAATCCTGACATTGCAGCTTCTGAATTCTCACAATGAATGCCCTGCACACTTTTAGGATTCTCCCTTGCCGATGTATAGTCATGTCAGCACAAGTATGTGATTTGTTTACTTCTGGCCACATTCCGACTAGACGTGCCCGGCCTCGCTCCGTTCATTTTCATTGAGTGAGGCCACACACGTCTAGTCAGCATGTGACCGTATGTATGTAAATTACCGGCATGAGAGAATCCTGACAGCGTTCAGTGAGCACTGTGAGAATTCAGAAGTCTGCAGTTACATAGAATGTCTGCAGACTCAGCACAAACCTGGACAACCCCTGTAATGCTCCTAACAAATAAAAACATGAGAATTAGTCAGTAGCACAAATAACATTTACATCCAGGTACCTTAGAGATGACGTTGTCTCTGCAGTCAGTCACCTTTTCTTCTAGACCCCATGATGAGTTTTCTCATCCACATCTCGTCTCTGTAGACTTCCATCTTCTCCGGTCTTCTGCAGCAAATCTCCACACGACGCCCTTAAAGATAGAAGTGTCATTATAATGCTCCTAAATAAAAATATCTGCAATATACTGTCCCCTCACACTATTCCCCTCCCTCCTCATACTGTTTCCTCATATATTTACCCCCTCACTCTCTATACTGTCTCCTCACACTATTCCCCTCCTTCCTTATACTGTCTCCTCACACTATTCCCCTCTAGCATCCCACCTGTTCACCATACTGTCTCCTCATATATTTACCCCCTCACTCTCTCATACTGTCTGCTCACACATATCCCAGACTACCCATACTGTGTCCACTTACATTAACCTATTCGCTCCCCATACTGTCTGCACCAATCCCCCATACTGTTTCCTCATACATACTCTTTATTTTGTGTCCTCAAATCTCCCCACACATTAAATCCCCCCATCCCCAATCCCCCACATACATTAAGTACCCCCATCCCCATTCCAAATCCCCCCACACATTAACCCAATCCCCACTCATTAACCCCCATCAGCACTCCAAATACCCCCACACATTAACCCCCATCCCCACTCATTAACCCCCCACACATTAACCCCAACCCCACTCATTAACCCTCGCACACATTAACCCAATCCCCACTCATTAACCCCATCACATTAAATAACCCCCATCTCCACTCCAAATCCCCCCACACATTAACCCCATGGCATCCCCACTCATTAACCCCCATCAGCACTCCAAATACCCCCACACATTAACCCCCATCTCCACTCATTAACCCCCCACACATTAACCCCCATCCCCATTCATTAACCCCCGCACACATTAACCCAATCCCCACTCATTAACCCCCATCACATTAAATAACCCCCATCTCCACTCCAAATCCCCCCACACATTAACCCCATGGCATCCCCACTCATTAACCCCCACACACATTAACCCCCATCCCCACTCTAAATACCCCCACACATTAACCGCCATCCCCTCTACAAATCCCCCCCATCTCCACTCATTAACTCCCCCCCATCTCCCATCTTCAGTGGTTCTTCAGCTCCACAGAGGAGCACACTTACCACCAGCGTTTGCTTTTGGCGCCGGGGAGTGACGTCAGCAGCGTGATCACATGACCTGATCACGCTGCTGACGTCGCTCTGGCCCGGCGGTCAGAGCTTCAATTGTACTGGTGTCTGTATAGACGCCAGTACAATTGCTCCCTGGGAGCCGGCACGGCCTCCTTCTCTGCGCCGGCTGTCAGCTTGACAGCTGACACAGAGAACCGCCGACTCTCAGGCGGGGGGGCGGCAGAACGCAGCCACCAGGGAGGACACTGCGGACCGCTGCATTAGGCGGCCCGACTGCGCCCCCTGCTGGCTGCGCCCGGGGCAACTGCCCCGGCTGCCCCCCCCTAGATACGCCACTGCACCATGCTGCGGCACAGGCACTACACTGGCACGGGCACCACACTGCAGCACAGGCACCACACTGTGGCCAAGGGAAAAAAAGTTGTTGTTCCTGCGTCTGTAAAATAGTTCTTTATTTTAACTCCATTAAAAATTTACAAAAATTACAAAGGTTGCATGGACAGGGCAAGGGAGTAAGACACGTTTTGAACGCTCACTTGTGTTCTTTATCACAGCTTGGTGCCCATGCTGCAGTGTGGTGTCTGAGGCACGGGCACCACGTTGTAGCACGGGCCCCAAGCTATGGCACAGGCACCACACTGTGGCACACACACATGGATCTGCAGAGACTCACAATAACAGGTGACATGTGAGCCCGGCGTGTGCAGGGTGCAGACAGTCTGCAGTGTGGACCTTTCATCAGCCATCGCTGCCGTCATCTATTTTCCCTTTTCCATCCAGCAGATCACAGTCCAGATGAAGGCAAGTGGCCCATGTGGGGCGAGAAGCGGCTCCGCTCCAGGGCTGACAATCTTCATTCAGGAGGTGTCCACTGGAGTTTGTGTCATTTGTGACCAAGGAGCTTGGCCTCCGCAGCCCGTCCGCTCCCGTCTCATGCCCGTGAGACAGCACAAGAAGCTCTTTGTATGCGATTAATCCTGCAGCAACACAGCTTTAGCAACATCCAGGGATAAAAGCACCATCAGACCACAACTTTATGAGGGCAAAGCTTTTCTAATCCTTCGCTTTAGCTAAACAAAGCTCCTTGCCCTAATCCGCTATTGCTTGGAAAAAAGCTCCGATTTTGTTTTTAGTAAGAAGATGATCCAAAGGACTAATTTTGAGAGAGTCTAACCAGCTCTGACAGCCTTTAAAATAGACGGGTAAAATAGATGCAAACTTTCCTCTTCATTCCAGGTCTCGGAGTGAACGCAATAAGAGACATATCCCGGCTTTAGCCTCCCCGCATTGTGCTGACTGCTCCCAGCGCTGGACACAAAGTCTATTTGATCTTCTGAAAAGTAGACAAAAAAAGTGATTATTCCCAGCAGAACAATACTTGGAAGTGTATTACCAAAAACAAGCCGAGAAATGAGAACCCAAATCACCCCATGGGAGAGGAACACGCACTGCATCCCCAGAGACAGCGAGCTCATCAGTAAGTGGGTCGCCCTCCCAGGGCTGTGGGGTACCGGGCCGGTGTCAGGGGAATGTGTCACAGCAGCGGTGACCCGGTCCATGGCCCTGGGCGCCCAAGTAATGGGGAGATGTAGTTAATGGTGGAATAGTTCGTGACGCCACCTGTGGTGTTTGGCAAGTATGGTGTTAGGCCAACGCTGCATACAGATCCACTGGGACTGATGGTATGTGCAGCTTAGATGGTAAAGCTCCCCACAGGTGGAGCTGTAGTCCCAGGGCAGTGTAGATGTAACCGGCTCTGGGATGTAGCAGTGCTGGAGGCGTAGGGAACAGACAAGACACAGCGGTTGCAGTTTCTGTACCTTTACTTAGTGTATGCAGTCCAGGGTCCTGATTACAGATGGTATTGGAGCAGGTTAGCCTGGAAGCAGATCAGGATTCTCTCTCAGCAGAAGGGCTGTGCAGTCTCCTTCCTGGCACCTTGTGGTGTGAAGCACTCCAGTACTTAGTTACTCTGGAATGCCTTTCTTCAGATGTTCCTAGAACTATACTTGTATGACAGACAGCTGTAGCCTCTCTCGGGGACTCATCTCCTGAGTCCTGGCTCTCTATTCAATTGCTGTTGTGCCCTCAAGTCTCTGATGGGAGCAGGGCATTTACAACCTCCTACTCCTCTGGTATCTGCTGTAGGACCTTTAGTATCCGTACAGCCATGGAGACCAGGCTCCAGTTTGTGCGCTCTCAAGCTGAGGGAGCTCTCCTTCCTAGCTCAACCACCTCCAGCTTCTTTCCACATGTCTGCACACTTCACCCTCCACAGACTATCTGAACACTCCTTCCTCTAGGCCCTCAGGGAGCACCCCCTCCCCTTCATCCTGGTTCAGAGTTCCCCCTGCTGGCCTGGAGTGGAACTGTGTTGCATGCATTAGGTTAACTGCTGGAGAGACCCATCACGGCTTCCAAGTCTGGCATTACCTTCCCCTGGAGGAAGGCAAAGCCACTGTGGCGACCATACCCCTGGGGGTGCCACATTCCCCCCTAGTGCAAGTCAGCACTCCTGGGCTGAACAAAAGAAAACATGAATAACATATAAACAATTGAACAATAATAATTTGTACAAGATTTGAAAAAGGGAAAAATGTACAAACACCAAGAGCTCAAAAATGGTCCTATGATGATAAGTCCAGCATCAATGTCCATGGTCCATTCCTGGCAAATGGTAAATTATTTACAAATAAAGTTTTTGACCACACACAAGTCCTGTGGTTCAGTGTCCATGAAACAAATCTCCAAAGGAAACTCTTACAGGTTACCTGTAGGTACAAAGCTTGAAAAACAGTTACATATTTACATTTCAACAATTTCAACATTTACATTTAGCTATATACGATATCTAACTGGTAGTATGCCTTGTGTGGTGCGTGTACACCTGCGTAAGACTGGTGCAGTGGGTAATGTACTGGATACACTACTGGGGGTTCTATGTAACACAGGGATACTAGACTGACTGTGACTTCTTAGACTCACCAAAGGTACGACAGGTTCACCACTGGCAGGGTGAGGTGTTATGAATGGGAAACCGAGGAGGAAAAAAAGACAACAAGCTAAGTCTCAGAAAACCAGAGAAGTTGGTAACTATGCAGATTGCAGATCCCTGATCTTACCCGCACAACTAGCAGCAGTCGTGGAGCGTTCCTACGTTGGGCCTAGACGCCTCGTCACAACCAGAGAACTACATAAGACTAAAGCAGGAAAAGAGGAAAACTAACTGCCCCAGAGCAGACCCCAAAGGAAAGACAGCCCCCCACATGTATTGACGGTGAAGCATGGTGAAAATACAAACAAAGGCAGGAAAATAGGCTGAGCAAACGATGGGGCCCGGTTAACTAAAAAGGACAGAAAAGGAAAGACACTGTCTGCAATCTGCCAAAAACAACCTACAAAAATAATGTCCAACACTTCTGATAGCAAAATTAACCCTGAAGTCACTAGACTTCTAAACCTATATCAGCACTCTGAAATATTCTGAGACAGCGCAAAAAAGAGGCCAATCTAATAAGGGACAAAAAGCAGATTGGCAAATACTGATTAATAGGAGTGGAATTTCAGCATAGCCCCAGCAGGGGTAGGCTGATTACACAAAAAACTGAATTGACCAACAAGCGCAAGTGTGAACATTAGCAAAAAACAAACTTAACTTGAGAAGACTGGAAGAGAGCTGAAGTCCAGGACCTGAGAAGCAGACTGAATCATCAGCACCCGGATAGGGCGTCGGCTGTCTTATATCCAGTCTGATACTCCAGAGATCCAATCATTATTTTCCTCATCAGGTGGCAGATCACTACCACTTAAACCAACCGCACTACCTCCTGTCACCACCAGAGGGAGAACGGAAGGGGAACTCTCAACTGGTTCATGACAGCGAGGGTTCTCTGGCTCCACTGCTTGTGTGGCATCTGCTACCCGATTTTCCTGATTCTCTTGAGTCACATCTTCCTGTGCTACCAATTGGGGAAACAGCAACACTGGCACCACTATAGCATCGTTCACTCTAGTCCAATTCACAGGGAATTCTCCAAGCACTGTGCTGACCTTCTCTTCTTCCGCTATGGGCTGGATGTTATTTGGTTCTTCTCTTCGTTCTTTCAACTGGTCAGGACACAACTTCAAATGATCTCTTGATACCGCTGCTGAGGTCTCTCCTCTATCTTTACTCACAAGGCATGCCTTAGTATTATCAAAGTTCGAGGGAGGAATGGTATAAGGTTCAGCTTCCCACTGATCATCCAACTTGTGCAATCTTCTCTTCCTTTTCAAGACTTGCTCCCCCGGCAACAAAGGGATGGCAGGTGCATTTTGATTGTAAAGCTTCTCCTGCTTTTGTCTTGCCTGGGTCAAACTCTTCTCCACACATTCTTGAACTCTTCTGTACTGTTGCTGCCTCTCCGTGTCCCAATCAGCATCTAGGGACGCCACTTCAGGTGTCAGGACTCCCATGTCTAAATCAATAGGCAGCTTACCAGGTCTGGCTCTCATCAGGTATGCTGGAGTACAGTTGGTAGAGTTCACGGGAATATGGTTGTAGAGGTCTACCAGATCTGGCAACTTTTCGGGCCTCAGATTTCTCTCCTCCAAGGGCAATGTCTTCAGCAGGTCAATCACTACCTGGTTCATCTTCTCGCACATGCCATTGGTCTGTGGGTGAGACGGTGTTGTCCGGATCTTCTTACAACCATACAGGTTACAGAATTCATGAAACACTTCTGCCTCGAAGGCCGGACCTTGATCAGTAAGCACTCTCTCAGGGTACCCATGTGGTCTACAGAAGTGCAGTTGGAACGCTCTGGCCGCTGTTCTGGCAGTTTGATCTTTGACAGGCACAACCACCAGGAATCTTGAATAGTAGTCCACAATGGTAAGGGCATAGAGGTAACCTGACCGGCTAGGAACCAGCATCACATGGTCCAGGGCCACCAACTCAAGTGGCTGTTTGGTGATGATGGGTTGCAGAGGAGCTCTCTGGCTGTCTCTATCCTTTCTGCGCAGGTTACACTGTCCACACTCCCAGCACCACCTCTCAATGGCTTTCCTCATGCCAGTCCAGTAGAACCTCTCTCGGAGCAACGTTTCCAACTTCTTCCATCCGAAGTGTCCAGCTCCATTGTGGTATGCTTCCAGGACCATTGATGCCTCCCTCTTTGGGACCACCACCTGCCAGACTAGCTCATGAGTGCGGCATTGATACTCCTCCGACATAGCTTCCCTTCATAAATGAACAGCCGGCCTTTCTCCTTCCACAACTGCTGGGTTTCTTCAGGAGCACTCGAACCTGGGTGTGACTCAGCCTGTAGCAGTAGCTCCTTCACCAAGTGGACTGCAGGGTCATTATCCTGCGCTATGGCCCAGTCATGATGGGGCAATGAATTCAGGGTGACCTCCTTTAAGCCAGACCGCCTGTCTCTCACCCCCTGAGCATGCTGGGCCACCAGTGGTCGGTGGAAGGGAGGCAAATCTATCTCTTCCAGAGCCTCTGGGCCTTCTCCTGCATCTGGCATATTAGGCATCCTGGATAGCGCATCCGCATTGGCATTCTTGTGCCCTGCTCGGTACTTGATAGTAAATTTGTAGTTAGACAGCCGAGCCATCCACCGCTGATCCAGGGCACCCAGTTTTGCAGTGTCCGAGTGGGTCAAGGGATTGTTGTCCATGAAGATTGTAAACTTGGCAGAAGCTAGGTAATGCTTGAACCTTTCAGCGACAGCCCAGACTATGGCAAGGAACTCCAGCTTGAAAGAACTGTAGTTATCCGGGTTCCTTTCAGTGGGGCGCAGCTTCCTGCTGGCGTAGGAGATCACTCTCTCTTTTCCATTCTTTACCTGCGACAGTACTGCTCCTAATCCCACATTGCTGGCATCCGTGTACAGCACAAAGGGTTTGTCATAATCTGGGTAAGCCAGAACTTCGTCACCGGTGAGGGCCATCTTCAATCTGGTGAAGAACTTCCCCAATTCTTCAGTCCATTCAAATGTGGAATTCTTCTGCTTGCTTTTCTTGGACTGCCCCACCAGAAGGTTTTGCATGGGGTTAGCTATTTCAGTAAGGCCTTTGATGAATCTCCGGTAGTAGCCGACCAGTCCAAGGAATGGGCGTACCTCATGGAGGTTACTGGGCTTCTTCCAGTCCCGTATGACCGTGACGTTGTCAGGATCTGGTGCCACACCTTCTGCACTGACCACGTGACCAAGGTACTGTACCTTAGGCTTCAGGAGGTGGCATTTGGAAGTCTTCACCTTCAGGCCAAAATTGGACAAAGCTTCAAATACTTCAGCCAGGTGTTCCAGATGCTCTTCATAGGTCCTGGAGAAAACAATGACATCATCCAGGTACAACAGGACCGTCTCAAAGTTCATGTGTCCCAGACAACCCTCCATCAGCCGTTGAAATGTTCCTGGAGCAGTGCAGAGCCTGAATGGCATATAATTGAGCTCACAGAGACCCATTGGGGTGGTAAATGTGGTTTTCTCCTTGTCTGACTGCCACGGGAACCTGCCAATACCCACTAGTGAGATCCAAGGTGGAAAAGTAATTGGCAGTTTTAAGTGCAGCTAAGGATTCCTCAATCCTAGGCAATGGGTAGGCATCTTTATGTGTAATGCTGGTAATTTTCCTGTAATCAACACACATTCTCATGGTACCATCCTGTTTCTTCACAAACACTATTGGAGCTGCCCAGGGGCTACAACTGTCTCTGATGACCCCAGCTTCCTTCATCTCTTTCAACACACTCTTAGCACATTGGTACTGTGTTGGGGGTATACGTCTGTACCTCTCCTTTATGGGTGGATGGTCTCCCGTGGAGATATGATGTTGAACCCCTTTTGCCTGCCCAAAATCTAGTGGGTGTTTGCTGAATACCCGCTCATACTCTTGTGTCACTCTGTAAACCCCATTTCTCTGGTATGAAGGTGTAGAATCAGTTCCCACCTGCAGTTGCTGGCACCACTCATCTGGCTTCTTCACAGAGCCATTGTCCTCCACCTGATCGGATGAGACCAAAGGCTCTGCTGCTTGCAATGAGTTGTTATTAACAGTGAGCAGCTTGGCAACTGTGGCGTACCGAGGTATTGTGGCCTCCTCCTCCCCACAATTCAGAAGGCGTACAGGTACTCTCCCCTTTTGTACTTTTGTACATCAACCACCCCTCTGGCTGTCAGGACAGTGGGCCTGCTATCTGAATATACTGGCTCCACCAATGCCTGGTAATCCTGCCCTCTGAGCCCTATGGCTGCCCGACACCAAACCAACATTTCACTCCTGGGGGGTATTGCAATGGGGAAAGCATCACTCACTCTGACGCTGCCAATTTCTCCACCAGAGAGTTCTACCTGTTGTCTTTGTATCAGGGCCTTGATCTCCTTCTGCAGGACTCGCTGTTCACTGGAACCAGCAGTCTCAGTCACCTGTTTCAACAAGACAATAACCTCGGACAGACAGTTTTCAATTACATTTGTACCAAGAGTCATCATGGGATTACATTCATGTCGATCAATATCAAGAACTATCAGACCTTGAGACTTTAGCTCTACGCGCCCCACCTTAACAGTAATTTCCTTGCATCTAATCAGTGGCAAGGTATGACCGTTACTAGCAACTACTGTCAGTTCATCAGTGGGACCACGGGTAAGCTCAGAATCAGCCCAATATCTCTTGTACAGAATGTACGGCATAGTGGTCACCTGGGAGCCAGTGTCCAGCAAAGCGTTCATGGCGATGCCGTCAATCACCACAGGAAGGATCGGTCTGCCTCCCACATACTTGGCTCTCCAGTTCCTTGGGCCTGGTGGTCCTACTCCTGGGGGTTGGCCCTCCGCCCCAGGGGTTGCTCGTTTAAAGGACAGTACCTTGCAAGATGACCTGCCTTGTAGCAGCGACGACAGATGGGACGTCCGTCCTGGTCATAGCGATCGTTGTTCCTTCCTCGAAGTGGTGGGGCTCTCCTCCTCCGGAGCCACGGGACATCCTCTGGACTGGAAGCGAGCTGGATCTTTTCCTTGGAGGACACCTGCAGGGACTGCACGGTTTTGGTAAGTGCAGCCATTCCTTTGGTCAACTCCTGGACTTGAAGACGCAGCTCCTCTGTACCTCTGTAGGGTCTTTAACCAGGGTCTGTGCATCAGCCTCCACAGGGATGGAAGGAAAGGATGTAGCTTCCTGATGGTAAGTGATCGCTGGGCGCCTCAGGGGCGCTGGATGGCTGTCAGGTGGTTTCTGCAAACCCGGATAGCCCTGTCCTTAAACTTAGCAAAGTTCAAATCAGTGTTTTTCAGGGTAATGATGCGTAACTGTCCTCTGTGGGCAGTGGCGGATTAAGTGGACTATGGGCCCGGGGCTGTTCATAAAACCTGGGCCCCTGTACCCCACTTCCCAGGAAAACATTTTCTGTCAAAATTTTGTGGCTCTTCTCACAAAAACACTGCATATGCTGATTTTTAGGTATACAAATTGTAACATTTATTAGACCATAAAAACAAAGAAAAATTACTTTTTTCTCACAAGAAATTGTATTGTATGGTCAAACAATATAAATAATATTAAATCGGCTGTTCCCGAATTTGGCGCCCCCCCGGGCGGTGAATGGCCTGCTCGGATGCGGGGTCTGGAAAGGAATAAAATGGCCGCGCTTGGGAGGGGGTACCGGCCTGGCCGGCTACTGGTTAGGGATGTTAATGGTTAATCACACAGTCACAGACAGACATTCTGACACACTGCCTGCGACAGTGCTCCCAGGCAGCACCGACAGTAATGTGCAGGCTCAGCTCCTCTGCCCCTGGCCGCAGTATAAGTTACACTTATATATACACTCACTGGCCACTTTATTAGGTACACCATGCTAGTAAGGGGTTGGACCCCCTTTTGCCTTCAGAACTGCCTCAATTCTTCGTGGCAGAGATTCAACAAGGTGCTGGAAGCATTCCTCAGAGATTTTGGACCATATTGACATGATGGCATCACACAGTTGGCGCAGATTTGTCGGCTGCACATCCCTGATGCGAATCTCCCGTTCCACCACATCCCAAAGATGCTCTATTGGATTGAGATCTGGTGACTGAGGAGGCCATTTGAGTACAGTGAACTCATTGTCATGTTCAAGAAACCAATCTGAGATGATTCGAGCTTTATGACATGGCGCATTATCCTGCTGAAAGTAGCCATCAGATGTTGGGTACATTGTGGTCATAAAGGGATGGACATGGTCAGCAACAATACTCAGGTAGGCTGTGGCGTTGCAACGATGCTCAATTGGTACCAAGGGGCCCAAAGAGTGCCCAGAAAAAATTCCCCACACCATGACACCACCACCACCAGCCTGAACCGTTGATACAAGGCAGGATGGATCCATGCTTTCATGTTGTTTACGCCAAATTCTGACCCTACCATCCGAATGTCGCAGCAGAAATCGAGACTCATCAGACCAGGCAACGTTTTTCCAATCTTCTACTGTCAAATTTCGATGAGCTTGTGCAAATTGTAGCCTCAGTTTCCTGTTCTTAGCTGAGAGGAGTGGTACCCAGTGTGGTCTTCTGCTGCTGTAGCCCATCTGCCTCAAAGTTCGACGCACTGTGCGTTCAGAGATGCTCTTCTGCCTACCTTGGTTGTAACGGGTGGCAATTTGAGTCACTGTTGCCTTTCTATCAGCTCGAACCAGTCTGCCCATTCTCCTCTGACCTCTGGCATCAACATGGCATTTCCGGCCACAGAACTGCCGCTCACTGGATTTTTTTTCTT
This sequence comes from Dendrobates tinctorius, assembly GCF_039654945.1. Lineage (NCBI taxonomy): Eukaryota > Metazoa > Chordata > Amphibia > Anura > Dendrobatidae > Dendrobates > Dendrobates tinctorius. The sequence goes on along the minus strand of NW_027362074.1, from coordinate 236,159 downwards.
TTTCGGACCATTCTCTGTAAACCCTAGAGATGGTTGTGCGTGAAAATCCCAGTAGATCAGCAGTTTCTGAAATTCTCAGACCAGCCCTTCTGGCACCAACAATCATGCCACGTTCAAAGGCACTCAAATCACCTTTCTTCCCCATACTGATGCTCGGTTTGAACTGCAGGAGATTGTCTTGACCATGTCTACATGCCTAAATGCACTGAGTTGCCGCCATGTGATTGGCTGATTAGAAATTAAGTCTTAACACACAGTTGGACAGGTGTACCTAATAAAGTGGCCAGTGAGTGTATATATACAGTATATATATAAAACAATACCAAATGGAACAATTCGCAATGTACCCCAGGCGAGTCACCATTTGTAAAATTATGACTCAAAGGTAGTGTTGAGCGATACCGTTCGATACCCAAAAATATCGTATCGGATGGTATCGCCCGATACGAAAAAAATATCGGGTATCGCCGATTCCGATACCGGAAGTCCCATTCAAGTCAATGGGACTTCCGGTATCGGAATTAAAAAAAGCCCTTTATTTCCTTGTTGGCTAATTCTACATAATTGAAAACAAATAAGAATCATGTAGAATGTATTGTGGGAGGTGGAAGAGACATTAAAAGCATAGTGGTTTATTCAAATCACATGGCATAGCATTAATTCCAATTTTTTTTTCAGTACGTTCGGAGTTAAAAAGATATTGACTATGTTAACCTTTTTTATATTTTGTCAGATATGTATGTTTCACAACTTCCATGCTCTTCACCTTCTTTTGTACTTCTCCCACACATTCTCCTTCATGATCCGCAGCAGTAGCATTTTTTTCATCAACTTTTTCTTCACCTTATTCATCTTCTTCTTCATCTTCTTCCCATTAATTTTTTTTTTCCATTCTTCATATTCTTCTTATTCAGCTATTATTAATCTTAATATGCTATTTCTTCATCTTCTTCCTATTCTTCTTTTTCTTCATTTTCTTATGGTGACAGGCATTCCTGTAGTACTTATCTATAAAAGTTATAACATTACACCTTATGTTCTGCCTGTCACTAAAGATTTACAACAGGATTTGTCCGCGTTCAGTTTGGCCTGCAGCAGCAGGCATTTTCCAGGGGCAACACGAGGAGGAACGGACTCACCCCCATTTACTGCTTAGTCTTCTTCTGCTTATAATTTTGATTTCTTCTATGCTGATTTTTAGTCTTATGCTTAATGTTCTTCTGCTTTCTGTTCTTCTGCTTTTGCTTCTTCTGCTGCTTGTTCTTCTGTCTTTTGTTCTGTATCTTGGTGGTTGTCTTCATGTTCTTTGTCCTCTTGGTCTTATTATTTAGGGTCATATTTCTGGTCTTCTTTGGTGTGGTCTTCAGGGTCGTCATCATCAGGGTCGTCGTCATGGAGATCAATAAGGATTACCAAAGACAATTTCAAAAAGCTTGATCTTGGAAATGTAGCAGAAGGTACAAGAAGGCTGAGACACTGGCGAGAACCAGCAGACAGTGCTGGCACCCGGATGGGTAGCAGAAGAAACAAGAGCCAATGGCACTACCGAGGACCAACTGACGGTGCTGGACCACGGTTACTAAGCAGAAGGTACCTGTGCTAAAAAGCACTACCAAGGACCAGCTGACGGTGCTGGACCTCGGATACCGAGATGGAGGCACCTGGCCAAAGGCTGTGGCGAGAACCAGCAGACAGTGCTGGCACCCGGATGGGTAGCAGAAGGAACAAGAGCCAATGGCACTACCAAGGACCAACTGATGGTGCTGGACCACGGTTACTAAGCAGAAGGTACCTGTGCTAAAAAGCACTACCAAGGACCAGCTGACGGTGCTGGACCTCGGATACCGAGATGGAGGCACCTGGCCAAAGGCTGTGGCGAGAACCAGCAGACAGTGCTGGCACCCGGATGGGTAGCAGAAGGAACAAGAGCCAATGGCACTACCGAGGACCAACTGACGGTGCTGGACCACGGTTACTAAGCAGAAGGAACCTGTGCTAAAAAGCACTACCAAGGACCAGCTGACGGTGCTGGACCTCGGATACCGAGATGGAGGCACCAAGGACAAAGGCTGTGGCGAGAACCAGCAGACAGTGCTGGCACCCGGATGGGTAGCAGAAGGAACAAGAGCCAATGGCACTACCGAGGACCAACTGACGGTGCTGGACCACGGTTACTAAGCAGAAGGTACCTGTGCTAAAAAGCACTACCAAGGACCAGCTGATGGTGCTGGACCTCGGATACCGAGATGGAGGCACCTAGGCCAAAGGCTCTGGCGAGAACCAGCAGACAGTGCTGGAACCCGGGTGGGTAGCAGAAGGTACCCATTCAAAGCAAAGTAGCCAGGCCACAAGCAGGCCGCAGTTACCGAAACCCACAGTCCTACAGGGGGTCCATGTCCCATTGGCACTACGGATCCAGCCTTCAGTGCCAGTTCCCGCAGCCCACAAAGGAGTCACCTAAACTGCAGGCACCGTAGAGTCGGCTAACCCGGCCGCAAGATGACAGGACAACGGATTGGTGGCATAGTGACCTTGACACTACCCGGAAACAGCAGGCGTGCTGGAACCAGGCTGGGCAACAGGGAGTCCCCGTGCCAAAGACACTGCCGAGCACCAACTGGCGTTGTTGGAGCCCAGGGACAATCATGGTGTAGGCCGAGGCCTACTTGGTGGTAGTTTTAGATTGTTTGTAGGCTACAACAGACTGTCAACGTGCTCCAATTAGGCATCTGTCTCCACTCTGTTTCCAGGATTTCACGTGACCACCAACACCGCCAGTGTTGCTGACGTTACAGAACCCCAGTAACACAGGAACACGTGTGGAATGCGTGGACGGCAACTGTGAGCAGGAACTGGCAGTGTTGGAGGTCAGGGGAAATACTAGAGACAGAGTGGAGACAGAGGCCAAATCAGAGAATGTTTAAACCTGAAGTAGTTACAATTTTGAGTCAGCAGCAGTTTGCCCTCCACACAGCAGGGGATCAGCTGACGTTACCGACCCCCACTTTCACATGAACGAGTGTGTTTTTCTGTGTGGACAGCACTTCCGAGCAACAACTGACGATGTTTGAGCCCAGGGATAGTCATTTTGTAGGCTGAGGCCTACTTGGAGGCAATTTAAGATCAGACGTTGTTTGAATTTGGAGGCAGCAGCAGTTTGCCGTACACACAGCAGGGGATCAGCTGACGTTACTGAACCCCACTTACACATGAGCGAGTGTTTTTTCTGACGGCACTTGAGAGCAGAAACAGGCGGTGTTGTAGGCCGGAGGAAATACTCAAAACAGAGTGGAGACAGAGGGCAAATCAGAGAACATATTAAATCAGAGGTAGTCAGAAGTTGTAGGCAGCAGGAGAGTTTGCCGTACACACAGCAGGGGATCAGCTGACGTTACCGAACCCCACTTACACATGAGCGAGTGTTTTGTCTGTGCGCACAGCACTTCTGAGCACCAACTGGCGGTGTCGGAGCCCAGGGAAAATCAGGTAGTAGGCCGAGGCCTACTTGGAGCCAGGTGTAAATCTGAGGTTGTTTGACTGTGGAGGGAGCAGGACACTTTGCCATACACACAGCAGGGGATCAGCTGACGTTACCGAACCCCACTTACACATGAGCGAGTGTTTTGTCTGTGCGGACAGCACTTCTGAGCAACAACGGGCGTTGCTGTTGCCCAGGAAATAAAGTTCAGGTCATAGAAACATGAACACAACAGGAGACCTGGATCCTGTTGCCTTTCAATTATTTATTCTGGAAGAGGACTGGCAAATTCAGGTGAGATCCAGGCCTTGTTCATTTTCACAAAAGTAAGCCGGTCAATATTATCGGCGGATAGTCGCGTGCGACGGTCTGTTACCACACCACCTGCAGCACTAAAGACACGTTCCGATAATACACTGGCAGCAGGGCAAGCCAGCACCTCCAATGCATACTGGCTAAGCTCTGGCCATGTATCCAGCTTAGAGACCCAATACTTGAACGGGGAAGAGCCGTCTGGGAGAACACTAACAGGGCACGACAAGTAGTCTGTCACCATCTGACGGAAACGTTGCCTCCTGCTGACTGGAGCCGTCTGTGATGGTGTAGCCGTTTGTGGCGGTCCCACAAAACTTTTCCACATTTGGGCCATACTGGCCTTGCCTTGTCCTGCGGCACTGCCTCTGCTACCTCTTTGTGCAGAGCTTCCTCCACTGCCTCTACCCACATGGCTGCTATGAAAAGCACTACCAGCAACACTTGCGGGGGGAATGGAGAACATGATGGCCTGCACAAGTGTTTCTTGGTACTCCCGCATTTTTCGCTCCCGGTTCAACTGTGGTATGAGGCTTTGTAAGTTGTCCCGGTAGCGAGGATCTAGGAGGGTGTACACCCAATAATTAGCCGTGTGGAGAATGTTGGCGATGCGGCGGTCATTTAACAAGCACTGCAGCATGAAATCAACCATGTGCTGCAGACTGCCAACTGGACCGGAAACGCTGTCCCCAGCTTGAGGCAGCATCTCAGCCTGCTCAGCATCACCCCACCCTCGCTGTACACACTGACTACTAGAGCCTTGTGTACCTCCCTCCTCTGGAGAGATGTGTTCCTCCTCCTCCATTGACTCCTCGTCATCCTCCTCACTAAGTGTCCCCTGCCTGGGCCTTTGTGTGGAAGCACGTTGCGCAGATTTGCCAGAAGCAGATGGCATTTCTGACTCCTCATCCTCGACCTCTTCAAAAACCTCCTCACTTAGTGCTTGTAAGGTTTTTTGAAGCAGACAGATGAGGGGGACAGTCATGCTGATTAGTGCATCATCTGCACTGGCCATCCGCGTGGAGTCATCGAAGGCACGCAAAACTTGGCAGATGTCCCTCATAGTGGCCCACTCAGTGGTGGTGAAGTGTGTCCGGCGCACAGTGCGACTTGTTTGCGCCTGATGCAGCTGGTACTCCATTACTGCTGCCTGCTGCTCACACAACCGCTCCAACATATGTAACGTTGAATTCCACCTGGTGGGGAGGTCACATATGATGCGATGTTCTGGCAGGCGGAATCGGCGTTGCAGAGATGCAATGCGCGATCTTGCCATGCTGGAACGCCGCAAGTGAGCACACTCTAGGCGAACCTTGTGCAGCAGTGCATCAAGATCCGGATAGTCCCTCAGAAAGCTCTGCACGACCAAATTGAGCACGTGTGCCAGACATGGTATGTGAGTGAGGTTGCCTAGGCCCAGAGCTGCCACTAGATTTCGGCCATTGTCACTCACTACCAAACCTGGCTGGAGATTCGCTGGCACAAACCACACATCACTCTCCTGCTTGATGGCATTCCAGAGCTCCTGTGCTGTGTGGCTCCGATTCCCCAAAGAAATTAATTTAAGGACGGCCTGTTGACGTTTGGCCACACCTGTGCTCATATCTGGCCTAACAGGCTCACGCAGTGCTGATTCCGAGGAACTAGAGTAGGAGGAGGACTCAATATGTACAGACTGCATTCCTGCAATCCTTGGAGTTGGCAGAATACGTACAGAGCCACTCTCCAGATCTGTACCCGGCTCCACAACATTGACCCAATGGGCAGTGAGGGAAAGGTATCGTCCCTGTCCATGGCTACTGGTCCACGCATCGGTGGTCAGGTGGACCTTGCTACTGACGGCATTTAGTAGCGCATTTTTAATTTTTCCCTCCACATGCTTTTGCAGGGCAGGGACGGCTTGCCTGCTGAAATAAAAGCGGCTGGGCACATTGTATTGTGGAACTGCCAATGACATAAAGTTCCGGAAGGTGTCAGTTTCCACCAGCCTGATTGACAGCATCTCAAGGGCCAGTAGTTTGGCAATGCCGGCATTCAGAGCCAGTGCTCGGGGATGGTTTGCCGAGTATGGCTGCTTTTTCTCCCATGCCTGTGCTACCGATTGCTGGTGAGTGGCCTGGGAGTGTGCTGATGACTGCGAACGTGGTTCAGTGGGTGGAATTTCACTGGGTCTCTGGACAACAGTGGCAGAGGTTCTTCCATGGCGTTCCAGTGAGGAAGCCGAACCAGCTGTGTGTGAGCTGGAGGAAGAGGCCCCAACACGAGCTGAAGAGGTGGTAGGTGCTGCTGAAGGTTGGCCTACATCTTCAGTGTGTCTGTGTAACTCCACCTCGTGCTTGGTACGCACATGTTTCCACATATTTGTGGTATTGAGGTTGGTCACATTTTTCCCTCGTTTCACTTTCTGATGACACAGCTTGCATTTGACAAAGCAAATGTCATCTGCAACTGTGTCAAAAAAAGACCACGCACTGCAAGTCCTGGGAGCACCCGTTTTGTGTTTTGGAAGAGGATTGCTCCTCACGGGTGCCAAAGTGGAGGCTACAGGCAACCAAGTCTGCCCCCGCCCTCTCCCTCCTCTTTTTGGCCGTTCAGGGAATCTCTTCCTCAGAGCTGCTCCCATCACCTTCCTGTGGCTGACGCCATGAAGGGTCAAGGACCTCATCATCTCCACTCCCCTCTTCAAGCACCGGCTGGTCCTGGGTTGTCTCGCCAGCACCGTACGCACCAGAAATTGGCAACTGAGTCTCATCATCATCAGATGAGCACTGAGGTGTGCTGACAATAGGCACTGGCCCACCCGCCTCTTCAGATTCAGAGGGACAAAGCAGTTGCGCATCACTGCATACTCCCTCTTCTTCACGCTCTAGAATGCTGCTTGGCTGGCCCCCTCTTTCCAAGCCAACAGATTCTGAGAACAGAAGTAAAGATTGAGATGGCTCCTGTCCAGGGCTCTCAGACTGTCTGGGCAATTTGGCAGGTGGTGAAGAGACAGATGGTTGCTCTTCAGTGCTCTGGCCTTGGGAGGATGCGGAAGTCATTGAAGTGGATGCGTTAGCTGCCATCCATCCGACAACGGCTTCAATTTGTTCGTCACGCAGCAGTGGGGTACGGCGAGGTCCTACAAAGCTGCGCATGAAGGACTGTTGCCTGGTAAAAGTGGGGGATGCCGGGTCACTGGTGGCCGCAGCAGATACCGAATCCCCACGTCCTCTCCCTGCTGAATCCCCCCATCCTCTCCCTGCTGAAACTCCACGGTCACGACCACGTGCCTTACTCCTTGCCTTCTTCATCTTGGTAGACTGATAAAGATAGGCAGAAAAGTAAAAAAGGGGTGGCTTAGTGTTCTTATTCCTGAACACCTGCTAACCAGTATAAGAAACACTAATTTGGCTAAGAGTGTGTGTACTACACTTTAATATGATCTAATGTGGCCTAGACAACTGTAAAGTGGAGTGTTTGGTGAACTTTATTTCCTTTTTTTTTTGGGGTGGGGGGAAAGGAAAGGATGTGACCAAAGTTTGAAAGCTATAGTATCACAAACTTTTTGGAGCGATTACAATGCAGGAAGCTAACCTACAATGCAATTGATGAGGCTCCAAAAAATAGGGTGATACTAGCCTGGCTGGCCCTGAAGGGCACAAGCCAGCAAAAAGGCTCCTCTATCTAATCCTATATAGTGTTTGCAACCAACCAATGACAATGGATGCGGTTGGAAGCACACTAATATAGGAGCAAAAATCTGGCTAAATTAGCTGCAAAAAAAGGACTATGTATGAGGCAGTGACGCACGCTGAGCGGACTACAGCTAGCGGTGGCTGTAGAACACACTGCAACGTGAGCTGCACTCACACACAGAGAGACCTATCAGACAGCCAAAAACAGTGCAGAGAAATGAGCTATAGCACTGAAAGGCTGCTGAAAGGCTCCGCTGTCCACTCCTTTAGTGTTTGCAACCAACGTATATGGATACGTATGGAAGCACACTATACAGGAGAAAAAAAAGCAGCAATAAAAGAAAAATGTGTATGAGGCAGAGACACACGCTGGGCGGCCTACAAGCAGACGTGCCTGCAGGACACACTACACAGCGTGGGTCTGCACTCACACAGCCCTTGCAGACAGCTGTGAAAACAGCGCTGCTAGGGAAAAGAAAGCTACAGTGGTGGATTATGTAGCCTGGGTAGAGCAATAGATATTTTTGATGATCGCTATTTCTAACTGTCCCTCACAGTCTTCAACAGCAGCCTGTCCCTAACTGAATTCACAGCAGAGTGAACCAGAAATGGCGGCTGCAGCGGTTTTTATAGTGCATCATGACATCATTTCAGCAGCCAATCACAGCCATGCCAGTAGTTAACATGCCTACATGCCTAACAGGATATGCCCACACTTCTGAGGATCCCCATTGGCTGAATCAAATCGAGTTGGCTCCTAGCATTATGGGAACTTCCGATTCCGGTATTCGATATGAAAAAAGTATCGGAACTAAGTATCGGAATTCCGATACAGCTAATATCGGCCGATACCCGATACTTGCGGTATCGGAATGCTCAACACTACTCAAAGGGGATCGATAATGGACACTCCCACACAACATGTTAACACAAAAAATGGAGTGAAAGTCCAAAATATTTTAGAAACGTAAGAAATTTATTATACATAAAAATCGTACTGACAATTATAAACAACATCTACAATGAAGGAATCGGGTAATATCAGCTGCTAATTGTCCTGTCCATATAATAGTAAGTGAAAAGGAGCCAAGTGCTTCTTGTAATGATGGGCCATAAAACCGGGACACAAAGTGTAGGGAAGAACCCAGGTGCGCACCCTGAGGAACAACCCCGTTATCCCGTGCTAGAGTGCTTACCCATCATGTGCTCCAGCCTCCAGGACAAGTGCAGCGCTGCCACGCTGCACTTGCGCTGGTGGCGGCGCTGCACTTGTCCTGGAGCACATGATGGGTAAGCACTTTAGCACGGGATAACGGGGTTGTTCCTCAAATAAATTTCTTGCGTTTCTAAAATATTTTGGACTTTCACTCCATTTTTTTGTGTTAACATATAAGTTACACTTAGGCTGTGTGCACACGCTACGGATTAGGTGCGGATTCATCCGCGCGGATTTTGTAAAATCCGCAGGTGAAACCGCAGGTCAAAATACCTGCGGTTTTACCTGCGGATTGCTCTGCGGTTTTGCCCTGCGGTTTTTCATCTCCTCAATGGAGCAGATGGCAAACCGCAGGAGAATCCGCAGAAAGAATTGACATGTCAAAAACCGCTGCGGAACCGCAGAAAAATCCGCAATGTGTGCACACAGCCTTACACAGGCTGCCTGCGACTGCCTGGCTGCTGTGTGTGTGAGTGTGAGTGACTCTGTGTGACACTGAGGAAGGAAGCCGCCCGCAGGGAGAGCTCAGCAGCTGACTGCGCATGGAGGGAGGCTGGGGAGAGGCAGAGCGTCCTCCTCCCAAATGGTGAGTGACCCACCTGCACTAGCCGCTGCCAAAATCTCCTGCTAATACTCAGTCCTCTTCTCTCCTCACTGTGCCTCTGCCGGCCACCTCCACGCTTCTCTCCCGAGTCCCACAGCACAGAGAGGAGGAATTTCTGCTCCTGCCGTGCTGCGCCGCCCCCACGCACGTGCCGCCTGGGGCGGCCCGCCCCCCCGCACCCCCCCCGCAACCCCCTTCTTACGCCACTGGGCGGCGGCGGCTCACACAGATGCCGACCGGATTGGCCCCTGCCCTGGGCCCCCAAAAAACCTTGGGCCCGGGGCGACCGCCCCATCCGCCCCTATTAAGATCCGCCACTGTCTGTGGGTACTGGACAGGAGTCCTTCGATGAACTGCTCCTTCAACAATTTGTCTTCTTTCATACTGTCAGAGTCAACTTGCTTAACTGCTTGCAGCGCCTCCTGCAGGTTGAGAGCATAGTCCCTGATACTGTCCTGTGCCTTCTGTTTACAGCCAAAGAACCGCATCTTGATTTCAGCTGCAGTGCGGGTGTCAAAAGTGCTTCTCAGCTTGGCCAGGATCTTTGTAACAGTGTCCTTATCAGTGTCCGGCCAGGCTTTCACTTATCTCAGCGCTGCACCCCTTAGCTGTCCAATCAGGATATTCACTTTCTGGCTTTCAGACAGAGGGTAAACTTTAAACAAGCTGCACAGTCTTTCTTTAAATTCACTCTGGGTGTGTGACTCACCCGAGTACTGCGGTAGCCAGGCCGCTCCCGGTATGTAGGGCATGGACAGCGGCATTATGGAGACCGGTGCGGCAGGCGCTCCTCCTCCTGGCGGTGCTGCAGGGTTGGCGACGGCGGCCGCCGCTGCGTTGCCGCTCGGATCGGACATTCTCCTTCCCCCTAGTTAACATTAGCTAGGGCTGGGAGGCTGCGTGAGCTCTCCGGCGGCCTCTTCACAGGCCCGACACTCCAGTCTGTAGGCCTCAGCTCATCCCCCTCTCGCACGCTGTCCTCTCTTCCCACGTGGCACTTCTCTTCTTCGCGCTCTGCGGCAGGCTCCGCCCACGAAGGCCGCCCCTCTTTCTTCCTGCGCGCGCCAAGCAGCGCGGCAGTCACGGTTTCTGGCGCCAAATTCACACAGTTCACAATCACAGTCTATGGCACACAGGTCGGGGATACCGGCTCCGTAATCCTCTTCGGGGATGCCAAATTGGGTCGCCCTCCCAGGGCTGTGGGGTACCGGGCCGGTGTCAGGGGAATGTGTCACAGCAGCGACGACCCGGTCCGTGGCCCTGGGCGCCCAAGCAATGGGAGATGTAGTTAATGGTGGAATAGTTTGTGACGCCACCCGTGGTGTTTGACAAGTATGGCGTTAGGCCAACGTTGCATACAGATCCGCTGGGACTGATGGTAGGTGCAGCTTAGATGGTAAAGCTCCCCACAGGTGGAGCTGTAGTCCCAGGGCAGTGTAGATATAGCTGTCACAGGGATGTAGCAGTGCTGGAAGCGTAGGGAACAGACAAGACACAGCGGTTGTAGTTTCTGTACCTTTACTGAGTATATGCAGTCCAGGGTCCTGATTACAGATGGCATTGGAGCAGGCTAGCCTGGAAGCAGATCAGGATTCTCTCTCAGCAGAAGGGCTGTGCAGTCTCCTTCCTAGCGCCTTGTGGTGTGAAACACTCCAGTACTTAGTTACTCTGAAATGCCTCCTGTCAGATGTTCCTAGAACTATACTTGTATGACAGACAGCTGTAGCCTCTCTCGGGGACTCCTCTCCTGAGTCCTGGCTCACTAGTCAATTGCTGTTGTGTCCCAAGTCTTTGCTGGGAGCAGGGCATTTACAGCCTCCTACTCCTCTGGTATCTGTGGCAGGACCATTAGTATCCGTACAGCCATGGAGACCAGGCTCCAGTTCGTGCGCTCTCAAGCTGAGGGAGCCCTCCTTCCTAGCTCAACCACCTCCAGCTTCTTTCCACACGTCTGCACACTTCACCCTCCGCAGACTATCTGAACACTCCTTCCTCTTGGCCCTCAGGGAGCACCCCCTCCCCTTCATCCTGGTTCAGAGTTCCCCCTGCTGGACTGGAGTGGAACTGTGCTGCATGCATTAGGTTAACTGCTGGAGAGACCCATCACTCTTCCAAGCGTGGCATTACCCTCCCCTGGAGGAAGGCAAAGCCACTGTGGCGACCGTACCCCTAAGGGCACCACATAAGAAGCAGAGCCAAGCTCTGCTGCTCACAAGGTGGCTGTCAGACAGTGTGCACCGGAGGCCAGGGCAACAGAGAGCATCACCACTAGAGGGCAGCACAAGAGAGCGTCACCACCAGAGGACAGTGTAACAGGCAGCGTCACCACCAGAGGGTAGTTTAACAGGGAACGTCACCGCCAGAGGGCAGCGCAACAGAGAGCAGATCACCGCCAGAAGCCAGGGCAGCAGAGTGTCACCGCCAGAAGACAGCACTAGAGAGCTCTGCTGCTCACACTGTGGGTGCCAGACAGTGTGCACAAGAGGCAAGGGCAACAGAGAGTGTCACCGCCAGAGGGCAACGCAAAAGAGCGCATCAGCTACAGAGGGCAGTGCAACAGAGCACGTCACCACCAAAGGGCAGCGCAAGAGAGCATCACCACCAGAGGACAGTGTAACAGGGAGCATCAACACCAGAGGGCAGTGTAACAGGGAGCGTCACCGCCAGAGGGCAGTGTAACAGGGAACGTCACCATCAGAGGGCAGCGCAAGAGAGCGTCACCACCAGAGGACAGTGTAACAGGGAGCGTCACCACCAGAGGGCAGTGTAACAGGGAGCATCACCGCCAGAGGGCAGCGCAACAGAGAGCACGTCACCGCCAGAAGCCAGGGCAACAGAGAGTGTCACCGCCAGAGGACAGCACTAGAGAGCTCTGCTGCTCACACTGTGGGTGTCAGACAGTGCGCACCGGAGGCCGGGGCAACAGAGAGTGTCACCGCCAGAGGGCAGTGCAACAGAGCACGTCACCACCAAAGGGCAGCGCAAGAGAGCATCACCACCAGAGGGCAGTGTAACAGGGAACGTCACCATCAGAGGGCAGCGCAAGAGAGCGTCACCACCAGAGGACAATGTAACAGGGAGCGTCACCACCAGAGGGCAGTGTAACAGGGAGCGTCACCTCCAGAGGGCAGCGCAACAGAGAGCACGTCACCGCCAGAAGCAAGGGCAACAGAGAGCGTCACCGCCAGAGGACAGCACTAGAGAGCTCTGCTGCTCACACTGTGGCTGTCAGACAGTGTGCACCGGAGGCCAGGGCAAAAGAGACCGTCACCACCAGAGGGCAGCGCAAGAGAGCACATCACCACCGGAGGGCAGCGCAAGAGAGCATCACCACCAGAGGACAGTGTAACAGGGAGCATCACCGCCAGAGGGCAGCACAAGAGAGCGCATCACCACCAGAGGCCAGGGCAACAGGGAGCATCACTGCCAGAGGGCAGCGCAACAGAGAGCACGACACCGCCAGAGGCCAGGGCAACAGAGAGCATCACCACCAGAGGGCAGCGCAAGAGAGCGCGTCACCACCGGAGGGCAACGCAAGAGAGAGTCACCACCAGAGGACAGTGTAACAGGGAGCGTCACCACCAGATGGCAGCGCAAGAGAGCGTCACCACCAGAGGACAGTGTAACAAGGAGCGTCACCACCAGAGGGCAGTTTAACAAGGGACGTCACCGCCAGAGGGCAGCGCAACAGAGAGCATGTCACCGCCAGAAGCCAGGGCAACAGAGAGTGTCACTGCCAGAGGACAGCACTAGAGAGCTCTGCTGCTCACACTGTGGCTGTCAGACAGTGTGCACCGGAGGCCAGGGCAAAAGAGACCGTCGCCACCAGAGGGCAGCGCAAGAGAGCACATCACCACCGGAGGGCAGCGCAAGAGAGCATCACCACCAGAGGACAGTGTAACAGGGAGCATCACCACCAGAATACAGTGTAACAGGGAGCGTCACCACCAGAGGGCAGCTCAAGAGAGCCCGTCCCTGCCAGAGGGCAGCGCAAGAGAGCATCACCACCAGAGGACAGTGTAACAGGGAGCATCACCACCAGAGGGCAGCACAAGAGAGCGCGTCACCACCAGAGGCCAGGGCAACAGGGAGCGTCACCGCCAGAGGGCAGCGCAGCAGAGAGCACAACACCGCCAGAGGCCAGGGCAACAGAGAGCATCACCACCAGAGGGCAGCGCAAGAGAGCGCGTCACCACTGGAGGGCAGCGCAAGAGAGAGTCACCACCAGAGGACAGTGTAACAGGGAGCGTCACCACCAGATGGCAGCGCAAGAGAGCGTCACCACCAGAGGACAGTGTAACAGGGAGCGTCACCACCAGAGGGCAGTTTAACAAGGAGCGTCACCGCCAGAGGGCAGCGCAACAGAGAGTATGTCAACGCCAGAAGCCAGGGCAACAGAGAGTGTCACCGCCGGAGGACAGCACTAGAGAGCTCTGCTGCTCACACTGTGGCTGTCAGACAGTGTGCACGGGAGGACAGGGCAACAGAGAGTGTCACCGCCAGAGGGCAAAGCAAAAGAGCACGTCACTGCCAGAGTGCAGTGCAACAGAGCACATCACCGCCAAAGGGCAGCGCAAGAGAGCGTCACCACCAGAGGACAGTGTAACAGGGAGCGTCACCACCAGAGGGCAGTGTAACAGGGCACGTCACCGCCAGAGGGCAGCGCAACAGTGAGCAGATCACCGCCAGAAGCCAGAGCAACAGAGAGCATCACCACCAGAGGACAGCACTAGAGAGCTCTGCTGCTCACACTGTGGCTGTCAGACAGTGTGCACCGGAGGCCAGGGCAACAGAGAGTGTCACCACCAGAGGGTAGTGCAACAGAGAGCGTCACCGCCAGAGAGCAGCGCAAGACGGAGCGTCACCACCAGAGGGCAGCGCAAGAGAGAGTGTCACCACCATAGTCCAGGGCAACAGAGAACCTCACCGCCAGAGGGCAGCGCAAGAGAGAGTGTCACCGCCAGAGGGCAGCGCAAGAGAGAGCGTCACCACCAGAGGTCAGGGCAACAGAGAGCATCACGACCAGAGGCCAGGGCACAGAGAGTGCATCACCACCAGAGGGCAGCGCAAGAGAGCGTGTCACCACCATAGTCCAGGGCAACAGAGAGCGTCACCGCCAGAGGGCAGCGCAAGTGAGCGCGTCTCCACCAGAGGGCAGTGCAAGAGAGCGTCACTGCCAGAGGGCAGGGCAACTGGGAGCGTCACCACCAGAGGGCAGGGCAACAGAGAGTGTCACCGCCAGAGGGCAGCGCAAGAGAATGTGTCATCACCAGAGGCTAGGGCAAAAGAGAGGGTCACCGCCAGAGGCCAGGGCAACTGAGAGCGTCACTGCCAGAGGGCAGCGCAAGTGAGCGTGTCTCCACCAGAGAGCAGTGCAAGAGAGCGTCACTGCCAGAGGGCAGGGCAACAGGGAGCGTCACTGCCAGAGGGCAGTGCAAGAGAATGTGTCATCACCAGAGGCTAGGGCAACACAGAGAGCATCACCGCCAGAGGGCAGCACAAGAGAGCGCGTCACCGCCAGAGGCCAGGGCAACAGAGAGCGTCACCGCCAGAGGGCAGCGCAAGTGAGCGTGTCACCACCAGAGGGCAGTGCAAGAGAGCGCGTCACCGCCAGAGGGCAGCGCAAGAGAGAGAGTCACCACCAGAGGGCAGCGCAAGAGAGCGCGTCACCACCACAGTCCAGGGCAATAGAGAGCATCACCGCCAGAGGCCAAGCAAGAGAGCGAATCACTGCCAGAGGCCAGAGCAAGAGAGCGAATCACTGCCAGAGGCCAGAGCAAGAGAGCGCGTCACCACCAGAAGCCAGGACAACAGAGCGCGTGACTGCCAGAGGGCAGCGCAAGAGAACGCGTCACTACCAGAGGGCAGCGCAAAAGAGAGCATCACCGCCAGAGGGCAGGGCGACTTAGAGTGTCACCACCAGAGGCCAGGGCAACAGAGAGTGTCACAGCCAGTGGGCAGCGCAAGAAAGCGTGTCATCACCAGAGGGCAGCGCAAGAGAGCGTGTCATCTCCAGAGGGCAGCGCAAGAGAGCACGTCACCACCAGAGGGCAGCACAAGAGAGACCGTCATCATCAGAGGCCAGGGCAACAGAGAACATCAGCACCAGAGGTCAACGCGAAAGAGAGTGTTACCACCAGATGCCAGGGCAACAGAGAGTGTCACCACCAGAGAGCAGCGCAAGAGAGCATGTCATCACCACAGGGCACATACAGTACTGTATGGATTCAGCATAGGGTTTAAATTAACACACAATTTTCCTAAGGCAACTAGAGATTCCTATTAAAGTAAAACATAACTTTTAATTATTTTGCAAAGGAAACACACAATTAAAATTACAAAACAAATGTGTGTGAGCGTACCACAAAAGTGATTCAGTGACAAAAGTGCGAGTGCATATAAGTACAATTTGTATGAACTATTGCCCTACCCTTATTGGCTCTAGCTGTAGAGGGAATTTCAGTATTACCATAGGTGAGATTCACCCAGAAGCATCCCTTCACATATAACAACCCTAACCCTAACCCTAAGGTACCCTAACCCTAACCCTTCACATATAACAACCCTAACCCTAACCCTTCACATATAACCATTCTAACCCTTCACATATAACAACCCTAACCCTTCACATATAACAACCCTAGCTCTAAGCCTTCACATATAACAACCCTAACCCTATCGCTTCACATATAACCATTCTAACCCTTCACATATAACAACCCTAACCCTAAGCCTTCACATATAACAACCCTTCACAGCGGTACTGGGTTCGGCCGACCGTGGGCGGAGAGCGGCCCTGGGTGGGGGTAAAGCACAAGTCTCTTGTCGGTGAGTAAGTCGCTTACCTTTCACATATAACCATTCTAACCCTAAGCCTTCACATATAACAACTAGGGATGGGCGAGTCTACTCGCTAGGACTCGTTACTCGGCGAATAGTAAGGGACTCGCTGGACTCGTTACTCGGCGAGTCTCCCAGTGATTACTCGCACAGTAACGAGTCCAATGCAAGTCAATGGCAATCCTAGTTTTGTCAGAGTTTTTTTTCTCACTCGCTAGATTCGCTATATCACATCGCTGTCAACAGCGAGTCTGAGCGAGTCTACGATTCCGAGTCCTGTATACTGGATTCGGGACTCGCAAATATAGAATCTGTTATGTTCCTACAAAGCTTCCGAGACAGCCTAGCTGTTAGGTCAGAAAACTTTTTTAGATGGACAAGCATGTTCGCCAATCATATTCAGTAATGTTGGTTGTGGCAGGACTATGATTGGCTTCTGTCCATCGTGATGCCTATGTCATGTATGAGAGGCGAGGCTGTATATAAGCCTTTTCCACCGCCATTTCCTCTACATTCCTGAGAGATCTGAGATAGAGCAGGGTGAGGTAGATGCTTGAGCAGATCATAGGGATTGTCAGTTAGTGTAGGGAAACTTCAAGATTCCTTATATTAAACCCAAACAGCTCTTCTGAGAGCTACCAGGAGGACAGAGGAGTACTGTGTAGACTGTAGGCAGGCAGGCAGGATCAAGCCTTACAGTGCAGTGCACAGTGCAGGGACTAGTGTGCAGCTTCACTGCTAGGTGTCAGCACACACACTTACCCCGCCAGCAAGTGACGCCTACAGCACCACCTAACTCCATCTCGGTGACTGTGCGTTTGTCAACAATGTCACAAAACCCACAATTTCCCAAAAAAGAGGTTGCAAAGGGACGAGGTCGTGGCCGTAGCAGTGCAGGCAACATCACTTGAGCGATCTCCCTCCAGGCTGTAGTCCGCTGGATGTTATGCCCATAGGCAGGGTCAGTGTGGAGCCAAAGCAGGGGCCGAGCCTCCACCAGATCAATCAACTGCAGCGTGCTGACAGTGACACGGGCCATGATTGCTCTGTATTGCTCTGTGTGTGTGTGCGTACGTCAACTCGACTCGGATTATTTCCTGTTTGCTCAAAGCATGGTGTGTGCTAGAGAAAATCGCTTCCCTCGCCTCATCGGCGCTAAATAAGACAAACAAATGCGAGTTTGGACTCGGACACAGCAGCAACAAACTGTTGCGAGTGGGGTTTACAAATCGCCAATGCAAGCGCTTTCCGAGACACATCTGTGATTTGTAAATCGCACATTACTCGCTAAGACTCGCTTCCCCATTCATTAACATTGGACTTGCTAGACTCGCAACGAGTAGCGAGTCCCGGGCTCGGACTCGCTAGAGTCAAGCGATTCCGAGTAATTTAGGACTCGCCCATCACTAATAACAACCCTAACCCTAATGCTTCACATATAACAACTCTAACCCTTCACATATAACCATTCTAACCTTTCACATATAACAACCCTATCCCTAACCCTTTCACATATAACAACCCTAACCCTAACCCTTCACATATAACAACCCTAACCCTAACCCTTCACATATAACCATTCTAACCCTAACCCTTCACATATAACCATTCTAACCCTAACCCTTCACATATAACCATTCTAACCCTAACCCTTCACATATAACAACCCTATCCCTAACCCTTCACATATAACAACCCTAACCCTAAGCCTTCACATATAACATCCCTAACCCTAACCCTTCACATATAACCATTCTAACCCTAACCCTTCACATATAACAACCCTATCCCTAACCCTTCACATATAACCATTCTAACCCTAACCCTTCACATATAACAACCCTATCCCTAACCCTTCACATATAACAACCCTAACCCTAAGCCTTCACATATAACATCCCTAACCCTAACCCTTCACATATAACCATTCTAACCCTAACCCTTCACATATAACCATTCTAACCCTAACCCTTCACATATAACCATTCTAACCCTAACCCTTCACATATAACAACCCTATCCCTAACCCTTCACATATAACAACCCTAACCCTAAGCCTTCACATATAACATCCCTAACCCTAACCCTTCACATATAACCATTCTAACCCTAACCCTTCACATATAACAACCCTATCCCTAACCCTTCACATATAACCATTCTAACCCTAACCCTTCACATATAACAACCCTATCCCTAACCCTTCACATATAACAACCCTAACCCTAAGCCTTCACATATAACAACCCTAACCCTAACCCTTCACATATAACCATTCTAACCCTAACCCTTCACATATAACAACCCTACCCTAAGCCTTCACATATAACAATTCTAGCCCTAACCCTTCACATATAACAACCCTAACCCTAAGCCTTCACATATAACATCCCTAACCCTAACCCTTCACATATAACCATTCTAACCCTTCACATATAACAACCCTAACCCTTCACATATAACAACCCTAACCCTTCACATATAACAACCCTAGCTCTAAGCCTTCACATATAACAACCCTAACCCTTCACATATAACAACCCTAACCCTATCGCTTCACATATAACCATTCTAACCCTAAGCCTTCACATATAACAACCCTAACCCTAACCCTTCACATATAACAACCCTAACCCTAAGCCTTCACATATAACAACCCTAACCCTAACCCTTCACATATAACCATTCTAACCCTAAGCTTTCACATATAACAATTCTAGCCCTAACCCTTCACATATAACAACCCTAACCCTAACCCTTCACATATAACCATTCTAACCCTTCACATATAACAACCCTAACCCTTCACATATAACAACCCTAACCCTTCACATATAACAACCCTAGCTCTAAGCCTTCACATATAACAACCCTAACCCTTCACATATAACAACCCTAACCCTATCGCTTCACATATAACCATTCTAACCCTAAGCCTTCACATATAACAACCCTAACCCTAACCCTTCACATATAACAACCCTAACCCTAAGCCTTCACATATAACAACCCTAACCCTAACCCTTCACATATAACAACCCTAACCCTAACCCTTCACATATAACAACCCTAGCCCTAACCCTTCACATATAACAACCCTAACCCTAACCCTTCACATATAACCATTCTAACCCTAACCCTTCACATATAACAACCCTAACCCTAACCCTTCACATATAACAACCCTAGCCCTAAGCCTTCACATGTAACAACCCTAACCCTTCACATATAACAACCCTAACCCTAACCCTTCACATATAACCATTCTAACCCTTCACATATAACAACCCTAACCCTTCACATATAACAACCCTAACCCTTCACATATAACAACCCTAGCTCTAAGCCTTCACATATAACAACCCTAACCCTTCACATATAACAACCCTAACCCTATCGCTTCACATATAACCATTCTAACCCTAAGCCTTCACATATAACAACCCTAACCCTAACCCTTCACATATAACAACCCTAGCCCTAAGCCTTCACATATAACAACCCTAACCCTAACCCTTCACATATAACCATTCTAACCCTAAGCTTTCACATATAACAATTCTAGCCCTAACCCTTCACATATAACAACCCTAACCCTAACCCTTCACATATAACCATTCTAACCCTTCACATATAACAACCCTAACCCTTCACATATAACAACCCTAACCCTTCACATATAACAACCCTAGCTCTAAGCCTTCACATATAACAACCCTAACCCTTCACATATAACAACCCTAACCCTATCGCTTCACATATAACCATTCTAGCCCTAACCCTTCACATATAACAACCCTAACCCTAACCCTTCACATATAACCATTCTAACCCTTCACATATAACAACCCTAACCCTTCACATATAACAACCCTAGCTCTAAGCCTTCACATATAACAACCCTAACCCTATCGCTTCACATATAACCATTCTAACCCTAACCCTTCACATATAACAACCCTAACCCTAAGCCTTCACATATAACAACCCTAACCCTAACCCTTCACATATAACAACCCTAACCCTAAGCCTTCACACATAACAACCCTTGTGTCGCAGTTTCACAGGAGTGACCGTTGGCAGGCCTCGTGAGCAGGTTGAACCTATGCCCAAGGTTCCCCTGTATGCAGGGAGTAGGCCTCAACTGCCGACTGCGGCGAGATAGCGCCCACTGTGGCCAGTGGTGAAGAGGTGGCAGCCGTGGGCTGACGGGGAGGCAGTACACCGGATGCCGCAGCGGACTGGCGTGAAGTCACAGCGGAGGCTAGGGGTAGTGAACCAGCAGTAACGGAGCGGGGGACAGCGGTACTGGCTTCGGCCGACCGTGGGCGGAGAGCGGCCCTGGGTCGGGGTAAAGCACAAGTCTCTTGTCGGTGAGTAAGTCGCTTACCCTCCACAGTCCCCGCTGATCGACGTCTGTTAAGCAGGCTCCCTCTAACTCCATGCTCCTTTCATCCTCACCCCGCGTCCTGCTGCCCTGTCGCCTCCAGTTGTGCCCTCTCATTCACTGCCCCCCCCGTACCGTTCCTTCAGGAACCCAGATGGCAACCCCCCTGGTTCCGGCACAGGCACTCTACGGGAATCCTCCTCCACACACAAGTGGTGAGGTGTGATCTTGACAGAAGGGTGGAGAGCTGATCTTCTGTCATGGTGGAGAAGCTGGCTTTTGCAGAACAGGGCTGAGCGGCTAAGAGGGGCATTGGGGGCTGCGGGCCAAAGTTATGTCTGATCTTGTTGATCTTCTGCTTAAAGAAGGAGGCAAAGTCATCAGCAGAAAAGAGAGGAGAGGGAGGAGGTGCTGTGGGACGGAGTAGAGAATTGAAAGTGTTGAAAAGCTGTTTAGGGTTGTGAGACAGGGAGGATATGAGAGATGCGAAGTAAGTTTGTTTAGCGGCAGAGAGCGTGGACCTAAACTGGCATGGGACTATATATAAATACATATATATGTGTGTGTCGCTGACATGTATATATATTAGAAAGATAGATGATAGATAGATAATAGATAGATAGATAATATATTGATAGATAGATAGATAATAGATAGATAATAGATCATAGATAGATAGATAATAGATAGATAGATAATAGATTTATAGATAATAGATAGATAGATAATAGATAGATAAATAGATCATAGATAGATAGATAATAGATAGATAGATAGATAGACAGATAGATAATATATTGATAGATAGATAGATAATACATAGATAATAGATAGATAAATAGATCATAGATCGATAGATAGATAGATAGATAGATAGATAGATAGATAATATATTGATAGATAGATAATAGATTGATAGATGATAGATAGATAATAGATAGATGATAGATAATAGATAGATAATAGATAGATACATAGATAAGATAATAGGTAGATAGATAATAGATAGATAGATAATAAATAATCAATAGATAGATAGAAGATAGATAGATAGATAATAGATAGATAGATAGATAATAGATAGATAGATACTGCAGATAATAGATAGATAGATACTAGATTGATAGATAGATAGATACTGCAGATAATAGATAGATGATAGATTGATAGATGGATAATGTAGATAATAGATAGATAATAGATAGATAATAGATAGATGATAGATAGATATATAGATAGATAATAGATAGATAGATAAATACTGTAGATAATAGATAGATAATAGATTGATAGCTAGATAATAGATAGATAATAGATAGATAATAGATAGATGATAGATAGATATATAGATAGATAATAGATAGATAGATAAATACTGTAGATAATAGATAGATAATAGATAGATGATAGATAGATATATAGATAGATAATAGATAGATAATAGATAGATACTGTAGATAATAGATAGATAGATAATAGATAGATGATAGATAGATATATAGATAGATAGATAGATAGATAGATAGATAGATAATAGATAGATAGATAATAGATAGACAGATAATAGACCGATAATAGACAGATAATAGATAGATAGATACTAGATAGATAGATACATACATACATAGATAATAGGTAGATAGATAGATAGATAGATAGATAATCAATAGATAGATAGATAGATAGATAGATAGATAGATAGATAACACTGGTCTACAAAAAAACCATTTTTCTGGCATGGACTTTAAGAACAGTTTTAGACTGATTTGAGGGTGCTGAATTCCAATCTGATCTTCTCATTTCTCGATCACATCTATAGCCCATTTTCATGAATTCCATGAATAATCTACGCCGTGTATGAAGAGTGCCAGTTTATACGGTTCTCTAAAGTAAATTCAGTTTTCATTTATTCTCCCAATAAATGTGAGAATCTCTGTGTTTTCTTTGAAGATGCATAATTCCCATTTGCTATGATAAGTAAACAGTTTTCAGCGTACACATCAGTCTGTGCAGGTACTGCTTTCTTTATGGAAATTTTCAATGAATGTTGATATTTACTGTTTTTATGCTGCTGTTTTTCCGTTTTCTGTTTGTGAATCAATACCTAAGGTGTGGGGGGGGACAGAGATTCAATGAACAACTCAGGCAGCGAACAACTTTTGTCTTGTATTTCTCTGCAGGATGTTTTGCTGATATAACAATGGCCTCTGCATCTCGCAGAAGACTGTGCTCAAATGATCCAAATGTTTTGTGTTACATCTGTGGAAACTTTACTGTGAAGACTCAGAGGCGCAACATTACTGACTTTGTTAAGAGGGTGTATTCAAAGTAAAACTTGGAGACCAAGACGAGCATTGGGCTCCTCACAAAGGGTGCAAAACCTGGATTGAGAGCTTGAGATCATGGTCTCAAGGAAAGAACGCTAAACTTCAGTTTGGAGAGAGCCAAGCAATCATTTATGATTTATGATTCTATGTCACTGGTAGTCACTGTATTACCTGTACACTGACACTATATACAGAGCTCCTGTGTATAATGTCAGTGGTGATCTCTGTATTACCTGTACACTGACACTATATACAGAGCTCCTGTGTATAATGTCACTGGTGATCACTGTATTACCTGTACACTGACACTATATACAGAGCTCCTGTGTATAATGTCACTGGTGATCACTGTATTACCTGTACACTGTCACTACATACAGAGCTCCTGTGTGTAATGTCACTGGCGATCACTGTATTACCTGTCACTGACACTATATACAGAGCTCCTGTGTGTAATGTCACTGGCGATCACTGTATTACCTGTACACTATACACTATATACAGAGCTCCTGAGAATAATGTCACTGGTGATCATTGTATTACCTTTCACTGACACTATATACAGAGCTCCTGTGTATAATGTCACTTGTGATCCTTGTATTACCTGTACACTATACACTATATACAGTGCTCCTGTGTATAACGTCACCGGTGATCCCTGTATTACCTGTACACTGACATTATATACAGAGCTCCTATATATATTGTCACTGGTGATCACTCTATTACCTGTACATTGTACACTATATAGAGAACTGTGTATAATGTCACTGGTGATCTCTGTATTACCTGTTCACTGACACTATATACAGAGCTCCTGTGTATAATGTCACAGGTGATCACTGTATTACCTGTACACTGACACTATATACAGAGCTCCTATGTATAATGTCACTCGTGATCCCTGTATTACCTGTACACTGACACTATATACAGAGCTCCTGTGTATAATCTCACAGGTGATCACTGTATTACCTGTACACTGACATTATATACAGAGCTCCTATATATATTGTCACTGGTGATCACTCTATTACCTGTACATTTTACACTATATAGAGAACTGTGTATAATGTCACTGGTGATCTCTGTATTACCTGTTCACTGACACTATATACAGAGCTCCTGTGTATAATGTCACAGGTGATTGCTGTATTACCGGTACACTGACACTATATACAGAGCTCCTGTGTATAATATCATTGTTGATTCCTGTACTACCTGTACACTGACAGTATATATAGAGCTCCTGTGTATAGTGTCACTGGTGATCACTATATTACCTGTACACTGACAGTATTTACAGATCTCCTGTTTATAATGTCACTGATGATCACTGTATTACCTGTACATTGACACTATATACAGATCTCCTGTGTATAATGTCACTGGTGATCACTGTATTACCTGTACACTATACACTATATACAGAGCTCCTATGTATAATGTCACTGGTGATCACTGTATTACCTGTACATTGACACTATATACAGATCTCCTGTGTATAATGTCACTGGTGATCACTCTATTACCTGTACATTACACACTATATACAGAGCTCCTGTGTATAATGTCACTGGTGGTCACTGTATTACCTGAACACTGACACTATATACAGAGCTACTGTGTATAATGTCACTTGTCATCCTTGTACTACCTGTACACTATACGCTATATACAGAGCACCTGTGTATAATGTCAACGGTGATCCCTTTATTACCTGTACCCTATACACTATATACAGAGCTCCTGTGTATAATGTCACCGATGATCACTGTATTAAATGTGCACTGACACTATATACAGAGCTCCCGTGTATAATGTCACTGGTGATCACTGTATTACCTGTACATTGACACTATATACAGATCTCCTGTGTATAATGTCACCGGTGATCACTGTATTACCTGTTCACTGACTCTATATACAGAGCTCCTATGTATAATATCACAGGTGATCACTGTATTAGCTGTATACTGACACTATATTTTGAGGTCCTATGTGTCATGTCACTGGTGATCACTCTATTACCTGTACATTATACACTATATACAGAGCTCCTGTGCATAATGTCACTGGTGATTGCTGTATTATCTGTACACTGACACTATATACAGAGCTCATGTGTATAATATCATTGTTGATTCCTGTATTACCTGTACACTGACACTATATATAGAGCTCCTGTGTATAGTGTCACTGGAGATCACTGTATTACCTGTATACTGACACTATATACAGAGCTCCTGTTTATGTCACTGGTGATCACTGTATTACCTGTTCTTTCACATTATATACAGATCTTCTGTGTATAATGTCACCGGTGATCACTGTATTACCTGTTTACTTACACTATATACAGAGCTGCTGTGTATAATGTCACTGGTGATCCCTGTATTACATGTACACCGACACTATATACAGAGCTCCTATGTATAATGTCACTGGTGATTGCTGTATTACCTGTACATTGACACTATATACAGAGCTCCTGTGTATAATGTCACTGGTGATTGCTGTATTACCTGTACACTGACACTATATACAGAGCTCCTGTGTATAACATCATTGTTGATCCCTGTATTGCCTGTACACTGACACTATATATAGAGCTCCTGTGTATAGTGTCACTGGTGATCACTGTATTACCTGTACACTGACACTATATACAGAGCTCCTTTTTATTATGTCACTGGTGATCACTGTATTACCTGTATACTGACACTATATACAGAGTTCCTGTTTGTGTCACTGGTGATCACTATATTACCTGTACACTGACACTATATGCAGAGTTCCTGTATTTAATGTCACCGATGATCACTGTATTACCTGTACACTATATACTTTAAACAAAACTCCTGTGTATAATATCACCGGTGATCACTATATTACCTGTACACTGACACTAAATACAGAGCCCCTGTGTATAATTTCACTAGTGATCTCTGTATTACCTGTACACTGACACTATATACAGAGCACCTGTGTATAATTTCACTAGTGATCTCTGTATTACCTGTACACTGACACTATATACAGATCTCCTGTGTATAATGTCACTGGTGATCTCTGTATTACCTGTACACTATATACTATATATAGAGCTCCTGTGTGTAATGTCACTGGTGATCTCTGTATTACCTGTACACTATATACTATATATAGAGCTCCTGTGTGTAATGTCACTGGTGATCTCTATATTACCTCTACAATGACACTACTGTATATACAGAGCTCCTGTGTATAATGTCACTGGTGATCTCTGTATTACCTCTACAATGACACTACTGTATATACAGAGCTCCTGTGTGTAATGTCACTGGTGATCTCTGTATTACCTCTACAATGACACTACTGTATATACAGAGCTCCTGTGTATAATGTCACTGGTGATCACTGTATTACCTGTACACTTACACTATTTTCATATCTTCTGTGTATAATGTCACTGGTGATCACTGTATTACCTGTACACTTACACTATTTTCATATCTTCTGTGTATAATGTCACTGGTGATCACTGTATTACCTGTACACTGACACTATATACAGAGCTCCTGTGTATAATGTCACTGGTGATCGCTGTATTACCTGTACACTATACACTATATACTATATACTGTGTATAATGTCACTTATGGTAATATTATTGAGTTTTTTTTATTAATGATCAGTATTGTACCTTTATGTCACTATGTGGTGGTAATATGTGATTTGGTCATGGTGTGGCGGTATTTGTTCCTTGTATGTGGTATTATTTGATTACTATATGATAGTAATATGTGATTTGGCCATGGTGTTAAAAAATGTATTTGACATATTCCCTTCAAGAAAAATAAAAAAAAATATAGCTAGCAAGAGTATTGTATATTTCAAGAAATGTTTAATAGGTTAGAGTAGAGTAGGACCCGGCCAAAGGAGTCTACCTTGTCGTGGTGGAAGCTTAAAAAAAATCTTTTGGCCAAAACAAAAACTGCTGGCTATATTTGTGATCTGGTGTTCCATGGTAATTGTTAACGTGATTGGTGAGGATGTGGTGCAGAAGTGGAGCTTTTCCAAGAGTGGGCGATGGGACTGTGAACGGTTCGAGGGGTGGACGCGGAGCTGGGGAGGAACCTGGGCAGATTCTCAAGGGGGCCCGAAAATGTTACCAGTATGGGGCTCCGAAAATCCTGGTGGCAGTCCTGCTGGTAACGGACAACAGTTTTTACATCTGAGATTACTCTGTTGTCCAGTAAGATCAGTGCTTTTAGTTGAATGTGTAAATACTACTGAGAAGTGTGCGGTCATCTGTTATCTTTGTGGCAGTCTAAAATCTAAGATGTGTGATTGTTGTGATGACTTAAAGCCCCGTCTCACATAGCGATCTCGCCTGCCATCTCGCTACATGTGACACATAGCGGCGACCGCCCCCCCACTGGATATCACTGATCATGCTCGAATGTCCTGGGCCATTTTTTCATCATCGGCGTCCCGCTGGCCAGCATGCATCGCTCTGATTGACGCCGACGAGCGACCTCGTTGGCAATGCAGAACTCCGGGAGGCAGGCTGGAATCGTTCCGAATAGCTGCTGTGTGACAACGCACCGTATCGTTGTTGGGATCGCTGGTGCGTCGTTGAACAGATCTGCCTGTTTGGCAGCTTCCTGGCGACCATGTAGCGACGCACCAGCGATCCTTACCAGGTCGTATCGTTGTCGGGATCGCTGGTGCGTCACTATGTGAAACGGGACCCTTAGAATGTGATTGTGATTTGATCTCATCACTTCTCTAGTTTCTCACTGTCTCTGATTGGTTGAACAGTGTGCAGATATCTTTCTATCATCCTCAGACATAAGGCCTCTGTTAATGTGGAACTACTGAGAAGTGCAGTCGATTCTTTACCTAATTAGATCTTTGTGGAAGTCTAAGGCCTCTTTCACACATCAGGTTTTCGCCGTCAGGCGCGATCCGGCGCTCTTGACAGAAACCGGATCCGGCGAAATGCAATGCCGGATCCGGTTCCCCCCCATTGACTTGCATTAGAGCCGGATCGAGCCGGATGGCCATGCGTTTCATCCGATTTTCGCCGGATCCGGCAATGTGACGCGATCCGGCGTCTGGAAAAAACGGCTACTGTAACGCTTTTTGTCTCCGGCGAAAAAGCCGGACACGCCGGATCCGGCGTGTCCGGCTTTTTCATACAATGAAAGCCTATGAGCGCCGCAATGAGCCTGATCCGGCGACAGCCGGATCCGGTGGCCGGAGCCGGTTTTTTTGGTCTGAGCATGCTCAGTAGCTCTGCCCACAAGACATATATAAAAGCAAGACAGTGGGACCCTCAGCCACACCCAACATGCCACCCAAGCCAAGAACCAGGAGCAGGAGAAGGCAGCAGACATCTGCAGCAGCAGCACCATCAGCACCACCACAAATGGAGCAGCATGCTGAACAGCGGGAGGGGAGTCCAGCAGCAGATGAGAGACGGTAATTATCAAATCCCCCATTCCTCCAAACTAGGGCCATAGAATATCAAGATATTCATTGGCCCTTTGTTTCTCTTTATTCAACAGCCGCCCAATAGATGCAGCAGCAGCAGCAGCAGAAATGGCAGCAGCTGGAACACCACCCACAGGCATGGAGTCTGGCCATGAGGAAGACAGCACATCTTCAGGGAGCTCTCCCTCGCATCGTCAGCGTTTGACGGTAAGTTTTTATTTCCAAAATCCATCTTCTCTGTAATATATGTCTATTCATTGCCTTTTATTTCAAAACAGGAATCACAAGATGAAGAGGAGCTCCCAGAAGAAGAAGGAAGGGGTGGACAGACACCTGGAGTGGGCTCACAATTGGTAAGATTTTTGCATCAAACGCAGAAACACAACATCACACTACACACAACACATAGAAAACAATGTTCTGCAGACCACACACAGCAAACAAATGCCTACATCCAAAGACAGAACATTTTTTGTTTTCTTCTCTAGTCTTCCCAATCTGGTGCTCGGCCAAGAGGTCCTCGCAGTGCCTCCCAGGGTCGTCGGCGACAGCAACGCGGCGGTCACCAGCGTGTAAGTATAAATATTTTTGCTTTGTTTTTTTGCACTTTTTATTTCATTTCTTTTGTGGAGGCTAATTATGTTATTTTTGTCTTTTTCTTTAACAGCCTTCACAGCGTGCTCCCGACTCTGACGGTGAGGATGGAGGGATTGATGTGGACCGCCTCATCGATCTCGTCAGAGAAAGGGAGCCGCTCTGGAATATGGCTGACCGCCGCCACGCTGACCTGATCATTACCCGACGACTCTGGGAGGAAATCTGTTCTCTCCTTGTGGGCCGCTGGGAGGACCTCGATGTTCGGGCCCAGATTACAGAGCGTAAGTATATACAGTACCGGTTGCTTGATGTAAACCAGTGTTTCCCGAACTCCAGTCCTCGTGGTCCCCACGGATCATGTGTTCAGGATTTCTGTTTACTTTGGAAATCCTGAAAACATGACCCCTGGGGACCATGAGGACTGGAGTTTGGGAAACACTGATGTTGTATACTAACCACTTTGTCCTTTCTCGTTTCAGGGAACAGAATTGTGAATCGGTGGCGGTCTGTGAGGGATCGTTTCAAGAAGGAGTTCAATAAAGAGATGCGGGCCCCGAGTGGATCTGGAGGACGCAGGAGCAAGTACAAGTACGCACGAGCCCTGTCGTTCCTCCGGGATACAATGGTCACCAGAAGGTAAATATTACACACCACATGTGAAAAAAAATGTTTAGATGTAACTTTTTTTTTTCAGCCAGGGCCATACCATGTCAATATTTTAATTGTTTTTTTTTCTCTTTATTCCACAGCACGGTGAGCAGCACTCGGGAGCCTGCACGATTGGACCCTTCTGAGGCGATCCCTGAGGAGACCGGCACCGAGGGACACTTCGACCGCCCCGGTACATCTGCACCTTCCCAGCCTTCCCACACATTCGACCCATCTGTCCCATCCACCAGCACAGGAGCATCGTGGCCGCCTACATTACATGAAGCTGCTGGTGAGGAGATCGCTTTCCCTTTACCCAACCCTTCTGCCCCTGCCACCTCTAGTACACCTGCGGGTACTGGGCGGCAGAGGGGTCAGGAAAAGACTTATGCGCCACAGTTCTTGCATCTGAATGCATCTTTCCAGAACTGTCTAAAAGTCTTGTCAGAGCAAATCTCCGCAGGCTTTCAGCAGATCAACTCCAGCATTCTGGAGGTGAAGACACTTCTGCAAACCATGCATTCAGAAGCAAGATCTTCGCCAAACCACACCTTTTTCAGGTCTGTTGTGGAGCGCATGGAAACGCTCTCTCCTACCCAGCAGATGCATGTAATGCATTCATGCCACGCTGCTCTCCAGCAAGTTACCTCCCAACCTCCACCTCCCACCACTGTAGTTCCTCCACCTGCACCCCCTCCAGCCACTTTCCATCCTCCCCCTCCTATTACATCTACACCCCCTCCAGCCACTTTCCATCCTCCCCCTCCTATTACATACCAGCAACCTCCCCAGTACCAGACATCTCCCCAGTACCAGCAACCTGCCCCGTACCAAACTCCTTCCCCGTACCAAACTCCTTCCCCATACAACTTGCCATCAACATCATCTGCTCCTACAGTCCCTGCCCAACCCTCCACTCCACCGCCCACCACCTCTTCTGCCTCCCACATGTCCACCCATTCTGTAGTTTTTTCCACACCATCACCTCTAACTGTTCCTTCCCCACCACAATCCCAGTCCTCTCTCCACACTCCCAGTGTCGAAGTGTCCCGCAGCCCCTCCAGCAGTATTTCCACCCCACACTACACAGATTTATGATGTGTGTTGTAATAAAAATGGTCATTTGGTTTCAAACCTTTATTAAAAAAGTTTTTTTAACTTTAAAAACAGTTTACAAAAAAAAAATATTTTAAATAAAAGTTAAATTATTGTTTACACTGGTTGTCTGTCATTTCTTTCTGCGGCGAAATATGTTTTAAAAAAAAAAGGTTAAATACAGGGTATTTAAAAGGTAAAAAGGTTCTCAAAACCAGGTATATAACTGTGGGTAAATTTTAGCTTTTTGCCACAGTTGTGTTCCTGGTTGTGTTTGAAGCAAAGTATTTCACCTGAAAAGTTGTGTTTATTGTTGGTGATTTCCTAACAATGTACACAACTTTTGTTAAAAGGTGAAATACTTTGCATAAAACACAACCAGGTACACACCTGTGGCCTAAAGCTAAAAATAGAGACCATGACAAGATAGCCAACTTTGGTTGGCAAAGGTATATACTGTTGGTACAGAAGGTACATAAGTTTGGTTAAGGGCACAAATCTTTCACACTCTGTCATCCTGCCAGTGTACTCTGCCTTGAGGTGACATAAAGTATAGTGCAAAATTGTCCCTCATTACTGAAACCGTCACAGAACTTCTAGTGGTAATGTCATGGTAATCTTGCAAGGTGGTTTCTTCAGAGGTGTCCTCAATGGAAATGGGTTCCTTGCAGATAACAAAATTGTGGAGTACCACGCACGCTTTGATCACCTCGTCCACAGTTTCTGTCTTGAGGTTGATCGCAGTCAATAGGACCCGCCATTTGGCTGTCAGAATACCAAAGGTACATTCAACCATTCTTCTTGCTCTTGTGAGGCGGTAATTAAAAATGCGTTTTGTTCTTGTCAATCCTCTGCTAGAGTACGGTTTCAAAAGGTGTTCTGACAGCTGGAAGGCTTCATCCCCTACACAGACAAATGGCATAGGTGGACCAGATGTTTGCGGCAGCGGTCTAGGTGGTGGGAACTGGAAGGTGTTTCCATACAGTTTACGCCCCATGGCAGACAGTTTGAAAACTTGAGAGTCATTGGAGCGGCCATAGGCCCCAATATCAACCGCAATAAATTTGTATTCCGCGTCAGCGATGGCCATGAGGACAATTGAAAAATATTTCTTGTAATTGAAATATTCCGATCCCGATCCGGCTGGCTTTACAATGCGGATATGTTTCCCGTCCACAGCGCCCAAGCAGTTGGGAAACTGACATATCTGTAGAAACTTTTCTGAAATTTCAATCCACCTCTCTGTTGTGGGCTCTGGTAAAAACTCTTCAGCTAAGGAGTCCCACAGTGCACGGCATGTGTGCTTCACTATTCCAGATATGGTGGAAATCCCGAGTCTGTACTGGAAATGCAGTGACGAAAGGGATTCTCCAGTTGCAAGAAATCTGTGGGGAATTAAAAAACAATAAATTAGTTTTAAATCACAGCATTACATACCAAAACTGACCTATAACACTTGGAGATGCAAACTACCACCAACAAGATTGCAGTGAAAGTGTGCTCTGATGCGATCACATCCAATAAATGTGGCTTACCTTAAAGTCACCATCAGACGCTCTGCGGGTGAAACAGAGAAGCGGCAATAGGTGTCCGCTTTTCTTATGAGGTGTGCAATGCGCTCCACCAAGTAATCAAAATTCTCCATTTTCATCCGAACATATCCAAAAAATTTATCCGGGTTTCGTCGAAGGTCCATGCAGAGTGTAGAATAGACCCCACGCGTCATTCTCTTGGCTGTGATGGGGTGGATCCACAAACGTCGTCTACGATGCCTGATGCGCTGCTGTCTCGCTCTCTCCTTCTCCAGAACAATCACCCTCAAACTATTCGCCTCCGCTATAAAATCTGCCAAATTCTTCAAAATATTTCCAATGACAACATCCATCTTCGCCAGTAACTTGCTCTTCTCTCCAACCTGCACTTTCTCCTCTACAACCTGTCAAAGAAGGGCTGTAGGAACACACTATATATAGTTTTCCAGTAGCCAATCCCGTTCGGAAGGCCACAAGGGTCAATTATAAAAACCGGATCCGGCGTAATCCGTCGAAAAACGGATAGAAAAACGGATGAACCGGATGAGACGGATCCGGTTTTGTCTGTCAAGAACAAGACGGATCCGGCAGAAAACCTGATCCGGCACATCAGGTTTTACAAAACATTTGCCGGATCCGGCATTCCGGCACGACGCCGGATCGCGCCTGACGCCGAAAACCTGAAGTGTGAAAGTAGCCTTAAGGTAGTGTCACACTTAGCGATGTACCAGCGATCCCGACCAGTGATATGACGCGGTCAGGATCGCTGGTACATCGCTAAGTGGTCGCTAGTGAGCTGCCACACAGGCAGATCTCACCAGCGACATCGCAGGGGACGGGGGTCGCTACTTACCTGTCACACCAGGCGATCCTGACGCCCTCCCGCCCGCGTCCACGCGTCGCTCGTCTCCACAGCAGGAAGCACCACAGGAAGCTGACGACGAGAATCGGTGCAGCCTGATCTCGCGCGATCAGCGATAACCAGCGGGGGAGCGGGTTGTAGGTAAGTATCAGACATAGCGATATCACTTAGTGTGACAGTACCTTAATACTTTTACTGATTGAGGTTTTTCTGCTTAAAGTGATAAAAGTCTATGTGTTTAGAACTTTAAGATGTCAGTCAGTTATCTTCTCACAAAACTGACCTCACAAACCTGAGCCCCCAATAACATATTGAAAAATTAAGTAATTCTTGTGTAAATTACTCAAGGCTGCTGACATCAAGGGGTATAAAATGGCCAAGGCCATAACACACCTGGGGTATAATCAAGCCTAAGCCGCTTTAACCCAGGGTCTAGTCTGGATGTGGGGTTTACTATGGCCTCTTACACCAGAGTCCGCAGCCTTCATGGATTCTCTAGGCTGATCACAGGTTTTTGGAGCAGAATCACTATGAAATTCTCCTCAAAAATTGCTTCAAAAATGCTTTGAAAACTCTTCATATTCTTCACTTAGTAAAACCCAGTTTGATGCTCATACAAGAAGGTTTTTAAGCATTTTTTTCCCTGAAGTGTACTTATAAAAAGAGCTGGTGGAAGAAACTCTTCAGGAAAAAAGCATCTTCAAAAAAGGAGCGTTTTCTCAAATTTGCACCTGGAAAACGCATCCAGAAACTCCATCTGAAACTTGCTTTACACCACAGCAATGGATTATATTCTTCATATCCTTGGACAGGAAACTTGGAGAAATGCAGCCATCTCAATCAGTTCTCCTGGCAATAACTCAGCCTATGAGTTCACACTGTGATTGCTCTTACTGGAGAGAATTCTTACCTCTATTTCTGTAAAGGCCCTGCTCCTGTGTACACCATAGAATCTCCTTCTATACTGACCAGGGGAGACATGACATGTCCTGAACGTACAGAGAGCCGTGTTTGGCTGGTCTGTTGGCGGGACATAAATGTCACTGTCCCCAGATAGAGAGGAGGTGAAGAAGTGGCGCTCGCAGAGAGACGTCAGCTCTCCCGACACTTAATCACACGCAGAGTTTTGCTGGCGGACAGTGGACAGTTTGTACAGAAATCACTTGTGAGCAGGAATTTATGGACGCCATTTCTGTTCCTTGTAGTTCAAAGTATTTATCACCGCTCAGAACGAGCATAAAAAGCTGCAGCCGAAGGCGAATTTCATGATCCCACTTTACAACCTGCTAGAGCTGTAAAGATGTAGGAGCTGGAGCGAGAACATTAACCCCCATAACAGCTGAGTCGGAGGCGCCCTGTATACATGTGACCACTGCAGCTGTCATTCTCTACCATGACCTGATGTATAGAGCAAAGCACAAAGCCAACCACCAGGCACAACTACCACCAGACATAAAACCTACAACTGGACACAAAACCTACCACCGGGCACAACTACCACCAGACATAAAACCTACAACCGGGCGCAAAACCTACCACCGGGCACAACTACCACCAGACATAAAACCTACAACTGGACACAAAACCTGCTACCGAGCACAACTACCACCAGGCACAAAACCTACAACCAGGCACAAAACCTACCACCGGGCACAACTACCACGAGACATAAAACCTACAACCGGGCAAAAAACCTACCACCGGGCACAACTACCACGAGACATAAAACCTACAACCGGGCAAAAAACCTACCACCGGGCACAACTACCACCAGACATAAAACCTACAACTGGGCACAAAACCTACCACCGGGCACAACTACCACCAGACATAAAACCTACAACTGGGTACAAAATCTACCACTGGGCACAACTACCACCAGACATAAAACCTACAACTGGACACAAAACCTGCTACCGAGCACAACTACCACCAGGCACAAAACCTACAACCAGGCACAAAACCTACCACCGGGCACAACTACCACGAGACATAAAACCTACAACCGGGCAAAAAACCTACCACCGGGCACAACTACCACGAGACATAAAACCTACAACCGGGCAAAAAACCTACCACTGGGCACAACTACCACCAGACATAAAACCTACAACTGGGCACAAAACCTACCACCGGGCACAACTACCACCAGACATAAAACCTACAACTGGGCGCAAAACCTACCACCGGGCACAACTACCACCAGACATAAAACCTACAACTGGACGCAAAACCTACCACTGGGCACAAAACCTACCACTGGGCACAACTACCACCAGACATAAAACCTACAACTGGGTACAAAATCTACCACCGGGCACAACTACCACCAGAAATAAAACCTACAACTGGGCACAAAACCTGCTACCGAGCACAACTACCACCAGGCACAAAACCTACAACCAGGCACAAAACCTACCACTGGGCACAACTACCACCAGACATAAAACCTACAACTGGGTACAAAATCTACCACTGGGCACAACTACCACCAGACATAAAACCTACAACTGGACACAAAACCTGCTACCGAGCACAACTACCACCAGGCACAAAACCTACAACCAGGCACAAAACCTACCACCGGGCACAACTACCACGAGACATAAAACCTACAACCGGGCAAAAAACCTACCACCGGGCACAACTACCACGAGACATAAAACCTACAACCGGGCAAAAAACCTACCACTGGGCACAACTACCACCAGACATAAAACCTACAACTGGGCACAAAACCTACCACCGGGCACAACTACCACCAGACATAAAACCTACAACTGGGCGCAAAACCTACCACCGGGCACAACTACCACCAGACATAAAACCTACAACTGGACGCAAAACCTACCACTGGGCACAAAACCTACCACTGGGCACAACTACCACCAGACATAAAACCTACAACTGGGTACAAAATCTACCACCGGGCACAACTACCACCAGAAATAAAACCTACAACTGGGCACAAAACCTGCTACCGAGCACAACTACCACCAGGCACAAAACCTACAACCAGGCACAAAACCTACCACCGGGCACAACTACCACGAGACATAAAACCTACAACCGGGCAAAAAACGTACCACCGGGCACAACTACCACCAGACATAAAACCTACAACCGGGCAAAAAACCTACCACCGGGCACAACTACCACCAGACATAAAACCTACAACTGGGCACAAAACCTACCACCGGGCACAACTACCACCAGACATAAAACCTACAACTGGGCGCAAAACCTACCACCGGGCACAACTACCACCAGACATAAAACCTACAACTGGACGCAAAACCTACCACTGGGCACAAAACCTACCACTGGGCACAACTACCACCAGACATAAAACCTACAACTGGGCACAAAACCTACCACCGGGCACAACTACCACCAGACATAAAACCTACAACTGGACGCAAAACCTACCACTGGGCACAACTAACACTAGGAATAAAACCTACAACCGGGCACAAAATGTCATGTCGGACGCTGTTCACACCACTGCGTCCGGCAGGCAGAGGTAGTTCCACCTCCAGCCACTATAGCCTTAGTGGCGCCGGCTTGATCTTCAGGCTCTCGGGGGTTAATCTTACTGGAGACCAGGTTGGATGTTTAGTCACACCCACGGTCTTTAAATAGTCATGCTGGCCTATGGGCGTCGCCGATTATAGCTTGTGTTTCCTACCAAGTGGTTCCGGGCTGGAGTGGAGGTGTTCAAGAGAGAGAGATTCGTGTCTGGTGGCGTATGATCCGTCGTTATCCTTTCTCCTTCCCATATTTGTGTTTAGTTGTGCCCTGTTCACATTACTGTATATTCCTGTGTGCGTGCGGCGCAGTGCAGTTTAAGTTCTCCCTGTCTGTCATATTTGTGTGGGGGCTTTGGTGGTGTGACTCCTCACCGGGTGGAGGGTGGAGGGTTAAGTGCAGGGCTGAGCAGGAGACAAGGAAAGGTTGGAGGCTCAGGCATTTGCACCATCAGCAAAAACCCTGGGTTGAGGGTCAGACAGGGTTTCCCCTAGTTATAGGGACATCACAGGGGCCCCGGGAGTTACAGCCTTAGTTGAACTAAGCCCCCTGTGACATTATAATCGGCCCACATTTTTTCAGGAGTCCATGGATCCCATGGATTCCATAACCCGCCAGTTGGCGGCGCTGTCCTTACAGGTCTCCGAGTTGAAAGGGGCAGTTCAGCAGCAGAGCCTGGTAGTAGCGAAGGTGCAAACAGCATCTGCAGGTATCGGTGCAGAGCCGAAGTTTCCGCTGCCAGAACGATTTTCAGGGGATCGCAGCAAATTTGTCGTATTTCGGGAGGCCTGCAAGTTATACTTCCGCATGCGCCCGGTCTCAAGTAATGAGGCCCAGCGAGTAGGGCTGGTGTTGTCATTACTGAGTGGTGACCCCCAAGCATGGGCATTTTCCTTACCAGCTGACTCTGCTACATTTCATTCTGTCGATAATGTTTTTTCTGCCCTCGGGCTCATTTACGATGATCCTGACCGACTGGCTCTAGCGGAATCTAAAATCCTCGCCCTCCTCCAGGGGGAGCGCTTGGCAGAGGACTATTGTTCGGAATTTCGCCGCTGGGCCGTAGACACACAGTGGAATGACCCAGCCCTGCGGAGCCAGTTTATTCATGGGGTATCAGGGAGGGTTAAACAAGCCCTCCTGATGTATGAGACTCCGGCATCGTTGGAGTCTGCTATGAGTTTGGTGATACGTATTGATCGCCGTTTTCGTCAGGGGGCACAGGAGACGCTACCTCTGGGGGAAAGCAGAGGTGCAAGTGTGGTTGAAGTTGATGAGTTCCCTGAACCTATGCAGATTGCTGGCGTGGCACAGGTTAAGCGTCGCGCTCCGGGATTCCGGAAGCCCAGAGCATGTTTCTACTGTGGTAAAAGTGGTCATTATGTTAACGTTTGCCCAGTACTACCTAAGAGGGTCACATCGGCGGAAAACTGTTAAGCTCAGTGGGTATGGAGGAGACCCAACTGAGCGTATGCATATCCTCCATGATGGTATCTCAATGTATGCTCCCTGCCAAGGTTATTATCGCGGGCAGAGAGCTACCAATATCAGTATTTGTGGATAGCGGTTCCGCCACCAATCTCATAGATGAGAAGTTTGCACACACCGCCGGGTTTAAGATCGAAAAACTTCCTCACCCCATACAGGTGGTGACCATTAATGCTGTTCCCCTCCCTCAAGGGGAGATTACAGAGTTTGTGGCAGAGGTGAAACTCCACATTGGGGTCCTACATTCTGAGTCGGTTACATGTAGGGTCCTCTGTAATCTCCCAG
Source organism: Dendrobates tinctorius (assembly GCF_039654945.1). Taxonomy (NCBI): domain Eukaryota; kingdom Metazoa; phylum Chordata; class Amphibia; order Anura; family Dendrobatidae; genus Dendrobates; species Dendrobates tinctorius. The sequence continues at coordinate 197,802 of NW_027362074.1, read as the reverse complement.
CACCAATGGTCCTGGGTTTTCCATGGTTGTCCAGGCACAACCCGGTAATTGATTGGACAACTCAGGACATAGTACAATGGAGTGGTTTCTGCCAAGACAATTGCTTGGCCACATGTGTGTCCGCCGTGACGCCCAGCCTGCCGGAGGCTTTGCAGGATTTCGCGGATGTTTTCTCTGAGAAGGGTTGCTCAGAACTGCCTCCACATAGAGCCTATGACTGTGTGATTAGGTTAAAACCCGGGGCCAAATTACCTAAGGCCAGGATGTTTAATATTTCTGGTCCTGAGAGACAAGCTCTGAAAGACTACATCGCGGAGAGTCTGAGCAAAGGTCACATCCGGCCTTCGTCCTCGCCTGTAGCCGCGGGGTTTTTCTTCATTAAGAAGAAAGATGGGGGGTTACGCCCGTGTCTGGATTTCCGAGAGTTAAACCAGATTACTATCCGTGATCCCTACCCAATGCCGTTAATCCCGGATTTGTTCAACCAGGTAGCGGGGGCGAAATGGTTTTCCAAGCTGGACCTCAGGGGGGCGTATAACCTCATAAGGGTCCGTCAGGGGGATGAGTGGAAGACGGCGTTTAACACTCCTGAGGGTCATTTTGAGAGTCTGGTTATGCCGTTTGGGTTGACCACCGCGCCTGCCGTTTTCCAACATTTTATTAATGATGTATTTGCTCATGTCCTGGGGAGATTTGTGATTGTATACCTGGATGATATCCTCATTTATTCTAGCGATCGGGACACTCATTTGGAGCATGTCAGGCAGGTGTTACAGTTGCTCCGGGAGAACCAGCTGTATGCTAAGCTGGAAAAATGCTTATTTTTTGTCCAGGAGTTGCCCTTTTTGGGATATATTGTGTCCGCAGCCGGGTTTAAAATGGACACCGCTAAGGTGCAAGCGGTGCTGCAATGGGAGAGGCCGGAGAGTCTGAAAGCACTCCAGCGGTTCCTTGGGTTTGCCAATTATTATAGGAAATTTATAAAACACTTTTCGACTGTCGCCAAACCGCTCACGGACATGACAAAAAAGGGTGCCGATCTAGCGAACTGGCCTGAGGTGGCTATACGTGCATTTGAGCGTCTGAAGAATAGTTTTGCTTCAGCCCCCATTCTGGTGCAACCAGACGTGTCTAAACCTTTTGTGGTGGAGGTTGATGCGTCGGAGGTGGGAGTGGGGGCAGTACTGTCTCAAGGCTCGTCCTTGAGCGAGATGCATCCATGCGCCTACTTCTCCAAGAAGCTGTCGCCAGCCGAACGGAATTATGATATCGGCAACAGGGAGTTGTTGGCCATCAAACTGGCTTTTGAGGAATGGCGACACTTCTTGGAGGGGGCGGCTCACCAGGTCACAGTCATCACCGACCATAAGAATCTGCTCTATCTGGAGTCGGCCAAGCGTCTGTCTCCTAGGCAGGCTCGCTGGGCATTGTTTTTTACTCGTTTCAATTTTCTTGTGACTTACCGTCCCGGGGCTAAAAACACCAAGGCGGATGCTTTGTCTAGGTGTTTTCCGGGGGGAGAACCTCGGGAAGAGCCGGTACCCATCCTCCAGAAAGGGGTAGTGGTCTCTGCTCTCACGACGGAGGTAGAGGCAGAGATTGCCGAGGCCCAAGAGGAGGTACCACCAGGACTTCTCGCCAACAAATCATTTGTACCCCTGCATCTTCGGCTTAAGCTGTTGAAGGAACACCACGACTCGGTACTGGCTGGTCATCCAGGGGTGAGGGGCACCTTAGAGCTGGTATAGCGTCGTTTCTGGTGGCCCAAAATCCGGCAGGACGTGGTCTCATACGTGGCAGCTTGCATCACGTGCGCTAAGGCTAAGTCACCCCATACCCGTCCTGCTGGCACGCTACAGCCTCTGGGGGTACCCAATAGGCCATGGACAGAAATCTCCATGGATTTCATCACTGACTTGCCAGCCTCGGCGGGGAACACGGTCATCCTGGTGGTGGTTGACCGTTTTTCAAAGATGGCGCATTTTGTGGCGTTGTCTTCTTTGCCCAATGCTAAGACATTGGCTCAGGTATTTGTGAAGGAGGTGGTCAGACTCCACGGAGTACCGTCGGACATTGTATCTGATAGGGGTACGCAATTTGTGGCGAGGTTTTGGAAAGCTTTTTGCTCACATTTGGGGATTAAGTTGTCACATTCATCGGCGTTTCATCCACAGTCTAATGGACAAACTGAGCGCATGAACCAAAATCTAGAACAGTATTTACGATGCTTTGTGTCCGACAACCAGGAGGAGTGGTCTACTTTCCTTCCTCTGGCCGAATTCGCGCTAAATAATCACCGCCAAGAGTCATCGGGAGAGTCTCCATTCTTTTGTGTGTACGGTCAACATCCTCAGTTTTGTACCTTACGTCAGGGTGACTCGGGGGGTGTCCCGGAGGAGGATCAGCTAGGAGCCCAATTGTCATCAGTCTGGAGGCAGGTGAAACAGCGTTTGTTGAGCATGAGTGCCAGGTACAAACGGGTGGCTGACAGTAGACGCGTGCCAGGTCCGGACCTGTGTGTGGGTGAATGGGTGTGGTTAGCTACAAAGAACATAAGACTCAAAATTCCATCTTTAAAACTGGGTCCAAGGTTTATTGGGCCTTTTAGGATTTCTGCCATCATTAACCCAGTGGCTTATCGGTTGGAACTTCCCGCGGTGTACAAGATACACAACGTGTTTCACAGGGCTTTATTGAAAAAGGTGGTAGGCTTGGTGGACACGACGCCGATGCCACCTCCAGTCATGGTGGATGGCGATTTAGAGTTTGAGGTCGCCAAGGTAGTGGACTCTCGAGTAGTACGCCGTACTCTTCAGTATTTGGTGCACTGGCGGGGGTATGGTCCAGAGGAGAGGTCTTTGGTTCCAGCCTCAGACATACATGCGGATCGGCTGGTCAGTTCTTTTCACCGTCGTCATCAGGACAAGCCGGGTCCTATGAGTCTTGAGGGTCCGGAGGTCCCTCGTAGAAGACGGGGTAATGTCATGTCGGACGCTGTTCACACCACTGTGTCCGGCAGGCAGAGGTAGTTCCACCTCCAGCCACTATAGCCTCAGTGGCGCCGGCTTGATCTTCAGGCTCTCGGGGGTTAATCTTGCTGGAGACCAGGTTGGATGTTTAGTCACGCCCACGGTCTTTAAATAGTCATGCTGGCCTATGGGCATCGCCGATTATAGCTTGTGTTTCATACCAAGTGGTTCCGGTCTGGAGTGGAGGTGTTGCAGAGAGAGAGATTCGTGTCTGGTGGCGTATGATCCGTTGTTATCCTTTCTCCTTCCCATATTTGTGTTTAGTTGTGCCCTGTTCACATTACTGTATATTCCTGTGTGTGTGCGGCGCAGTGCAGTTTAAGTTCTCCCTGTCTGTCATATTTGTATGGGGGCTTTGGTGGTGTGACTCCTCACCGGGTGGAGGGTGGAGGGTTAAGTGCAGGGTTGAGCAGGAGACAAGGAAAGGTTGGAGGCTCAGGCATTTGCACCATCAGCAAAAACCCTGGGTTGAGGGTCAGACAGGGTTTCCCCTAGTTATAGGGACATCACAGGGGCCCCGGGAGTTACAGCCTTAGTTGAACTAAGCCCCCTGTGACACAAAACCTACCACTGGGCACAACTAACACTAGGAATAAAACCTACCACCGGGCATAAAATCTACCACCAGGCACAAAATCAACCAACAGGGACAAATACCACGGGCACAAAATCAACCACCGGGCACAACAACCACCAGGCACAAAACCTACAACGGGGCACAAAACCAACCAAGGCACAACTACCACCAGGCATAAAACCTACAACCCAGCACAAAACTTGCTACCGAGCACAACTACCATCAGGCACAAAACCTACCAACGGGCACAAAACCTACCACCGAGCATAAAACCTACCACCGGGCACATCTACCACCAGGGACAAAACCAACCACCAGGCGCAAATACTACCAGGCACAAAACTAACCACCAGGCACAACTACCACCAGGCACAAAACCTACCACAGGGCACAAAACCTACCACCGTGCACAAAATCAACCACTGGGCACAACTACCACCAGGCACAAAACCAACCACTGGGCAGTGTGGGCACAACTACAACGAGGCAAAAAACCTACCACCGGGCATAAAACCTACCACCGGGCACAAAATCAACCACCGGGGACAGCTACCACAGGACAAAAAACCTACCACTGGGAACAAAACCTACAACCAGGCACCAAACCTACCACAGGGATCAAAACCAACCGCCAGGTACAAAACTTAACACAGGACACAAAACCAAACACCGGTCACAAAATCTACAACTGGACACAAAATCGACAACCGGGGACAAAATCTACCACAGGACAAAAAACCTACCACAGGGCACAAAACTTACCACCGGCCACAAAATTTCCAACCGAATATAAAACCAACCACTGTGCACAAAAGCTACCACAGGACACAAAACCAACCACTGGGCACAAAACCTACCACCGGGCTTAAAACCTACCACCGGGCACAAAACCTACCACAGGGCACAAAACCTACCACCGGGCACAAAACCTACCACCGGGCACATCTACCACCAGGGACAAAACATACGACTGGGCACAAAACCTACCACAGGACACAAAACCAACCACTGGGCACAAAACTTACCACCGGGCACAAAATCTGCTACTGGACACAAAATCTATCACCGCGCACAAAACCTACCACAGGACACAAAACCAACAACAGGACACAAAACCAACCACTGGGCACAATACCTGCCACCGGGCACAAAATCTACAACTGGACACAAAACCTACCACCCTGCACAAAACCTACCACAGGGCACAAAGCCAACCACAGGGCACAAAACCTACAACCAGGCACAAAACCTACCACAGGGCACAAAACCTACCACCTGGCATAAAACCTACAACCGGGTACATAACCTATCACAAGACAAAAAATCAACCACCGGGCAAGACTACCACCAGACACAAAACCTACCATCGGGCACCAAACCTACTGCCAGGCATAAAACCTACCACCAGGCACAAAATCAACCACCGGGGACAACTACCACCTGGCACAAAACCAACCACTGGGCACAACTACCACCTGGCACAAAACCAACTGCCGGGCACAATTACCACCCGGCACAAATCTTACAACCGGGCACAAAACCTACCACCGGGCACAACTACCACCAGGCATAAAACTTGAAACCGGGCACAAAACCTACAACCAAGCATTAAACCGAACAGTGGACACAAAACCTACCACCCGGCATAAAACCTACCACAGGGCACAATTACTACCCGGCACAAATCTTACAACCGGGCACAAATCCTACCACCGGGCACAGCTACCACCAGGCATAAAACCTGAAACCGGGCACAAAACCTACCGTAGAGCATAAAACCTACCACCGGGCGCAAAACTACCACTGAGCATAAAACCTACCACCGGGCACATCTACCACCAGGCACAAAACCAACCACTGTGCTCAACTACTACCAAACACAAACCAACCACCAGGCATAACTTCCACCAGGCGCAAAACTAGCCACCAGGCACAACTATCACCGGGCACAAAACCTACAACCGGGCACAAAACCTACCACCGGGCACAAAACTTACCACAGGGCACAAAACCTATCACAAGGAACAAAATCTACAACCGGACACAAAACCTACCACCGGGCACAAAATCTACCACAGGACACAAAACCAACCACTGGGCACAAAACCTACAACCAGGCACAAAACCTACCACAGGGCACAAAACCTACCACCGAGCATATAACCTACAACTGGGCACAAAACCAACCACTGGGCAAAAAACCTACAACCAGGCACAAAACATACCACACGGCAAAAAACCTACCACAGGGCACAAAATATACCACCGGGAACAAAATCTACAACCGGGCACAAAACCTACCACAGGATACAGAACCAACCACTGGGCACAAAACCTACCACCGGGCACAAAATCTACAACCAGGCACAAAACCTACCACAGGACACAAAACCAACCACTGGGCACAAAACCTACAACAAGGCACAAAACCTTCCACAAGACACAAAACCAACCACTGGGCACAAAACCTACCACATGGCAAAAAACCTACCACAGGGCACAAAATCTAGGACCATTCACAAAACCTACCACAGGATACAAAACCAACCACTAGGCACAAAACCTACCACCAGGCACAAAACCTAATACAGGACAAAAAACCAACCACTGGGCACAAAACCTACAACCAGGCACAAAACCTACCACAAGACACAAAACCTACCACTGGGCACAAAACCTACAACCAGGCACAAAGCCTACAACCAACCACAAAACCTAACTGTCATTAACTGGGGGTGTTTGGTTGCCCCCAGTTCGTCAGGAGATTTATTTTACCCCACTTTCCAGTTCTGGTTTGGAACTTGCAGCTCTCTGGTGTCCCCTCACCCTCAGGTCAGTCAGGGAGCTACACCTAGGATAAGTAGCCGCCAGAAGGGCTGCCTTGCTGTGTACTGGCTATTGGGCATGCTGCAGTGAGGGCTTTTATGATGAGTCACCGAAGGAGGAAAAAACAAAATACTAGCTAAGTCCAGAAAAACCAGAGAGGTTAGCAGCTATCGGATTGCAGACCCCTGAACCTATCCACAACAACTAGCAGTAGCCGTGGGGGGTTCCTACGGTGCCCTAGACCCCTCGATCACAGCCGGAGAACTACATAGCCTAAAGACAGAAAGGGGGAAAAACTAAACTGCCCCAGAGCAGACCCCAAAGCAATAGGCAGCCCCCAACATATAATGACGGTGAAGCAAGATGAAAACACTAACACAGATACAGTCATATGTAAAAGTTTGGGCACCCCTATTAATGTTAACCTTTTTTCTTTATAACAATTTTGGTTTTTGCAACAGGTATTTCAGTTTCATATATCTAATAACTGATGGACTCAGTTATATTTCTGGATTCAAATGAGGTTTATTGTACTAACAGAAAATGTGCAATCTGCATTTAAACTAAATTTGACCGGTGCAAAAGTATGGGCACCCTTATCATTTTCTTGATTTGAACACTCCTAACTACTTTTTACTGACTTTCTGAAGCACTAAATTGGTTTTGTAACCTCATTGAGCTTTGAACTTCATAGCCAGGTGTATCAAATCATGAGAAAAGGTATTTAAAGTGGCCACTTGCAAGTAGTTCTCCTATTTGATTCTCCTATGAAAAGTGGCATCATGGGCTCCTCAAAACAACTCTCAAATGATCTGAAAACCAAGATTATTCAACATAGCTTTTCAGGGGAAGGATACAAAAAGTTGTCTCAGAGATTTAACCTGTCAGTTTCCACTGTGAGGAACATAGTAAGGAAATGGAAGAACACAGGTACAGTTCTTGTTAAGCCCAGAAGTGGCAGGCCAAGAAAACTATCAGAAAGGCAGAGAAGAAGAATGGTGAGAACAGTCAAGGACAATCCACAGACCACCTCCAAAGACCGGCAGCATCATCTTGCTGCAGATGGTGTCACTGTGCATCGGTCAACAATACAGCGCACTTTGCACAAGGAGAAGCTGTATGGGAGAGTGATGCGAAAGAAGCCGTTTCTGCAAGCACGCCACAAACAGAGTCGCCTGAGGTCTGCAAAAGCACATTTGGACAAGCCAGTTACATTTTGGAAGAAGGTCCTTTGAACTGATGAAACAAAGATTGCGTTGTTTGGTCATACAAAAAGGCGTTATGCATGCACTGTATTGTTGACCGATGCACAGTGACGCCATCTGCAGCAAGATGATGCTGCCGGTCTTTGGAGGTGGTCTGTGGATTGTCCTTGACTGTTCTCACCATTCTTCTTCTCTGTCTTTCTGATATTTTTCTTGGCCTGCCACTTCTGGGCTTAACAAGAACTGTACCCGTGTTCTTCCATTTCCTTACTATGTTCCTCACAGTGGAAACTGACTGGTTAAATCTCTGAGACAACTTTTTGTATCCTTCCCCTGAAAAGCTATGTTGAATAATCTTTGTTTTCAGATCATTTGAGAGTTGTTTTGAGGAGCCCATGATGCCACTCTTCATAGGAGAATCAAATAGGAGAACTACTTGCAAGTGGCCACTTTAAATACCCTTTCTCATGATTTGATACACCTGGCTATGAAGTTCAAAGCTCAATGAGGTTACAAAACCAATTTAGTGCTTCAGGAAGTCAGTAAAAAGTAGTTAGGAGTGTTCAAATCAAGAAAATGATAAGGGTGCCCATACTTTTGCACTGGTCAAATTTTGTTTAAATGCAGATTGCACATTTTCTGTTAGTACAATAAACCTCATTTGAATCCAGAAATATAACTGAGTCCATCAGTTATTAGACATATGAAACTGAAATACCTGTTGCAAAAACCAAAATTGTTATAAAGAAAAAAGGTTAACATTAATAGGGGTGCCCAAACTTTTACATATGACTGTAGAAAGATAGGTTGAGCAAATGATGTGGCCCAAGCTAACTAAAATAGGACAGGATAGGAAAGCTGCTTTCTGCCATCCGCAAAAATCCTATCCAAAATGTGCCAACCGACTGATAGGAGAAACAGGCCCTGAAGTCGCTAGGCTTCAAAAGACTAAATCAGCACTCAGGTATATTCTGAAGACAGAGCAAAAGATCAACAGATCAGAGACAAAAATGGAATTCAGCTCACCCCTGGCCGGGGATGGCAGAACTCCCAAAAAATAAGGCAAAACAAAAACAAAACTGAAGTGTACAAAGCAGAGCAGAAAAACTTAGCTTTGAGACGCAGGAATCAGACTGGTCTCCAAGAATCCAGCAGGATCACCAGCAAGGCAGAAGGGCGTCGGCTGCCTTATATCCAGTCCTCAATTCCAGCCACCCAGTCATCATCTAGCTGCCCAGGTGTTTGGTAATCAGCCTCACTACCTTCCTTCACCAGAGGAGGGAGTTCATCAGACCTCAATGGTGAAGGGAAAAATGAACTCACAACAGAGGGCGATCTATCTATTCCCAGTCTCATGCGGGAAATACACTTACAAATATCCATCCGTCACTACCAGAGTCTCTCCAAAAGCCCAGAACACTCCGCTGCCACCAGCTTCTAGTTGATATGATTACCATCGGGTCAGGAGCCAACCCAATCAGTAGCGTTGATTTAGTTCGGAGGACATGGCAATAACTTGTTAGAGCAAGGAAAGCAAAACTAGTAAATATTAAAGCTTTTACTCCAAAAAGAAATAGGCAGTGTTTGCAAAAAGTATATAAAAGATGTTACAAACGAGACAATTACAGTATTTACAGGCAATTACAAAATAAAGAAGGATTAACAGAAGAGCTTACATGTTTCAGTCAATGGTACGCCATGTGGAGTTGGATGGAAGGGTTCCCAAAGGCCAAGATTCAGTCCACAGCATGGATGGTAATTAGCTGTCTTCCTCCAGGTACTGAACAAGCTGCAAAATGGCTGTTTCTGTTTAAAAGTTGGTCCAGAAACTAAGGAACTTCCCCCTGTGTTGACCTCAACAGGTGGCTGGATATGCCCCTCTTGGAAATTTATGAAAAACCTTCTATTAGTCATAACTCTTGGGGAGGAAGCTCGCAGAGAGACGATGGAAGTATTATATGTCTTCTTACGAAATTAGCTTACATTTAAGTCTAAACATGGGGTGGCTGTTTGACCAGGTTGGGTAGAAATCCATTTCTCGGATTCTGCTGCTTGCCGGGGCTTACAAACTCACTGGTTGGTGGTTCTACTGATGTAGAAGCCAGAAATGTATTTGTCCTGCTTCTATCCTTAACCGGTGCTATAATATTTGAGTTTGCATGAACAAATCACCATTGTTTTGCCATGTGTTCCTAACTTGTTATGTCCGGCTCGAGCTGTCCATACAATGGTTTCACATTACACCATCGTGTGCAGCTAGAGAGAGGGGTAGGAGGAGGGATTCCAGCAGGGAGGAAGAGGGGGCTTTCAGCTATGTGCCTGCAAGTGGCTTTGTGTGCGTACTGTAGACACCTAATGGGGGAACGGCAGCATGTGTCCCCCTGTAAATGCAGAGGAAAGTTCTGAAAGTGTACTTAGGATATGAGCAGATCCACATTATCATGACACCTCCCCCTTTTGGACTGCGCTACGGAGGCAGGACCTCTCGGTACTCCTTCACGAGCACCTCGCCATGCTAGCTGTCATTCTTGTGTTTAACGGTACAGTCGTACTGTTGGAGGGAAAGGCTCCAGTGACGCAACCTTCCATTGGTACCGGACACGGTGTGCAGCCAGCTCAGGAGGTTGTGGTCGGTCACCATGGTAAAACAGTGACGGTGCCCCAATACAGCTAAGGCTGCAAACGTTGCAGGGCCCAAACCATGACAAGACACTCCTTCTCTATGGTGGAATAGGCCACTTCCCTCAGCAGAAGCTTCTGGCTCAGGTACAACATGGAGGTGCTCTTGGTTCCCCGAGTTGACCTGGCAAAGCACAGCACCGAGGAGAAATTCACTGACGTCGGACTGTACCAAGAACAGCCAAGTGCTGTCAACTGCCTTTAGTACAGAAGAGCTGCTCAGGGCTGTTTTCAAAGCCTGGAAGGCCACCTCACAGCCATCTGTCAAGTCAACTGTTTGGGGTAGCTTTTTCCCAGAGAGGTCCGTCAAGGGTTTTGCCAGGCTACTATAGTTTTGTACAAAACACCTACGGTACCCTGCAGTTCCCAGGAAGGATGTCACCTGCTTCTTGGTCCTGGGGGTTGGCCAGGACGCGATTGCATCCATTTTCCTATGCTCTGGCCTCAGAAAACTCCCGCCTACCCGGTGCCCCAGGTAGTCGACCTCGCTCTTGCCCAGCTCGCACTTTCCTGGATTGATGGTCAAGCCTGCTTGGTGCATGTGGAGCGCTCTCACTCGCCAGGGCCATGGGGTACTCGGTAACGGGCCGGTTGATCTTCTCAACTGGAGTTGTCACGGCAGCAGTGACCCGGTCCGTGGTCCTGGGGCTCCATTGCAAAAGGGGTTGTTTCAATGTGCTTATGGTGGTGAAAGTTTATAAGTGATTGTGACGCCACCTGTGGTGTTCAGCAAATGTTATGCCGACGCTGCAGACAGATCCTCTGGGACAGATGGTGTAGTGCAGCAATGATGTTATAGCCCTCCACAGGCAAGGCTGTAGTCCCAGGGCAGTGTAGGTGAAGTGACACTTAGATGGTGTAGTGTCGGGCGCAGGAGGGATGTAGTGGTGTCGGGCAGGCTGGCGCAGGAATAAGTGGAGGACACCAGGGCATGTAGTTCCAAAGCTTTACTCACAGTCTGTTGTGGTACAGGTGCCCGCATCTGTGTCATGTCCTCCGGGTCAGAAGCTCAGCCAACTTCCAGGCAAGATGAAGTACTCCTTTCCAACACTCCGCCAACATATGTGCCTTTTCTGAACGTCTCCATCTTAGCGCCTTTGAATGAAGTACTCACAGTAGTGAGTTACACTGGAGGTCCTCCTGTCAGACATTCCTATGAACTCTACTTGTACGGCAGACAGCTGTAGCCTACTAGGGGACTCCTTCTACCTAGTTCCGGCTCACACACGTTGCTGTTGTGCCCCCAAGTCTGGTGTGGGAATAAAGCGGTCACTACTTCTATTCCTCCGGTGTCTGCTGCAGGACCATTAGTATCCGTACAACTCGGGAACCGGACCCCAGCCTTGCGCTTAGAACTTGGAAAGGGTTCTCCTCTAACCCTGATCCTTTGTTCTCTTATTCTCCTCATGTTCCGTGCTAATTCTTTCTTTCTTATGGAGAGTTAGGCTTTCTATAATGTCTCTTTCCTGTGCCAGCGGACCCAGATCACTGAGGTCGGCTGCAGCACTTCCTTCATCCATCCCACTCAGGGGATCTCCTTTCACAGACTGACCTCGTCAGACTCCTGTGACTAACTGACTAAATCCTATCCTCTTCCCGCTCTTTTAGTGCAAACTAAACTCCACCCACCTCCCAGCACGCTTCGTGTTCCAAGCAGGGAGCCACCAAAGGGTGCTTTGCTACACTACTATGTTGTGTGGGATGCAGGTGTTGGAGCGTGGTCAGGTGTCTCCACCTTACCTGGATGGTGGGGTACCACACCTCAGGAGGAGGTGCAGTACCTCTGTGGCGACTGAACCCTCAGGGGTGCCACATACCCCCCCGTTAAGCACAGCACATCCGCGAGCTGCAAGAAAACAAAGATTGACAAATACAGGAACATACAAAATTTTATAATGCTAATAAACAGTTCTTATCTAAACTTCCCAATGTGGGAGGCACTGAGTCTTGAACGTTACAAACAATTTTAACTAACTATCTATATCTTACTACAGTTCTACTTTCTATTATTAACCTTAAGTGACAACCGTTGATTCCTGGTTCGTCATCTGCATCTTTTCAAATCTTTATCTTTATTCAAATCCTTCATCTCTTTATCTAAACATTCCTAAAAGTTATTGCTATTAACTAGATTCTATATAAAAGCTATTCCCTATTAATACTTTCATAAGGCACATTATCAAATACTTCACATCAAAACTTCAATAATTCTTGTAAGTGCTGGACACTAGAGTTGAGCGACTTTTGGTTTTTTAGGGTCGCGTTTCGTTTCGTGAAACCCAACTTTTCCAAAAGTCGGGTCGAGCAAGATCGTCCGATTATAGGGAAAAGTCGGGGTCGTCCCGAAACACGAAACCCAATGTAAGTCAATGGGGAATAAAAGTCGGCAGTGAGAGGAGGACAGGAAACACACCTACAGTGCCCATTTGAATGCCAAAAGCATCAATTCTTCTTACTTAAGCTTGTCAACCTTAATTAACTTCATAATACAAGTTACGCACTGAAAAATGGGGGTTATTTGGCTAAAGTTGTGGGGGGGGGCTGGCTCCAGGTTTTCATGTGCCCTGGGCGAAAGAGCGCCCCTTTAACACATACCACAACTCATCAAGCTCCGATACGGCAGAGAAATAGCGGTATAGTACAATGAAAAATACTTCACTTCTTACATCTCATGACGAGGCCCATCTATTTCTCCATACAGAATCATTGGTCCCATATAATGTTTGAAACAGTATATGATGAGCTCCACATAATGCTACAGTATATGTTGGTCCCCATGGATGAAGCTCCACTGTCTTATGGGCCCAAATAATGCTCCAAACATAATGGGCCCCATTTCTAATGCTCTAGTGTATAATGGGCCCTGTAAATGCTGCTCCAGTGTCTGATGTCCACCTTTGGAATGTTCCAGTGTATGGTGGGCCCCATCTATCATTCTCCAGAGTATAGTGCTCCCCAAAAATTGCTGTCCCAACATTGAAAACAATCAAATAAGTCTCCTCGCTAGGGAATCCCTGGACTAGTCTGGACTCCTCGTCGTCCCCATCTTCCATCTCACTGCACAGTATTTCAACCTTGCAAGTGCTGTGATCCTGAGCAAGCAGGGGGGGGCACACTCGTTGGCGACGGCACTGGCACAGGGCCTCTGATAGTACGGTGGTGTGTCTGATGGCGGGTGGGCTGAACCTGCACTTTCATCTGCAGCTTCCTCTTTGTCACCGTGTAAGATGGAACTGTATATGGGAAGGGTAACCTGAGTTTCATCAGGGTCAGACTCAGGCCGTGTAGCGTGCGAGGGGAATGTAGTGGTCTGGGTCAATGTACCAGCAGATTCATCGAGCAGTGGCTGGGCATCAGTGCACTTGTGTCGCCCCCAGGAGTACGGTCGCCACAGTGGCATTACCTTCTTCCTAGGGAGTGTGATGTCATGCTTGGGAGCAACGAAGGATCTCTCTAGCAGGTTAACTGATTGGGCGGCGTTATTCCCACGAGTCATGACCCTCCAAACAGCGTTCATGAAGGCAAAGTGTTTGTTTTACGTGGGCAGTATGGTTGCAAAGCTGAACCTTAAAGGAATGTCCAGAAGGGCACCACCAGGAGTGGAGCCTACGGTTAAATTCGACTCCACCTGGGAAACCTCAACCATGCCAGCTACAGAACAGATGCACACATTGCAAGCTTAATTCCGTTAACGAACGAGACTCCGTCATGCCCCGCGGTCCGAGTCCGGCTTACTAGAGGGACACGTGAGGCTCTGGCACATGAGATTGGCCAATAACTGGTGTGTCATGCCCTTACATGTCCGTGGCTGCATGTGCGCTACACTGAAAAGGCCAGCGTTTGTCGCTTACAGGTGCAGATAACCCGCTGAACAACGTTAGTGATGGGGATCACTGATTACAATTATTACCCGCGAAAAATGATTTCCCAGTAAGTGCAGATCAACTGCAGTTCCGGAATTAGGCCTAACCGTCATTCCTGAAAAAATGAAAAACTTACGTGTGCAAACCACAGGTGCTGTAGCTTGCTTAACAGCTCGCCAGCCGTTCTCACGCCCAGTATGGATTACACGTGATTGCACAAAGGTTAGAAAGGGTACCGTATCCCCGGATAACATGTATGGATAGCGTACACATTCAAAATATATGTCTCAGGAGGCAGGCTCAGATGGTGTTAGGCCCAGTATGGATTGCACGTGATTGCACAAAGGTTAGAAAGGGTACCGTATCCCCGGATAACATGTATGGATAGCGTACACATTCAAAATATATGTCTCAGGAGGCAGGCTCAGACGGTGTTAGGCCCAGTATGGATTGCACGTGATTGCACAAAGGTTAGAAAGGGTACCGTATCCCCGGATAACATGTATGGATAGCGTACACATTCAAAATATATGTCTCAGGAGGCAGGCTCAGACGGTGTTAGGCCCAGTATGGATTGCACGTGATTGCACAAAGGTTAGAAAGGGTACTGTATCCCCGGATAACATGTATGGATAGCGTACACATTCAAAATATATGTCTATACATCAGGAGGCAGGCTCAGACGGTGTTAGGCCCAGTATGGATTGCACGTGATTGCACAAAGGTTAGAAAGGGTACCGTATCCCCGGATAACATGTATGGATAGCGTACACATTCAAAATATATGTCTCAGGAGGCAGGCTCAGACGGTGTTAGGCACAGTATAGATTTGACGGCCCAGATTACACAGCGGAGGAGCAGGGAGAGGTAAAGATTGCAAATGCTGGGGCCCTGCCCAAGCAAGGGGGGCCCACTCGTGGGCGTCGGTACTGGCACTGGGCCCCTCATAGTACAGCGGTGTGTCTGACGGCGGGTGTGCACCACCACCGTCAGAGACACTTGATTGCACTATGAGGGACCCTGTGCCAGTGCCCGCGCCCAAGAGTCGGCCTACCCACCTGTCCAGGGCAACGGCACTCGCACGGTGTCGTGCGCTAGGTGGTGACCCCGGCCATGGGGGGGGGAGGCAGCACAGTTAGGGAGTTTTAGAAAGTGGCATATGTTGATGTTGGACATTCAGCTGATGCAAAAGGCGAAATAGGTCAAGTCCCAGGAAGAGGTGGACCAAAGCAAGCCATTTTTCTGTCACCCTATGTGTCATCAGGGGAAGGTGGGACAAAATCCTTGGAAACCCATGCATGGTTCATTTTAATGAAGGTTAGATCATCCACATTTTGGGTTGACAGACGGGTCCTTTTTTCTGTCAGGATTGATCCAGCTGCACTGAAGACTCTTTCCGATAGCACACTTGCAGCTGGGCAAGCGAGCTCCTGTAAGGCATATTGGGCCAATTCAGGCCAGGTGTCCAGTTTAGCGGCCCAATAGTCAAAGGGGAATGACCTGTGTGGGAGAACATCGATATGGGAGGAAAAGTAGTTTGTAACCATAGTTGACAACTGCTGTCTCCTGTCACTTTCCATCGATGCAGTATTACCAGTTGTGTGAGCGGTACTTGAAAAATCAGTCCACAACATTGTCATGAAACCCCTGTCTCCAACTCCACTTCTGCTGTGTGCACCACGAACACCTCTGCCAAGCTGCCCCCGGCCCGTACGGCTCGTGTGAGAACCATCACCGCTGCTGTGTGCTGGGAATGCCTCAAGCAACCGATTTACCAGAGTTGCTTGTTTATTAGCCAATATTAGGTCAAGGTTCTCCTGTGGCATGATGTTTTGTAATTTGCCTTTATAGCATGGATCCAGGATGCTGGCCAACCAGTAGTCGTCATTGGTCATCATTTTGGCAATGCGGGGGTCCCTTTTTAGGATCCGCAAGGCATAATCTGACATGTGGGCCAATGTTCCCGGTGTCAATGATGCACTGCGAGTGCTGGGTGGAGGATCACTTTCTGGCAAATCCACATCCCTCCAGTCACGCACAAACCCTGTACCAGACCTTGCCACTCCAACATTTTCACTTGCCCCACGAGATGCATCCTCCTCCCCTAAGTAATCATCCCCATCATCATCCTCCTCCTCCTCTTCTTCCTCCACCTCGTCCAGGAGAGGTCCCTGAGCAGACAATGGCTGAATGTCATCAAGGATTCCCTCCTCCTCTTCCTCCTCATCAACATTGGCTGCAGACGCCTGCTCCTTAAGGTGCGTCAAAGTTTGCATGAGCAGACGCATAAGTGGGATGCTCATGCTTAGGATGGCGTCGTCTGCGCTTACCAGCCGTGTGCATTCCTCAAAACACTGAAGGACTTTACAGAGGTCTTTCAGCTTCGACCACTGCACACCTGTCAACTCCATGTCTGCTCTCAAAGTGCCTGGCCGTGTATCCTCCCACAAATGCATTATGGCCTGCCTCTGCTCGCACAGCCGCTCCACCATGTGCAGGGTGGAGTTCCACCTTGTTGCAATGTCGATAATGAGGCGGTGGTTGGGAAGGTGGAGCAATCGCTGCAGCTTCTGCATACGAACGGAGTGTACAGGCGACCGGCGGATGTGCGCGCACAGTCTTCGCACCTTCTGGAGCAGGGCTGTTAACTCCGGATAATTTTTGAGGAAGCACTGCACCACCAGGTTCAAGGTGTGAGCCAAGCAAGGTATGTGGCTGAGTTTTGAAAGGGCTATGGCTGCCACAAAATTACGGCCGTTATCACTAACTACCTTGACTGCTTCAAGATGTACACTGCCCAGCCATGACTCAGTTTGTCGCTTCAAGTACTCGGCCAGCACCTCGGCGGTATGTCTGTCGCCCAAACACATCATCTGCAACACAGCCTGCTGACGCTTTCCACTAGCTGCTCGATAGGGGGACACATCGTGTGCAACAGTGGCAGCTGCAGATGGAGTGCTCGTACGACTGCGCTCTGTGGACGAGCTTTCGCTTCTGGAGGAGGAGGAGGAGGAGGAGGAGGAGGAGGGTGGAACGCCTACAGCCAACTGTTTCCTATACCGTGGGCTAGGAAGCACTGTCCCACCACCGCTGTCCCCTGTGGACCCTGCATCCACCACATTAACCCAGTGCGCAGTGATGGACGCGTAACGGCCCTGGCCATGCCGACTGGACCATGCATCAGTTGTGAGGTGCACCTTTCCGCTCACTGACTGCTTGAGTGCATGGACAATGCGGTCTTTCACATGATGGTGGAGGGCTGGGATGGCTTTGCGAGAGAAGAAGTGGCGACTGGGTAGGTCATAGCGTGGTACTGCATAGGCCATGAGTTCGCGGAAAGCTGTGCTTTCCACCAACCGAAAGGGCATCATCTCAAACGAGATTAGTTTGGCAATGTGGGCATTCAAACCCAGTGTACGCGGATGAGAGACTGAGTACTTTCTTGACCTACTCATAGTGTCTGGGAGGGTGAGCTGGACTTGAGAGCTGCATATGGTGGAAGTAGCGGTGGACAGGGCGGACTGAGAGAGGGTTGATGATGGTGATGGAGTTGGTGTTCTTTCTGATGGCCTAGAATCAGTCTTTCGTTGATATAACAGTGGGATTCCCTGACTGCTGTGGCCTTGCAACGACACCTCAACATTTGCTGCTGTGCTAACCGGTGGGCTTACAGTGGGGGAAACAATGTAGCGTTGATGACTACCTTCGTTGTGATCAGTTGCACATGTGGCACTTGAGGTTTGGTGTTGTGTCCACGCTTGCAAGTGCATGCTGGTTAAATGTCTAAGCATGCAACTGGTATTCAAATTTTTCAGATTTTTCCCTCGGCTAAAGGTCTTTGCGCACTTCTTACAGATAACCTTGGCCTGATCATGAGGATTTTGTTCAAAAAAGTGCCACACTGCACTCTTCCTACTTTGGCAGACATTTTGCGGCCTAGCACGCTGTGATCTTTTGACCCTCTGGACAAGCTGTCCAGCAACTCTTTTGATGTTTGGAACCTGGCTTTGGAGTGCTCCGGGCCTGCCAGATAACAGCTGTTGCGATGTCGATGTCTGCTGTGGATGCTCCTCATCTGAGCTATTGGAAGCAGCACCCTCTTCCCCCAATGGATGCCAATCTGGGTCAACAACTGGGTCATCCATCACCTCCTCTTCTATGTCATGTGCACCTTCCTCTGTGTCACTGTGTATGGTGGTATAGTGTGCGGGAAGGGGCACCTGAGTCTCATCAGGGTCAGAATCTGGCTCTGTACACTGCGAGGACAATGTAGTGCTCTGAGTGAATGTACCAGCAGAATCATCCATCAGCGGCTGTGCATCAGTGCACTCCATGTCAGATTCATCTTGGCCTGGGTAATTCACCATTTCACTTGATAATCCAGGCATGGTATGTGAAAACAGCTCCATGGAGTAATCAGTAGTATGGCCTGCGTCATCCTTCAATCTTGGTTGGGGTGAAGGACACAAGGAAAGGTGTGGTTCATGAACATGAGCCTCCAATGACGACTCAGTGCTTTTACTTTTTACAACTGAAGAAGAGGAGGCGATAGAGCTGGAGGCTGAGTCAGCAATGTAAGACAAAACTTTTTCCTGATGCTCTGGCTTTAAAAGCGGTTTGCCAACTCCTAGAAAACTAAGCGTTCGAGGCCTTATGTAGCCAGACGATGACGCAGGCTCAACACCTCCTGCATTCGGTCCTATTTTGCTCTTGCCACTACCATCAGATCCACCACCAACACCATCATTACCAGCTGCCAACCCCCGCCCAATTCCACAGCCTCTTCCACCAGCCTTCCTCATTTTTGGTAGAAATGTAGACAAAATCCAACAAACTATATAGTATGTAAAACAAGGTACAAGGTGTCTATAGCAGTGGTCCCCAACCTTTTTTGCACCGGGGACCGGTTTCAAGCAAGACCATTCTTCCATGGCCCGGCAGGGCGGGGATGGAGGTGTGGCAGGGGCGGGGCTTTGGTCATAAGGGGGCGGGGCTATGGACACGGTTGTAGTGTAGCAGTGCATACTTATAATTAAATAACATTTATAATGTGACTCAACTCACCATATGTTTTGAATAAGTGCTCCATCACCCCCTTCTCCCCATCATTGCCTTCACCCCATCACTCCCTTCTCCCCATCATTGCCTTCTCCCCATCACTGCTGTCTCCCCATCATTGCCTTCACCCCATCATTCCCCTCTCCCCATCATTGCCTTCACCCCATCACTGCCATCTCTCCATCATTGCCTTCACCCCATCACTGCCATCTCTCCATCATTGCCTTCACCCCATCACTGCTGTCTCCCCATCATTGCCTTCACCCCATCACTGCTGTCTCCCCATCATTGCCTTCACCCCATCACTGCTGTCTCCCCATCATTGCCTTCTCCCCATCATTGCCTTCACCCCATCACTCCCTTCTCCCCATCATTGCCTTCTCCCCATCACTGCTGTCTCCCCATCATTGCCTTCACCCCATCATTCCCCTCTCCCCATCATTGCCTTCACCCCATCACTGCCATCTCTCCATCATTGCCTTCACCCCATCACTGCCATCTCTCCATCATTGCCTTCACCCCATCACTGCTGTCTCCCCATCATTGCCTTCACCCCATCACTGCTGTCTCCCCATCATTGCCTTCACCCCATCACTGCTGTCTCCCCATCATTGCCTTCTCCCCATCATTGCCTTCACCCCATCACTCCCCTCTCCCCATCATTGCCTTCACCCCATCACTGCCTTCACCCCATCACTCCCTTCTCCCCATCATTGCCTTCACCCCATCACTCCCTTCTCCCCATCATTGCCTTCACCCCATCACTCCCCTCATGGCCTTCTCCTCATGTCCCCATCTCCTCCAGGGCCAGGCTACACAAACACAGACCAACACACACACACATACATGTACACACATTATACACACACACACAGACAGACATACATATACACACAGACACCACCTCTCTCCTCTCACCTGTCCGCCGCCCGCGCTTCCTCGCACTGACACAGCAGCGGCCGCGCTCCTCTCTGTGTCAGTCAGAGACAGGAAGCGCGGGCGGCGGGCAGGAAGCTGGACGGGTCCTTGCAGCTCCGCTCCTGCTATTCCCTCTTGCAGGCAGCGGAGCTGCTTGATCGCTCCCTGCCCGCCGCTAAGAGCTGCTGCGCGCCGCCCCAGCCCCCGCTATGCCACTGACCGCCCCTGGCTCCCCTTGTGTCCGCGGACCGGCAAGGGCACTGCAGCGGCCCGGTGCTGGGCCGCGGACCGGCGGTTGGGGACCCCTGGTCTATAGGACAGGGGAGATTTTGAATTTCTGCACACACTTTTGGACACTGGACACTTTTGGATTGTGTGAGGCCCACTGATATCTGAGCGCTATGTGACAGGCTCGATGGCACAGCTGTGACCTAAGTGACTAGAGGATAAGTGAGATTTTGAATCTCTGCACACACTTTTGGACACTGGACACTTTTGGATTGTGTGAGGACCACTGATATCTGAGCGCTATGTGACAAGCTCGATGGCACAGCTGTGACCTAAGTGACTAGAGGATAAGGGAGATTTTGAATCTCTGCACACACTTTTGGACACTGGACACTTTTGGATTGTGTGAGGCCCATTGATATCTGAGCGCTATGTGACAGGCTTGATGGCACAGCTGTGACCTAAGTGACTAGAGGATAAGTGAGATTTTGAATCTCTGCACACACTTTTGGACACTGGACACTTTTGGATTGTGTGAGGCCCACTGATATCTGAGCGCTATGTGACAGGCTTGATGGCACAGCTGTGACCTAAGTGACTAGAGGATAATTGAGATTTTGAATCTCTGCACACACTTTTGGACACTGGACACTTTTGGATTGTGTGAGGCCCATTGATATCTGAGCGCTATGTGACAGGCTTGATGGCACAGCTGTGACCTAAGTGACTAGAGGATAAGTGAGATTTTGAATCTCTGCACACACTTTTGGACACTGGACACTTTTGGATTGTGTGAGGCCCAATGAATATCTGAGCGCTATGTGACAGGCTCGATGGCACAGCTGTGACCTAAGTGACTAGAGGATAAGTGAGATTTTGAATCTCTGCACACACTTTTGGACACTGGACACTTTTGGATTATGTGAGGCCCACTGATATCTGAGCGCTGTGTGACAGGCTCGATGGCACAGCTGTGACCTAAGTGACTAGAGGATAAGTGAGATTTTGAATCTCTGCACACACTTTTGGACACTGGACACTTTTGGATTGTGTGAGGCCCATTGATATCTGAGCGCTATGTGACAGGCTTGATGGCACAGCTGTGACCTAAGTGACTAGAGGATAAGTGAGATTTTGAATCTCTGCACACACTTTTGGACACTGGACACTTTTGGATTGTGTGAGGCCCAATGAATATCTGAGCGCTATGTGACAGGCTCGATGGCACAGCTGTGACCTAAGTGACTAGAGGATAAGTGAGATTTTGAATCTCTGCACACACTTTTGGACACTGGACACTTTTGGATTGTGTGAGGCCCACTGATATCTGAGCGCTGTGTGACAGGCTCGATGGCACAGCTGTGACCTAAGTGACTAGAGGATAAGTGAGATTTTGAATCTCTGCACACACTTTTGGACACTGGACACTTTTGGATTGTGTGAGGCCCATTGATATCTGAGCGCTATGTGACAGGCTTGATGGCACAGCTGTGACCTAAGTGACTAGAGGATAAGTGAGATTTTGAATCTCTGCACACACTTTTGGACACTGGACACTTTTGGATTGTGTGAGGCCCAATGAATATCTGAGCGCTATGTGACAGGCTCGATGGCACAGCTGTGACCTAAGTGACTAGAGGATAAGTGAGATTTTGAATCTCTGCACACACTTTTGGACACTGGACACTTTTGGATTGTGTGAGGCCCAATGAATATCTGAGCGCTATGTGACAGGCTCGATGGCACAGCGGTGACCTAAGTGACTAGAGGATAAGTGAGATTTTGAATCTCTGCACACACTTTTGGACACTGGACACTTTTGGATTGTGTAAGGACCACTGATATCTGAGCGCTATGTGACAGGCTCGATGGCACAGCTGTGACCTAAGTGACTAGAGGATAAGTGAGATTTTGAATCTCTGCACACACTTTTGGACACTGGACACTTTTGGATTGTTTGAGGCCCACTGATATCTGAGCGCTATGTGACAGGCTCGATGGCACAGCTGTGACCTAAGTGACTAGAGGATAAGTGAGATTTTGAATCTCTGCACACACTTTTGGACACTGGACACTTTTGGATTGTGTGAGGCCCACTGATATCTGAGCGCTATGTGACAGGCTCGATGGCACAGCTGTGACAAAAGTGACTAGAGGATAAGGGAGATTTTGAATCTCTGCACACACTTTTGGACACTGGACACTTTTGGATTGTGTGAGGCCCACTGATATCTGAGCGCTATGTGACAGGCTCGATGGCACAGCTGTGACCTAAGTGACTAGAGGATAAGGGAGATTGGATTGCTTTTAAAAAAGCAGTTTGTGGAGCAGTGGGTAAACAGCAATGCCAGCCTGTCAGGAAGCCTTAAAAGGCAGCCCAACAACCAACACCACTGATACACCACTATATAGCCTCCCCTTGCACTGCACACACAGTGACTGGTGTGTTGTGCAGGCCAAATCGCTAGCAGCAGAAGCAGTTTTTTGGTCTTCTTCCCTGCCTAACGCTCTCCCTACAGAATCAGCAGCAACCTCTCCCTATACTGAGATCGGCAGAAGTAAGATGGCGGTCGGCGTGCACGCCCTTTTATACCCCCTGTGACACCCACCAAAGCAAGCCAATCACTTGCATGCCCTTCTGAAAGATGGTGGTGACCCCTGCCTATGTCATCACGTTGCCCACAGTGTCCGTGGATCCTGATTGGCTGAAAAAGAGCGCAAAACAAACTTTTGAAACACGACTTTGGCGCGTAAGTCGCCGACCTCGTGGCCGACCTCATCCTAGGGTCGGGTTTCATTTCATGAAACCCGACTTTGCCAAAAGTCGGTGACTTTTGAATTTTTTGACCCATTTCGCTCAACTCTACTGGACACCGCTCCCAGCCGGGATCTCTTGCAATGTCCTTTTGGGTGGAGCTATGCTCCATGATGAGGTAGTTCTTATCCATAAAAGGGCTATGTAAAACCAAGAGAGGGCACCTAAGGCGTTGCAACTTTATACATTAAAGTTCTGGATCATTCAGTGTCCATGATCTCCACAGTTCAGTAAGGAAAATGCTGCCAATAAAACTGGGCAACAAAACTGGAAAAAGTTAAACAAGAAAAACCATGATGAACAATAGAGCACAATGGTGCTAATACCCTCCTGGGTAACAGAAGTTAGTTACTTTCTATGTTCTTTAATGTTGGTGGTCTCCTCCTGGGGTGGTGGAAGCTGGTCTCTTTTGCTGCTTCCAGGGAAGAACTTGGGAACATCCTCTTCCTCCTTGTGAGTTCACATAGGACGAGGTGGTGGCAGCTGGGTGGATTGCTGCCTGAGGTACTTTGGCAGGGGTGATCACTACGGTGGGTGGTATTCCTGCTGGTGGGACATAGGCCTTCTCTTTCTTGTAGGCCGCAATGAAATCCTCAGGGATTCGGCGTATGTTCAGGGCGTACCAGCCACGCAACCCCTCATGCTGGGTAAAAGTAACGTATTCCCCCGATTGCAAGTCTCTTGCAGGATGTCCCTTTCGGAGGTGTGACTCCACATCCCGCCTACTGAAGAATAGGTCACTGATAGTGTTGAGCATTCCGATACCGCAAGTATCGGGTATCGGCCGATACTTGCTGTATCGGAATTCCGATACCGACTTCCGATATTTTTTCAATATCGGAAGTCGGCATCGGAATCGGAAGTTCAAAGTTGATTGACAGCCGAAATGACGTCATCATGATGCCGTCATTTCGGGCCTTCCGGGGGTCTCTGCCGGCCTGCCGGGGGGCTGTGTGGACTGCCCGGGGTCTGTACCGGCCTGCCGGGGGGCTGTGCCGGCCTGCCGGGGGGCTGTGTGGACTGCCCGGGGTCTGTACCGGCCTGCCGGGGGGCTGTGCCGGCCTGCCGGTGGTCTGTGCACCCTGTGGGGGTCTGTACCGGCCTGCCGGGGGGCTGTGCCGGCCTGCCGGGGGGCTGTGCTGATGTCCGGGGGTCTGTGCAAGCATCGTCGGATGGGACTACAAGTCCCATCTGGCGATGCCTGCTACCATGACAGTGATTGACACATTAGCCAATGATGGGACAGTAGTAGTCCCATCATCCGGCTAATGTGTTAAATGTTAAAAAAAAAAAAAAAAATACTACATACATACTACATACATACTACATGCATGCTACATACATACTACATGCTACATACATACCACATATATACTACATGCATGCTACATACATACTACATGCTACATACATACTACATACATACTACATGCATGCTACATACATATTACATGCTACATACATACTACATATATACTACATGCATGCTACATA
This sequence comes from Dendrobates tinctorius, assembly GCF_039654945.1. Classification (NCBI taxonomy): domain Eukaryota; kingdom Metazoa; phylum Chordata; class Amphibia; order Anura; family Dendrobatidae; genus Dendrobates; species Dendrobates tinctorius. The sequence continues at coordinate 173,110 of NW_027362074.1, read as the reverse complement.
CATACTGCATGCTACATACATACCACATATATACTACATACATACTACATGCATGCTACATGCTACATACATACCACATACATACTACATACATACTACATACATGCTACATACATAACACATATATACTACATGCATGCTACATACATACTACATGCTACATACATACCACATACATACTACATACATACTACATACATACTACATGCATGCTACATACATACTACATGCTACATACATACTACATATATACTACATGCATGCTACATACATACTACATGCTACATACATACCACATACATACTACATACATACTACATACTACATGCATGCTACATACATACTACATGCTACATACATACCACATACATACTACATACATACTACATATATACTACATGCATGCTACATACATACCACATACATACTACATACATACTACATATATACTACATGCATGCTACATACATACTGCATGCTACATACATACCACATACATACTACATACATACTACATACATACTACATGCATGCTACATACATACTACATGCTACATACATACTACATATATACTACATGCATGCTACATACATACTGCATGCTACATACATACTGCATACATACTACATGCATGCTACATACATACTACATACATACTACATGCTACATACATACCACATATATACTACATACATACTACATGCATGCTACATACATACTACATGCTACATACATACCACATATATACTACATACATACTACATGCATGCTACATACAATACATACATAGACATACAGTACATATAACATAGAGTAACATACTTACCAATACTTGTCACATTGTTCCCCGAAGCCATTGTCTTTTACGGAATAAATATTAACATAACAAACCACAAAAATACTCACCCACGATCCGCAGAAGTCCACGAGTGTGTCCCACGACGATCTTGGGTAGAGAACTGCAGCATCAGCTGATGCTGCCGTTCTCTACGGGCTGCAGGAATCCAATGACGGAAGGTAGGTATCCTTCCGCACTGTATTCCTCCGCCACTTAAAAAAAAAAAAGTCCCTAGTCTCACTTTATGCCATTGCTACGTGGGAAATTCCCACACAGCAATGGCATAAAGTGAGACTAGGGACTTTTTTTTTAAGTGGCGGAGGAATACAGTGCGGAAGGATACCTACCTTCCGTCATTGGATTACTGCAACCTGTAGAGAACGGCAGCATCAGCTGATGCTGCAGTTCTCTACCCAAGATCGTCGTGGGACACACTCGTGGACTGCTTCGGATCGTGGGTGAGTATTTTTGTGGTTTGTTATGTTAATATTTATTCCGTAAAAGACAATGGCTTCGGGGAACAATGTGACAAGTATTGGTAAGTATGTTACTCTATGTTATATGTACTGTATGTCTATGTATGCATTGTATGAATGTATTGTATGTAGCATGTATGTAGTATGTATGTGGTATGTATGTAGCATGTAGTATGTATGTAGTATGTATGTAGCATACATGTAGCATGCAGTATGTATGTAGCATGCATGTAGAATATATGTAGTATGTATGTAGCATGTAGTATGTATGTAGCATGCATGTAGCATGCATGTAGTATGTATGTAGTATGTATGTGGTATGTATGTAGCATGTAGTATGTATGTAGCATGCATGTAGTATATATGTAGTATGTATGTAGCATGTAGCATGCATGTAGTATGTATGTAGTATGTATGTAGTATGTATGTAGTATGTATGTGGTATGTATGTGGTATGTATGTAGCATGCATGTAGTATGTATGTAGTATATATGTGGTATGTATGTAGCATGTAGTATGTATGTAGCATGCAGTATGTATGTAGCATGCATGTAGTATATATGTAGTATGTATGTAGCATGCATGTAGTATATATGTAGTATGTATGTAGCATGTAGTATATATGTAGTATGCATGTAGTATATATGTAGTATGTATGTTGCATGTAGTATATATGTAGTATGAATGTAGCATGTATGTAGTATGTAGTATGAATGTAGCATGTATGTAGTATGCATGTTGCATGTAGTATATATGTAGTATGTATGTTACATGTAGTATGCATGTTGTATGTATGTAGCATGTATGTAGCATGTAATTTTTTTTTTTTTTTGTTTTTTACATTCAACACATTAGCCGGATGATGGGACTACTACTGTCCCATCATTGGCTAATGTGTCAATCACTGTCATGGTAGCAGGCATCGCCCGATGGGACTTGTAGTCCCATCGGACGATGCCTGCACAGACCCCCGAAGCCTGCACAGACCACCGGCAGGCCGGCACAGCCCACCGGAGCCTGCACAGACCACCGGCAGGCCGGCACAGCCCCCCGGCAGGCCGGCACAGACCACCGGAGCCTGCACAGACCCCCTGGCAGGCCGGCACAGCCCCCCGAAAGGCCCGTACAGACCCCAGAGAGGCTGTACAAGGCAAAAACAGGGTTTTTCTTATTCCGATACCGGAAGTCCCATAGACTTGAATGGGACTTCCGGTATCGGAATCGGCGATACCAATACTTTTTTTTAAGATCGGCCGATCCATTCCGATCCGATACTTTGAAGTATCGGACGGTATCGCTCAACTCTAGTCACTGATCCGCTTGGGGTCTGCAATGAACCCGAACCCCCGCTCATGATTAACATTGAGGACCTGTCCCCATCCGGCTGAGTCCCGGGGACCGTAGTCCGGTCCAGATCAGCGCCCTGCACAGCCAGCCTCCGCTGCTCCCTCTCCCTCTGCTCAGCTGCCAGCTTGCGGAGGGTCTGTGGGCAGTAAGGTTTCTCCTCCTCCCGGGACCTGCTTTTTCCCACTGTGGACTAGGGAACCACCACTAGGGGTTCAGGCGTCCCCCCCCAGGGATCAGAGTCACGGTCCCAGACAAGGTCCAGCATGACCTCTCCTGACGCTGCCACGGGCGTACACCCCAGGGCCTTCCCAGGTGCAGGGACAGCAGACGTACCTGGGGCCTCCTGGCGGTGTTTCGGCTCCCATGCAGGCTTGAGACGGTGGGCTGCTGCAGGGGTATCCACAGGGGCAGTCCGTCCGGATGTCAGCGGCGGTGGAGCAGATGGCGACTGTGGGTCCGCGGGGGTCTCCAGTGGGACCTGCACGGCTGCGTCAGGTCCAGGCGGGAGCTCAACTTCTTCCTCCACTTCAGCTCCCAGGTCCTCGGACAATTCCTCCTGGCAGGCCTCACACAGCGGTGATGACAGCGGGGAGCTGGGGATAGGCGCTGCCGGTGGTATTGCAGCAACCGCAGGCTCCACAGGGTTTGCCTGGAGGAGATCCGATGCAGCAGTGGCGGATACCGGTGACTGGGGTACCACTGATGATGGTCCCTCCAGGGTGTGCTGCCATTTATTCCTCCAGAGCGCCTCCTGCTTCAGCCGCAGTTCATGAGCCAGCCATGTTATCTCATCCTCCAGCCGTTGACAGTCCAGATAGGAAGCCAGATCGGAGCCTTCAGCCATTGCGCCGGGGAGGTTCAGCTTAACCTCCCTTCGCTCTTCAGGCCTCCTCTCTCCTTCCATCATGGCGTTCTCTCCTTCTTCATCCTGTGTGGACACTTTTCCCGCCACCGGCTCCCGCTCCTCCTTTTGGGGGCGGCGTCTTCTTCCTACTCCTCCATACCATGCCAGTATATGAACCCCTCGGGGGGTGGGCCATGTTGCTGTCTCATAGAAGTTCAGACAGGGGAGGCCCAGGACAGTTTGCGGTCTTTTCTTAGGCCCACCCATGTTGTCACGACCTTCTTCTCTGCGCTGGCGGCCATTTTTAGCGTTCATTTTACAGTCTATCAAATTGGTTATTCTGCACATTTTCACAAGCTGTTAAGTCCAATAAATCGCAGGCACACAGAACCTGGTGGCACCGGGTCTCGTCATCCTGTTCGTGACGCCAAGTTGGAGCGCCCTCACTTGCCAGGGCCATGGGGTACTCGGTACTGGGCCGGTTGATCTTCTCAGTGGGAGTTGTCACGGCAGCAGTGACCCGGTCCGTGGTCCTGGGGCTCCATTGCAAAAGGGGTTGTTTCAATGTGCTTATGGTGGTGAAAGTTTATAAGTGATTCGTGACGCTACCTGTGGTGTTCGGCAAATGTTATGCCGACCCTGCAGACAGATCCTCTGGGACAGATGGTGTGGTGCAGCAATGATGTTATAGCCTTCCACAAGCAGGGCTATAGTCCCAGGGCAGTGTAGGTGAAGTGACACTTAGATGGTGTAGTGTCGGGTGCAGGGGGGATGTAGCGGTGTCGGGCAGGCTGGCACAGGAATAAGTGGAGGACACCAGGGCATGTAGTTCCAAAGCTTTAATCAGTCTGTTGTGGTACAGGTGCCCGAATCCGTGCCGTGTCCTCCGGGTCAGGAGCTCAACCAACTTCCAGGCAAGATGAAGTACTCCTTTCCAACACTCCACCAACATATGTGCCTTTTCTGAACATCTCCTCTTATAGCGCCTTTGAATGAAGTACTCACAGTACTGAGTTACACTGGAGTTCCTCCTGTCAGACGTTCCTATGAACTCTACTTGTACGGCAGACAGCTGTAGCCTACTTCGGGGACTCCTTCTACCTAGTCCCAGCTCACACACATTTCTGTTGTGCCCCCAAGTCTGGTGTGGGAATAAAGCGGTCACTACTTCTATTCCTCCAGTGTCTGCTGCAGGACCATTAGTATCCGTACAACTCGGGGACCGAACCCCGGCCTTGCGCTTAGAACTTGGGAAGGGTTCTCCTCTAAACCTGATCCTTAGTTCTCTTATTCTCCTCACGTTCCGTACTAATCCTTTCTTTCTTATGGAGAGTCAGGCTTTCTATCAATGTTCCTTTCTTGTGCCAGCGGACCCAGATCACTGAGGTCGGCTGCAGCACTTCCTTCATCCATCCCACTCAGGGGATCTCCTTTCACAGACTGACCTCGTCAGACTCCTGTGACTAACTGACTAAATCCTATCCTCTTCCTGCTCTTTTAGTTCAAACTAAACTCCACCTGCCTCCCACCACGCTTCGTGTTCCAAGCAGGGAGCCACCAAAGGGTGCTCTGCTACACTACTATGTTGTGTGGGATGCAGGTGTTGGAGCGTGGTCATGTGTCTCCACCTTACTTGGATGGTAGGGTATCAAACCTCAGGAGGAGGTGCAGTACCTCTGTGGCGACTGAACCCTCAGGGGCACCACATATGTGCATGAGCACCTCCTGGAGATACTGAAGGTGTTCCTCCCAGGAGAGACTGAAGACGACAATGTCATCCTGGTACGCCACCGCATACTTCTCCAGTCCCTGAAGCAGGTGGTTGACCATCTGCTGGAATGTGCCAGGGGCATTCTTCATGCCAAAGGGCATGACCGTGGACCCAAAGGGGATGATAAAGGCGGACTTCTCCTGTGCCTCGGGGCTCAGGGTAATCTGCCAATATCCCTGACTCAAATCCATAATGAATAGATAGTGCGTGCCAGCTAACCGCTCAAGCAGCTCCTCGATGCCAGGCATTGGGTGTGCATCAGAGGCTGTGTTGGCGTTGAGCCCCCTGTAGTCCACGCAGAACCGGCTGGTCCGATCCTTCTTTGGCACCAGGACTACAAGTGAGGCCCACGCGCTCTTGGACCATTAAATCACCTCCAGCTGTAACATCTCATCGATCTCCTGGTGCATAACATGCTGCACCTCGTCGGAGATCCGATAGGGTGTCTTCCGTAGTGGGGCATGATTCCTGGTGTCCACTTCGTGGACCGCTAACTCAGTCCTTCCGGGTCAGTTGGTAAACATGGCCCGGAAGGGTTTCAGCATGACTCACAGCTGTGACCGCTGGGGTGCGGATAGCAAGGCTCTTACCTCCACGTCCTCTATGGACTCACTGGCCTTGGCTTAGGTCAGCATGTCCCGGAAGGGGTCTTTCTCCCCGTTCTCGGGCAAGTTGCAGACCGGTAGGATGCAGGCTCCACGTTCTTGATCAGCCTTCATCATGTTGATGTGGAAGGCCTTCCGCTTAACCCGAGCGTGGTCAAGAGCAACCATGTAGGTGACTGGGTTGAGCTGTTGGTGCATGACGTACGGGCCTACCCAGGCTGCCTGAAGCTTATCCTTTGGTACTGGGACCAGCACCCACAGCTTCTGACCCAACTGGTAAGTCCGCTCCTGGGCATTCTGTTTGTACCAGTGCTTCTGGTTAGCTTGAGCCTGCGCCATGTTGTCATGCACCAACTCCGTCAAGGTCTGCATCTTGTCACGGAAGCGCATGATATAATCCACGATGGACATTTCTGAAGGGTTCGGCTCTTCTTCCCAGGATTCCCTTTGCAACCCAAGGGGTCCCCAGACTCGCCTGCCGTACAGGAGCTCGAAGGGGGAGAACCCAGTTGAGGCCTGTGGAACCTCTCGGTAAGCGATTAGCAGGTGTGGAAGGTACCGCTCCCAGTCGTGTCCTTGGGTCTCAACCAGCATTCTTAGCATCTGTTTGAGGGTACTGTTGACGCACTCACACAAACCATTAGTTTGGGGATGATACGCACTCGATACCAGGCGCTTCACCTGCATTTTTTTACAGAGAGCCTCCATTAGGAGAGAAGTGAATTGGGTCCCCTGGTCGGTAAGCATCTCCCTGGGAAATTCTACCCTTGATAAGATGGCCAACAGTGCATCTGCCACCTTAGTCTACCACAGTGAGGATGTATTGCTTTCCAGAGCTGCAGGGGATGGCCAGTGGGCCCACAATGTCCACCGCGATCATCTGGAAAGGCTCCTCTATCACGGACAGAGAGATCGGGGAGCCTTGGGATCAGACCATGACTTCCCCACTGTTTGACAGGTGATACAGGAGTGGCAGTAGCTTGTCTCATCTGTACCCATCTTAGGCCAATAGAAGTGTTGAGACATCCGGCCCTAGTTTTGCTGATCCCCAAGTGTCCAGTGAGTGAAATCTCATGGGCAATCCGTAACAACTCACCTCTAAATTGGTATGGGACGACCCACTGTCTTTCCCTCAACCACTCCTTTTGGGATTTACCGGGAACTGTCTCCCGGTACAACCTCCCTCATTCCCAGAACACCCTCTCCTTATCAGTATCGGAGGTGATGCTGCACATGTTATCAGGGTGAAATAAACAGGGAAAAGACATAGTATATGTGGGGGCAAGAAGTAACTAGCCCAAAGAAGTACAAGAAATCATCATGTTTCCACATACACATAAGTATATTATATATATTGGGACTTAAATAGGAAAACTGCACAATTTAGAAATAGCACCAAAAAGGAAGCAGTCAAAAAATCCATAAAATTCACAATTTTATTGAAATTACATATATAAAGGACACAACAGTACATGGAATGGGGAAGAGAAATATCCAAACGTGCACAGTGGTGCAAAGGATCAAAGCACACTGTGTCCACAATCCCAGGATAGTCAATATCTATCCCCAATAGGGAAGTTAGAGGCAGCTTATCATGGGCACACTGATGAATAATCAATACCTATCCCCAATAGGGGTTTAAACAATTCATCATACACACATCAGTATATAGGCTAAAAGCTCAACCCTCACTGCTGCCCATAATTCCCCACCAGGGCATAATAAAGAAATCTACAGAGCAAATGCTCAAAAGAAGCGCCCTGACAGCATCATCAGTATTAAAGCAACATCAGCTGCATAGATGCCTAGAGGACAGACCCCTATACGGTGGATGTTAGAAATAAACGTAACAGTACAAGTGCTGTGAAGGCGTCATTACCCGGGTCTAGTGGAGGCGGTGTGATGGATCCAGTCCCCAACGCGCGTTTCGGAGTCGTGGCTCTTCATTTAATTTGTCTTAAATGAAAAAAACACAAAAAGAATTGTCCTAAAGCCAAATTGGATATAATTCCACACCAAACATAACAAAGAGGGTGGACAAAAGTATTGGCACCGTTCGAAAAATCATGTGATGCTTCTCTAATTTGTGTAATTAACAGCACCTGTAACTTACCTGTGGCACCTAACAGGTGTTGGCAATAACTAAATCCCACTTGCAGGCAGTTGACATGGATTAAAGTTGACTCAACCTCTGTCCTGTGTCCTTGTGTGTACCACATTGAGCATGGAGAAAAGAAAGAAGACCAAAGAACTATCTGAGGACTTGAGAAACCAAATTGTGAGGAAGCATGAGCAATCTCAAGGCTACAAGTCCATCTCCAAAGACCTGAATGTTCCTGTGTCTACCGTGCGCAGTGTCATCAAGAAGTGTAAAGCCCATGGCACTGTGGCTAACCTCCCTAGATCTAAAAATGGCAGTTTGGAGAAGGCACCCTTCTAATATCAGGGACCTGGAGCAGTTTGCCAAAGAAGAATGGTCTAAAATTCCAGCAGAGCATTGTAAGAAACTCATTGATGGTTACCGGAAGCGGTTGGTCGCAGGTATTTTGGCTAAAGGTTGTGCAACCAAGTATTAGGCTGAGGGTGCCAATACTTTTGTCTGGCCCATTTTTGGAGTTTTGTGGGAAATGATCAATGTTTTGCTTTTTGCTTCATTCTCTTTTGTGTTTTTTCATTTAAGACAAATTAAATGAAGATAATAATACCAAAGAATTTGTGTTTGCAATCATTTTCTGGAAGAAACTCAGTATTATCTGACAGAATTGCAGGGGTGTCAATACTTTTGGCCACAACTGTATGTATGTATGTATGTATGTGTGTATGTCCGGGATAGGCATCGGCACTGTCGCAGCTACAGCCACAAAATTTGGCACAGTCACACGTCTGGACCCCGAGAGCATCCTAGGCTATGTTGTGAGGCGAAATTTTAACCCCGCGCACTCCAATACACCAAACAATTTTGCCCCTATGTACATAAAGGGGAAAAAGTGTGTGTGTATCAAGCCCCGCCCCTCATTATGATGTCATATGTTTTGACTATGGGATGGAGGATGTATGATGGGTATATGGGCACGGGACTATGGGATGGAGGATATGTATGACGGGTATATGGGCACTGGACTATGGGATGGAGGATATGTATGATGGGTATATGGGCACGGGATTATGGGATGGAGGATATGTATGATGGGTATATGGGCACTGGACTATGGGATGGAGGATGTGTGATGGGTATATGGGCACGGAACTATGGGATGGAGGATATGTATGATGAGTATATGGGCATGGGACTATGGGATGGAGGATGTGTGATGGGTATATGGGCACGGGACTATGGGATGGAGGATGTGTGATGGGTATATGGGCACTGGACTATGGGATGGAGGATATGTATGATGGGTATATGGGCACGGGACTATGGGATGGAGGATATGTATGATGGGTATATGGGCACTGGACTATGGGATGGAGGATGTGTGATGGGTATATGGGCATGGGACTATGGGATGGAGGATATGTATGATGAGTATATGGGCACGGGACTATGGGATGGAGGATGTGTGATGGGTATATGGGCACGGGACTATGGGATGGAGGATATGTATGATGGGTATATGGGCACGGGACTATGGGATGGAGGATGTGTGATGGGTATATGGGCACGGGACTATGGGATGGAGGATATGTATGATGGGTATATGGGCACGGGACTATGGGATGGAGGATATGTATGATGGGTATATGGGCACTGGACTATGGGATGGAGAATATGTATGATGGGTATATGGGCACGGGACTATGGGATGGAGAATATGTATGATGGGTATATGGGCACGGGACTATGGGATGGAGGATATGTATGATGGGTATATGGGCACGGGACTATGGGATGGAGGATGTGTGATGGGTATATGGGCACGGGACTATGGGATGGAGAATATGTATGATGGGTATATGGGCACGGGACTATGGGATGGAGGATATGTATGATGGGTATATGGGCACGGGACTATGGGATGGAGGATGTGTGATGGGTATATGGGCACGGGACTATGGGATGGAGGATATGTATGATGGGTATATGGGCATGGGACTATGGGATGGAGGATATGTATGATGGGTATATGGGCATGGGACTATGGGATGGAGGATGTGTGATGGGTATATGGGCACGGGATTATGGGATGGAGGATGTGTGATGGGTATATGGGCACTGGACTATGGGATGGAGGATATGTATGATGGGTATATGGGCACGGGACTATGGGATGGAGGATATGTATGATGGGTATATGGGCACGGGACTATGGGATGGAGAATATGTATGATGGGTATATGGGCACTGGACTATGGGATGGAGGATATGTATGATGGGTATATGAGCATGGGACTATGGGATGGAGGATGTGTGATGGGTATATGGGCACGGGACTATGGGATGGAGGATATGTATGATGGGTATATGGGCATGGGACTATGGGATGGAGGATGTGTGATGGGTATATGGGCACGGGACTATGGGATGGAGGATGTATGATGGGTATATGGGCATTGGACTATGGGATGGAGGATGTGTGATGGGTATATGGGCATGGGACTATGGGATGGAGGATGTATGATGGGTATATGGGCATGGGACTATGGGATGGAGGATGTGTGATGGGTATATGGGCACGGGACTATGGGATGGAGGATATGTATGATGGGTATATGGGCACGGGACTATGGGATGGAGGATATGTATGATGGGTATATGGGCATGGGACTATGGGATGGAGGATGTGTGATGGGCATATGGGCACGGGACTATGGGATGGAGGATATGTATGATGGGTATATGGGCATGGGACTATGGGATGGAGGATGTGTGATGGGTATATGGGCACGGGACTATGGGATGGAGGATGTATGATGGGTATATGGGCATTGGACTATGGGATGGAGGATGTGTGATGGGTATATGGGCATGGGACTATGGGATGGAGGATGTATGATGGGTATATGGGCATGGGACTATGGGATGGAGGATGTGTGATGGGTATATGGGCACGGGACTATGGGATGGAGGATATGTATGATGGGTATATGGGCACGGGACTATGGGATGGAGGATATGTATGATGGGTATATGAGCATGGGACTATGGGATCGTGGTTATGTATGATGGGTATATGGGCATGGGACTATGGGATGGAGGATGTGTGATGGGTATATGGGCACGGGACTATGGGATGGAGGATAATTATAATTTGCTATAACTAACCACAGTTAGTTACTATGCCCGGGCAGCGCCGGGCTCTTCAGCTGGTATATATATAAAGCTGCTGTGTCAGCTGTGAGTACATAACTATGTATACGCAAGTATGGGAAATCACTACTGCACCTGTACATTACCCTATTACATAGTGTACATCCGATCATCTCGACACATTACCCGTCTGTTTGATTTACATCTATGCAGTAGATGGTGTCACCTCTGAGGAGTGCAGGAATGAATGTCTCCGTGAAGCTGATGGAAATACCACGTTATGTCCCACTGCCCGTAGCGCGTTTTGCCACTTTTGCTTCTTCCTTTAGTGTCTGGTTCTGGTTAATCAAGGCCTGGTGTTTGGTTTTTGATAATAACAGCCCAGTATCTAGTTTATTTTCTGGTTCTAAGCAAAAAAAGCGTGTATCCAGCCAGAGTAGAAGGATCAGTAATAGACATTTTTGCAAAGAACTCCTCATGAAAAAGGTTTCTGACCGAAACACGTAGTTTTAGGGGGCTAAGAGGTTAATTTTTTGTCTATAACATGTAACATTTTTGGAGGAGTTCTATGCAAAAATGTCTACCACTGTTCCTTCTACACTCCCTGGATACTCGTGATGGGCGAGTAGCATCGTTACTCGGGTTTTCCCGAGCATGCTCGGGTGATCTCCGAGTATTTTGGCATGCTCGGAGATTTAGTTTTCATCGTCTCAGCTGCATGATTTGCCACTTGTAGACAGGCATTCCACCCATGTATCCAGGCTGTCTAGCAGTCGCAAATCATGCAGCTGAGGCGACGAAAACTAAATCTCCGAGCATGCCAAAATACTCAGAGATCACCCGAGCATGATTGGAAAAACCCAAGGAACAAGTATACTCACTCATCACTACTGGATACTGTTTTTTTGCTTGGATACAGCTGTGCTTAGTCTGGATTGAACTACTTCAGTGCTGAAGTGTCTGAAACGGCCGTCATAGTGGTGAGCTGAAATTATTTATATATTTCCTGGTTCTAGTTAATCATAACCCACATTATGGTTTTGTTACTTGGTGTATAGCCTTCATTAATCATTGTGCTATTTCTGGTTCTTCTTAATCATGGCCAGATATCTGGTTTCAGATACCGTTCTTGCTCATCACAGTCCGGTTACTGGTTCTGTGTCTTTATGGTCTGGTAGCTTGTTTGGCTTCTGGTTTTGGCTAATCATGACCCAATCTCTCTAGTTAATTGTGCCCCAGTGTTTTGTACTGTTTAGTTTGGGCCAGTCTCTGGATCTGGGTAATGTGGTGTCTAGTTCTGATTAATAACCAAGTATCAAGTTCTGATTAACTGTGTCTTGTGTCTGGTCGTTGCCCGTTGTCTCGATGAACCCTCTACTTTCTGGTAATTCTGGTTTCTCGGATGGTTTCGGCATTTTCCGATCTTTGCTACGTTGTAAACCTGATCTTTTCCATTTGAGAAGCTCGCAGTGGATACTAATACCTATTGTGCTCCTGTAAATTAGCTGTTACTGTGGTTAATAAGCAGTTACATAAAAGCCAACAATGGAGCCAGTATCGGCTGGTGCCTGCCTAATCTGCTCCTTCATTGTACTCTTTTTAAGCACTTGCCTATGAAACTAATTGTCTGCTTTTAACTCGACGATGATATTTCACAGGTTTCATATGAATGGAGCTGAAGGCAGGGCCGCTCCAGCCCCACACACTTATCAGCCGTGAGACAAATCTTTATCTTTCCGTGGAGCAAAATCACATTTACAAACTGTCACGGGGTCCTTCTCTGGTATCACACAATCAACAGAGCAAGAGGAGAGTGAACAATTCCAAGACATTTATTTAGGCACAAATATGAAAGGTCCATATTCAGTCCACCACACAAAAGATAGATAGTCCAGAATCTGAATGCAGTTCAGTAACAGTATAACATGTCCAGGGAGATGAGAGTCCAATATCCAGCTGACAGTGATAACATGTTCCATATATTCTTCTTTCTCTCCGAAGTCCTGTCTTTATACCATGCTCTGCACACAGCAACTGACTTGCCCAACCCCTGTCCTCCCCAGCCCCCTCATTATGTCCAGGGAGAGTCAAACTGGTTTGGCAGTTTTCAGGCCTCCCAGACTTGACAAAAGGTGCCTGGGGGAATATGACACTACAGGGGTCATCAAGAGTCATAGATAAAAGTCAGGCTGCAGACATACAAGGCATCAAGATTAACACTATGCAAATTAGTGAAATAGCAATATACACAAAATGATATCCATATAGCATATCACACCATCACAACCTCTCCCCCCTCATAATAAGTGAGCACGCTCTGAGGTCTACACAGACCTCTGGCCTGCTCACTATAGTCCAATGTCAGAGACACCGCACTGAACTTGCTCACTGAGCCAGTGCACGTGTCCTGAGTAAAGCGAACAGTGCTCAAAGCTACCTGTGGAGCGGGCAGCAACCAAATAGATGCGTACTTCAGAGCTGCAGGACCTGAAGCACGTGACTGCTGGGGGCGTGGCCTAAACTCCACAGAGCTAGGAGCTGCAAGACAATTCCTAGCAGAGTAACTGCGAGACAAAGTTACCAAGGGGAATAGACAGTGAGAATAGTCAGAACGTAGCCAATGAGTCACACACGGAGATAGCTGTAGGGTACCAAAGGGGGCGAGCAGAGAGTAGTCAGGTCACATGCAATGAGTCATACACAGAGATAGCTGCAAGGTACCAGAGGGGCGAGCAGAGAGTGGTCAGGTCACAGGCAATGAGTCATACACAGATAGCTGCAAGGTACAAGAGGGGCGAGCAGAGAGTAGTCAGGTCACAGGCAATGAGTCATACACAGAGATAGCTGCAAGGTACAAGAGGGGCGAGCAGAGAGTAGTCAAGTCACAGGCAATGAGTCATACACAGATAATAACGCAGTACAAAATCAACAGGCAAACTCACAACGGGAAACAGAATCGGGTCAGAACCATATAAACAAGCTATAGCAACAAACAGGCACACGGGGGTCAGCACACTAGGCCAATGGCAAAAGTATAACTGGCAGGGATTGAAGCTACCCAGGGGTTTATGAAGCTCTCCCAGAACCAGAAAGAGGCCACAATCATTAACCCCAAGTGTGCAGGTCAAAACCTGCACAGAGCTCCAGACATAAACCCCCGGTGTGCAGCTCAAAAACCCACACTGGGATCATGACAGTACCCCCCTCTCAACGGGGGGCCTCCGGACCCCCAGGCTTCCCCGGGTACTTGGCATGGAACGCCTGAACCAGGCGATCTGCATGTACCGAGCGAGCAGGGACCCATGAGCGCTCTTCTGGTCCATATTCCTTCCAGTGGACCAGGTACTGCAAAGAGCGGCGCACCCGCCGAGAGTCCACAATATGTCCGACTTCATACTCCAAATGACCCTCCACCAGCACTGGAGGAACAACAGTCTCAGAGTTCTCTTTGACAGATCCTGCTGGTTTCAACAGAGACTTATGGAACACATTAGATATTTATAAGGAGGCGGGGAGACGCAACCTATATGCCACTGGGTTGACTATCTCCATAATCACGTACGGACCAATGAACTTTGGTCCCAACTTAACTGATGGTACCTTTAAGTTGATGTTACGCGTGGAGAGCCAAACCTTCTCTCCTACCTGAAACATGTCTCCCGAGGCTCTCTTTTTGTCCGCAAAATATTTGTATCTCCCCTGGGCTCGAGAGATATTACGCTGGATCTCAGCCCAGAGGTCTTTTAACCGTTGAACGGACCCCTCTGCTCCTGAACAACCGGAATCCACCCGAGAAAACTCCCCAAAACATGGATTAAAGCCATAGTTAATCAGGAATGGGGACATGTTGGTGGACTGACTCACCCGGTTGTTAAAAGCGAATTCAGCCAACGGTAAAGCATCACACCAATCCTCCTGTCTGGCGGAGGTCAGACACCTGAGAATTTGTTCCAGGGATTGATTGGTGCGTTCTGTCTGACCATTACTCTCCGGGTGATATGCCGACGAGAAGGAGAGTGAGATGCCCAATTTCATGCAGAACGCCCTCCAAAATTTGGCCACAAACTGCACACCTCTGTCAGACACAACATTCAGGGGTACCCCATGCAATCGGACCACATGCTGCACAAACAATCTTGACAACATTTCTGCTGAAGGTAATGCTGCCAAGGGAATGAAATGGGCCTGTTTAGAAAACCTATCCACCACCACCCAGATCACGGTATTGACCCTGGAAGGTGGAAGGCCGGTAATAAAATCCATGGAAAGATGAGTCCATGGCCTATCAGGAACCGGTAAAGGTATGGGTTCCCCAGCCGGTCGGTTATGCGAGCTTTTGGAACGGGCACATATGCCACAAGCAGAAACAAATTCCTTGACATCGGACCTTAATGAAGGCCACCAAAAACCCCTGGCTACTGCCTCTCTAGTGGCCGTGATACCTGGATGAGCACTCAGCCTAGAATCATGAAACTCCTGCAGAAGTCTAGGCCGCAATGAATCTGGAACAAACAGTTTATCGCTTGGCCTGGTTGCCGGAGCTAGGGCCTGAGCCCTTAGGATTTCTTGTTCCAACTCAGTTGAGACCCCCACCACTACCACCCCTGGGGGAAGAATGGAGGACGGCGGCTCAGGGGGAGACACTGGATCAAAACTTCTGGACAGGGCATCCGCTTTAACATTTTTGGACCCCGGTCGAAAAGTAATTGAGAACTGAAATCGTGAAAAAAAAAGTGACCAATGGGCCTGTCTAGGAGTAAGCCTCTTAGCAGATTCAAGGTATGCCAAATTTTTGTGATCCGTGACAACCGTGATAGGGTGAGCCGCCCCTTCCAAAAAGTGCCTCCATTCCTCAAACGCCAGCTTGACCGCAAGAAGTTCTCTATTGCCTACATCATAGTTTTTCTCAGTTGAAGAGAACTTCTTGGAGAAGAAGGCACAGGGTTTGAGATTGGTAAGGGTGGCCGGACCCTGGGACAGCACAGCCCCCACCCCCACTTCAGAAGCATCCACCTCCACAATGAATGGTTTGGACGGGTCAGGTTGCACCAACACCGGGGCAGACATAAAACATTTCTTAATCGCTGAGAAGGATTCCTTAGCGAGTACAGACCAATTTTTTACATCAGCTCCCTTCTGGGTAAGATCCATGAGTGGTTTCACCACTTGTGAGAAACCTTTAATGAATCTCCGGTAATAGTTCGCAAATCCTAAGAAGCGCTGGAGCCCCTTGAGATCTCGAGGCTGAACCCAGTCAGCGATCGCCAGCACCTTCTTAGGATCCATACGAAACCCCTCACAGGACACAATCAACCCCAAAAAAGACAGCTCCTGTACAAAAAACGAACATTTTTCCAATTTGGCGAACAATTGGTTCTCCCTGAGTCTCTGGAGAACTGTCTTTAGATGTTGCAAGTGAGATTGACTGTCTGGGGAATACACCAAAATATCATCCAAATAAATAATAACAAAACGGCCTATCAGATCAGAAAACACAACATTGATGAAATTTTGGAAAATAGCGGGTGCATTAGTTAACCCAAATGGCATTACTAGGTTCTCAAAGAGTCCTTCTGATGTGAGGAATGCCGTTTTCCACTCGTCCCCTTCCCGAACCCTTATCAGATTGTAGGCCCCCCGCAAATCTAACTTGGAGAACCATTGGGCCCCAGCTAACTGGTTACATAAGTCTGGGATGAGGGGAAGCGGGTAAGAGTTCCTTACCGTTATCTTGTTCAGTTCCCGAAAGTCGAGGCACGGCCGCAAACCACCATCTTTTTTCTTCACAAAGAAGAACCCTGCTGCCACAGGTGACACAGAAGGCCTGATATGCCCTTTGCGGAGACTCTCAGCTATGTACTCCTTCATGGCTTGGCGCTCAGGCCCAGACAAATTGAACAATCGAGCCTTAGGTAACTTGGCTCCGGGTACTAAATCAATGGCACAATCATAGGGTCTATGCGGTGGCAGCGCCTCAGCCTCACTTTCGGAAAACACGTCTTCGAAATCTTTCAGGTACTCCGGAATACCTTCCAGATCGACAGACGACACAGACACGGATTTAACAGCGTTAACAAGATGTCCCCGGTTACCACATTTATTATTGCATCCCCATTGAGTGATTTCCCCTGTAACCCAATCAATGGTAGGATTATGGCGTTGAAGCCAAGGCATCCCCAGTACCAGTCCTGCAGGCAAGTTATCTAGCACCAGACAACTTAGTTTCTCCACATGAGTGGAACCCACTTTTAGAGAAAAAAGTTCAGACCTGCAACAGATACCGTCTTGGTTAAGAGGAGATGAGTCAATTGCCACAAGTTTAACAGGATCATGAAGCCTGACTGTCCCGATCTTATTAAGAGTCATAACCTTGGTATCAATCAGGTTCACAGCCGAACCGCAGTCAATAAAAGCAGTAGTCTGAACAGGACCATAACCAAGTTCCAGTTCCACCTGCAGCACCATTTTTGCACATGAGGAAAATTGTACCTGAAGGTCTGGGTAGCCTCCTCGACTACTACCCAGACCTAGTCGTTTCCCGCCATCTTGGAGGATGACGGACAGGAGGGGCAGTCCTTCTTCCAATGTCCAGATTTCCCACAATAGAAGCACAACTGCTTTTCCCGGCGGCGTCTTCTTTCCTTTCCCTCAAAGGTGACAGTGTTCACCTCCATAGCCATAGGAAGAGACTGGGTCTCATCTCCACTGAAGAATAAGGGCGATTCCCGTTGCATAATGCCTCTAGCCCGCAGCCTGCGATCCATGCGAATCGCTTGGACCATGGCATCCTCCAGGGAGTCAGGCGGAGGATGGAGTGCCAAAGCATCCTTCAGACGTTCACACAGGCCTCTGTGGAACAGCCCCCGAAGGGCGGCATCACTCCAGGAAATCTCCGCTGCCCAACGTCTGAATTCACTACAGAACCATTCGGCCGAGTGCTCCCCCTGACAGACACTCATCACTTTGTCCTCAGCCAACCGCACTCTATCAGGCTCATCATAAATAAGCCCTAAGGCTTCAAAAAATGCATCCACAGACATTCTCTCAGGGGCAGAAGAGGAAAGCGAGAATGCCCAGGCTTGTGGGGACCCCCTAAGCAGGGACATCACCACCCCCACCCTCTGTTTCTCATCCCCAGAGGAGCGGGGTCTCAAAGAAAAAAAAGCTTACAGCCCTCCTTAAATGCCCTGAAATCATCCTTGTTACCAGAAAACGTATCTGGCAATTTAACCGGGGATTCGGATGGGATTAAAATGACATCTCTATTCCCCACCTGCTGGAAGCCTGCGGAAAGTACCCCCTGAACTGAGTCCTCAACCCGCCGTTGGGACTGGGCCAGAGCTTGGTGTTCCAAACTAAGCTTCTGCAGCGACTGAGTCAAGCTTTTCACCTGCTCAGATAAAGCACACATTGGGTCCATGCTGCAGAAGTGAGGAGAGAAAAAAAAATTGTAGGCCAGTTATAATGTCAGGAACACCACACTGAACTTGCTCACTGAGCCAGTGCACGTGTCCTGAGTAAAGCGAACAGTGCTCAAAGCTACCTGTGGAGCGGGCAGCAACCGAGTAGGTGCGTACTTCAGAGCCGCAGGACCTGAATCATGTGACTGCTGGGGGCGTGGCCTAAACTCCACAGAGCTAGGAGCTGCAAGAGAACTCCTAGCAGAGTAACTGCGAGACAAAGTTACCAAGGGGCATAGACAGTGAGAATAGTCAGGACGTAGCCAATGAGTCACACACGGAGATAGCTGTAGGGTACCAAAGGGGGCGAGCAGAGAGTAGTCAGGTCACAGGCAATGAGTCATACACAGATAATAACGCAGTACAAAATCAACAGGCAAACTCACAACGGGAAACAGAATCGGGTCAGAACCATATAAACAAGCTATAGCAACAAACAGGCACACGGGGGTCAGCACACTAGGCCAAAGGCAAAAGTATAACTGCAAGGGATTGAAGCTACCCAGGGGTTTATGAAGCTCTCCCAGAACCAGAAAGAGGCCACAACCATTAACCCCAAGTGTGCAGGTCAAAACCTGCACAGAGCTCCAGACATTAACCCCCGGTGTGCAGATCAAAAACCTACACTGGGATGATGACATCCACATTGTTCAATCGTTTATAGTTCCTTGTGCAGTGGCAGGGGTTGCAATAATTATAAGCACTTGATGTCCTTCCATAAATTCCCGGGTCCTGGCATTACGGTCATACCAGGTTTCTTGACTGGACTGGGCCATTTGCTGTTGATCATTAGGCACTAGCTGGGCGAGACGATCTCTGAACTCTAAACTCTAGAACGTAGAGAATGATGGGCATTCCAATGTCTGCGATATCTCCCTCCAATTGTTCTTTCAGAAGAGTGAGAGGCCCACGGACCTTCTGGCCAAACAGATTGCTCCTCAGTGGGGTCCGAATGTTGTGGTGCTTGAAGGGCCTGTAGTCGGGTGACTGCTCCCACAAAATGACACTGTAACTCCCCAATGTCATTCCCAAGGAGGATATCTGCAGGAAGTCCTCCCATAACTCCAATCCAGCAAAGTTTTTCTCCAAAACCATAATCTAAACGCACCAAAGCTCGCTGTATATATTTGCGGACATCCCCCGCCAAGACAATGGGAATTCCTGCACCCTGGTGAATTGCCTCGGGTCGAACCACACGGGTGTCAGCGATAGTCAGAAATGCCCCCATGTCTCTAAAATCCTGACACTTTGTATCCATCAATTAAGACATCCTGCAGGTGGCGTTGCCGTTGCTCTGGGTAGCCAAAGGACAGAGGCTGAAGTCCGTACACTCCAGGAGGAGTATCTATGGTGCCGTGGTCGGTGGTCCACTCTGGTGGGGATGGTGGTAGCTCTTCCTCAGGAGGGATGGAGTGCACCAGATGCACTGGACGAGGTGGGGCTGCGTGGGGCTCCCTCCGAATCCTTGAGGGACATCCAAACTGCAAATGTCCACGTTGCCCACACACATAACATCTCCTCTCTGTGATACCCCCAGGTCGTTGTCGGATCTGTTGGGGCCCAGGATTGGGAGGAGTGATAGTCATCGGTTTGCGACTAGGTGGAAGGGCAGATATAATCTGAGGGGGACGGGGCGCGGGAGCAGGCCGTGGTTCATTGTCCAGAAGCCTCCTCCATTGCGGTCGGATAGTAAGGGCTTCATCGGCCAGGACTGCAGCTTTATCCACGGTACACGGCGTGCACTCCCGGACCCATTCCCGTACCTCTGCGGGGCACTTGGCAAGAAATTGTTCTATAAGGAACGTCTATATAACATCTTCCACAGTAAAGGCGTTTTCTGCTTCCAGCCATCTCCGACATGCCTGGGACATCTTATGTGCATACATCTTAAACGATCCCCCTGTGGTGCTTGGGAGGTCTCGGAACTTGGCCCTATATGAGTCTGGGGTGATAGCATGGTAATCCAGGATAGTCTGCTTTACAATGTTATAATCCCGATTCCGCTGTGCATCAATGGTTCGGTAAGCCTCCGCCATGCTTCCGTTCAGGAGCCCCACTAACAAACGCATCCAGCTAGAGTGGGGCACCTCCATCACAGCACACTGCTGCTCAAAGTCCTTGAAGAACCCCTCCACATCTCCGGAAGTCTCATCAAATGGCTTAAACTCTGTCCGAGTGATCCGTACAGGCTCCCGGATCGTTGGGGTTACACTCCACAATGCAATACTCCCTCTTTCAAGCTCCATTGCTTCTTGTCTCCGCTGTGCCCGGCGGGCAGCCTCCTCCTTGTACTCCTGAGAGACTCCGGGGCCCAGAACCGCCATCTCTTCTTCGTACCACATCACCCACTGGCTTTTGGGGGTGGGGATCCCTGTCTCCAGTGCTCGTCCTTCAGACATATGGGAGTAGGTGGTCTGACTAGCACTCACCAGTAGGTCAATTAAGGCCTCTTTAGTCAGTCCCTGGTAGTTCAGGCCCAGGTCTCTGGCTCTCTCCTGTAAACTGGATACAGTCCAATTTCTGTACTCACTCTGTGGGTGGTTCTCCATTGGGTTACGCTCTATTGATCCCACCGCTGCCAATCAGTTGTCACGGGGTCCTTCTCTGGTATCACACAATCAACAGAGTAAGAGGAGAGTGAACAATTCCAAGACATTTATTTAGGCACAAATATGAAAGGTCCATATTCAGTCCACCCCACAAAAGATAGATAGTCCAGAATCTGAATGCAGTTCAGTAACAGTATAACATGTCCAGGGAGATGAGAGTCCAAAATCCAGCTGACAGTGATAACATGTTCCATATATTCTTCTTTCTCTCCGAAGTCCTGTCTTCATACCATGCTCTGCACACAGCAACTGACTTGCCCAGCCCCTGTCCTCCCCAGCCCCCTCATTATGTCCAGGGAGAGTCAAACTGGTTTGGCGGTTTTCAGGCCTCCCAGACTTGACAAAAGGGGCCTGGGGGAATATGACACTACAGGGGTCATCAAGAGTCATAGATAAAAGTCAGGCTGCAGACATACAAGGCATCAAGATTAACACTATGCAAGTCAGTGAAATAGCAATATACACAAAATGATATCCATATAGCATATCACACCATCACACAAATAGAAAATCTCATCAAGAAAATGGTGATTTCTATTTAGGCTAACAGGAAGTAGTAATCTGTGCCCAGTGCTACAGGGCCAGAATCATTTCATTACAGTCGGTACAATCTAGCAACAGTCTGTCTGATTGCAGGGTTCTCACTCCTGGAGCATTATGATGAGAGCACTCCCAGGGCTGTGGGGTACTCAGTACCGGGCCGGTCTCTCAGAGGGGGTTGTCACAGCAGCAGTGACCCGGTCCATGGCCCTGGGCGCCCATGTAAAAGGGTGGATGTTGAGTGATGGAATAAAGTTTATTAATGAATGTTTCGTGAAGCCACTTGTGGTATTCGGCAATGAAGATATTAAGCCGACGCTGCAGACAGATCCTCAGGGACAGATGCTGTGGTGCAGCAATGATGGTGTAGCCCTCCACAGGTAGGGCTGTAGTCCTAGGGCAGTGTAGATCGGTGTTGAGGAAGAGGGTGCAGTGTCTGGTACAGAGATGTAGCAGTGCTGGAGAAGTAGCAGAAAGATGGCAAGGACACAGTGTTATGGACGGCGGAACGCACCAAATATAAATAATAGTAGGTGCGTTCGCCGCCCGGGGTCCACCGTACGGTAGGTGACAAGACCGCTGCTGGACAATGGCAGATGCACCTAGTAGGTGCGGTATTGTGCTCGGGTTAACGTCGCCCGAACGCTAAAGAAAAGGCGCGGGCCTTGTTAGCGTCACAGAGGCCTGCGTGTGGCGTCGCAGCCGTGAACACCAATAGCTGTTGTTACTGCAGCGCAGCGGCAGAGAAAAGCCGCACGCGACGGCGCCGAGGACCGGGCGCCGATGGACGCTAGTGTAGGCGTGGAGCAAGTGGCGTGTAGCTTGCCACAACCCTGGAGCTGACTATTCACATTCGGTCACCACTCGTAATATCAGAGGGTAGGGGTGTGATAATGAGTCAGACACCAGTCCATACATCCATCACCATACACACACAGAATAATATGCTACACTAGCGCATGGCCGAGCCACCATGCGGGCTTTTAATAGCCATGCGCTTCCGGGACCTTCCAGTACTTTGGGAAGGACCAATCAGATCCGACATAGGACCTGCACATGTGACCCCTGCTCTCCACTGAGAGGACAAGTTGCGGGCATGCCCAGTAGCACGGCACGAGGACTTAGCCTCTGGAGCAGTTCCCTGCAAAGTAGGTTGCGCTACCATTGCTGCACCAGAGGTGGCAGCAACATCCAGGCTCACAGAACGAGTCTGAGGAGAATGCCTGGCTCACCGTGATTGCTGAGCAGGAGTCCGAGTGGTCGGAGGAGAATGGGAGACCGCAGGATGTCTGGCTCTGGATTCCCGCTGTGCAGTGCCAGGAATCCAACGCCTAACATTACCCCCCCCCTCTGAGCCTCAATGTTTTCCACCGGCTCCCAGGTCCAAGCCTCGGGACCATGACCCCCCCAGTCCACCAAATAAAATTTTTTGCCACGGACAAACCTGCGCCCCACAATGGCGTTAACCTCAAACTCGTCAGACGATAAGTCTAATGACCCAGCAGATGACTCAGAAAACCGGATCATGTGAACTGGTTTGAGGAGGGACACATGGAACACGTCCGAAATGGCCAAATGTGGAGGAACAGCCAGGCGGTAGACCACCGAGCTAAGTCGCTCGAGGACCTTGAATGGTCCAATGTATCGTGGTGCGAACTTGGGAGACTCGACCCGCAGTTTAATATTTCGGGTAGAGAGCCATACCATTTCGCCAGGGGAGAAGCTTGGCGCGGGCCGCCGATGCGTGTCGGCGGACGCCCTCATCCTTTCTTTAGATGCCCAGATAGCATCCTGAGTGCGATCCCAAATGTCCCGGGCCTCCACTGCCCAGTCTGCCACCCTGGAGTCAGTGGAGGACACTGGCATCGGGACAGGGACGCGTGGATGTTGACCATAGTTTAGGAGAAAGGGCGTCTGACCAGTGGAATCAGCCACCGCATTGTTTAGGGCAAATTCAGCCCAAGGTAGCAAGGATGCCCAGTCATCCTGCCTGGCAGAGACAAAATGCCGTAAATAGGTGACCAAGGTCTGATTGGCTCTCTCGACCAAGCCATTCGTCTCGGGATGGTAATCGTAGGATAGATTTAGCTCGATGCTGAGTAAACTGCAGAGCTCCCTCCAAAACCGAGACACAAACTGGGGACCGCGGTCACTCACGATTTTGTCCGGCATGCCATGTAAACGGAATACGTGCTTAATGAACAAGGTGGCCAGACCTCGAGCGGAAGGCAGGCGTGCGAGTGGCACCAGATGCACCATTTTGGAAAAATGGTCAGTGACCACCCAGATGACCGTACTGCCACCAGACTTGGGCAGGCCAACTATGAAATCCATGCCAACCATCTCCCAAGGTCTATCCGCCACTGGCAGGGGAAACAACAGCCCCGCCGGCCTCTGTCTAGAGGGTCTGTTCCGAGCACACGAAACACATGCTTGCACGTATTCCTTGACATCTCGAGCCATATGTGGCCACCAATATGACCTTGCCAGGAGTTCAGTGGTCCGTTTATTACCAAAATGGCCACCCACCCTGGAGGCATGTGCCCAGGTGAGGACCTCCGGCCGTAGCTGAGGAGGCACCAAGGTCTTGCCCGGTGGTACCGACTCGAGAGCAACTGGAGCCACAGTCGTAAAACTCTCCGGCGGGAGAATTAACCGAGGCTCAGCTTCTCCTTCTTCCGTCGAGACCACTGAACGTGAGAGAGCATCCGCACGGACGTTCTTCTCTCCAGAGAGGTAGTGGAGGGTGAAGCGGAATCTGGAAAAGAAGAGCGACCCCCTGGCCTGACGAGAATTCAGGCGTTGGGCCGTCTGTAGATAGACCAGGTTTTTATGGTCCGTATATACCTGAAAGGGAAACCGGGCTCCCTCCAGGAGATGTCTCCACTCAGAAAAAGCCAACTTCATGGCTAGCAGCTCCCTGTCGCCGATGGAGTAATTTTTCTCCGCCGGTGAGAAGGTCTTGGAATAGAAGAAGCAGGGATGCTTCCGACCTTGAGCATCCTTTTGATAAAGGACTGCTCCTGCACCGACGGAAGAAGCGTCTACCTCAAGGATAAACGGCTTATCCACATCGGGACGATGTAATATGGGAGCGTCAGCAAAATGTGATTTTATAGCCGAGAAGGCCTTGGAGACCTGTTCTGACCAAGCATTGGGGTTAGCTCCTTTCTTGGTGAGAGCAACCAAAGGAGCCACCAGTGTGGAAAAGTGTGGTATGAACTGGCGGTAGTAATTCACGAACCCCCAAAAGCGCTGCACCGCTTTGAGGGAATGGGGTTCCTGCCAGTCCATTACCGCTTGTAGTTTGGCAGGATCCATGGCCAGCCCTTGGGCCGAGATGATATAGCCCAGGAACGGCAAGGACTCCTGCTCAAACTTGCACTTCTCCAGCTTGGCAAATAGCGAGTTCGCCCGCAGACGGTCGAAGACCCTGCAGACGTCTCTCCGGTGGGTGGTCAAATCTGGCAAAAAGATGAGTATGTCATCCAGATAGACCACCACCGAGGTAGAGAGCATGTCGCGGAAGACGTCGTTGACAAAATCTTGGAAGACAGCTGGCGCATTACAAAGGACAAAGGGCATAACCAGGTATTCGTAATGGCCATCCCTGGTATTAAAAGCTGTCTTCCATTCGTCTCCTTCGCGAATGCAGATCAGGTTGTATGCACCTCGCAGATCTAATTTAGTAAAGATCCGGGCCCCCCGCAACCTGTCAAATAACTCCAAGATCAACGGTAGGGGGTATTTGTTTTTAACCGTGATAGCATTGAGACCTCGGTAGTCAATGCAGGGGCGTAACTCTCCGTTCTTCTTCTGTACGAAGAAGAACCCTGCACCAGCTGGTGACACAGATTTTCTAATGAAACCCTTAGCCAGGTTCTCCTGGATATATTGGGACATAGCCTCCGTCTCAGGGAGTGATAACGGGTAAACACAGCCTCGGGGAGGCTCTGTGCCTGGCAGGAGATGAATCGGGCAATCATAGGAACGGTGCGGCGGGAGCCACTCCGCAGACTTCTTAGAGAAGACGTCCGCGTACTGGTGGTAGGGTTTGGGGAGCGTGGAGAGATCCGCAGGCACTTGAGTGGAAGCCACCTGAACGCTGCCCCTCAGGCACCTTCCCTCACAGTCCTTGCCCCAGCCCAGTATCCTCCCCAAAGCCCAGTCAACATGAGGGGAGTGGCAACGAAGCCAGGGGACTTCGAGGAGCACCTGATCGATGCCATTGGGCATAATAAGCAGGGACGGAGTCTCCTGTTGTGAGGGTGAAATAGAGAGTCCGAGTAGGGCTGTCTGATGGGTCACCTGAGATGGTAACGGTGCCCCATTTACCACCCTACTGGTCAGAGGTTGGGAGAGTAACACCAGAGGGATAGCGTGTCTCTGGGCAAAAGTCGAGGACATAACGTTCCTCTCGGCCCCGGAATCCAGGGTGACCTCTGCCTCCCAGGTGGAGGACCCACTATCTAAAGTACCCCGGAACACCGGTTGGGGTGAAAAGGATCCCACCTTGGATTGACCACCACCTACGGCCACTGAACGTGGTCGTTTTTTCGGCCGCTGAGGGCATGTGCCAGCAGAGTGGCCAAACTGTCGGCACTGATAACAGCGCACAGAGCTTCGCATCGGACGCGACTTAGTGCCGGTGCGAGACACCTCCATAGGCTCAGAGGAAGGGAGCTCCTGTGCGGGATATATCAGCGGCTCGGTAAAGGTGGGAGCCAAATTAACCCTATGTCTGGATTGCGCTCGTTCCAACCCGCGCTCCGTGAAGCGGAGATCAATGCGGGTGGAAACGGCGATCAACTCCTCCAGACTTGTGGGAATTTCCCTAGTAGCTAGAGCATCTTTTACGTGCTCAGCCAGGCCTCTCCAAAACACCGGGACCAACACTTTGTCCGGCCACTCTAAATCGGAAGCCAGTGTCCGAAACCGGACAGCATGGTGGCTAACCGAAAGTGACCCTTGTGTTAAGGATCACAGTTGAAGAGCTGTATCGTGTGTGACCCGTGGTCCCAAGAAGACTTGCTTCAGAGCCACTAGGAACTGAGCAGCTCCCTGTACCACAGGATCATCACGTTCCCACAATGGCGTGGCCCACTGTAATGCCCGGCCAGACAACAGGGGAGACAATAAATCCCACCTTAGCCCGCTCTGTAGGAAACCGTGCAGCCAGCAACTCCAGCTGAATGGAGCACTGACTAACGAATCCCCTACAGGAGGCACTATCACCCGAAAACTTATCGGGGAGTGGGAGGCGAGACATTGTCGGCAAGGGCAAAAATGTGGGCACACATGAGACAGCCTCGGCGACTGTCTGAGCAGCAGCTAGCGCAGCATTCGCAGCTGAGTTGGTGCTCTCAATAGCCGCCAACCTGCTCTCCAGCTGCCGAGTGTAGCGCTGCAGCTGTTGCACGTCTGCCATTGCCAGCCAGACCCTGGCGCTAGTGTAATGTTATGGACGGCGGAACGCACCAAATATAAATAATAGTAGGTGCGTTCGCCGCCCGGGGTCCACCGTGCGGTATGTGACAAGACCGCTGCTGGACAATGGCAGATGCACCTAGTAGGTGCGGTATTGCGCTCGGGTTAACGTCACCCGAACGCTAAAGAAAAGGCGCAGGCCCTGTTAGCGTCACAGAGGCCTGCGTGTGGCGTCGCAGCCGCGAACACCAATAGCTGCTGTTACTGCAGCGCAGCGGCAGAGAAAAGCCGCACGCGTCGACGCCGAGGACCAGGCGCCGATGGACGCTAGTGTAGGCGTGGAGCAAGTGGTGTGTAGCTTGCCACAACCCTGGAGCTGACTATTCACACTCGGTCACCACTCGTAATATCAGAGGGTAGGGGTTTCATAATGAGTCAGACACCAGTCCATACATCCATCACCATACACACACAGAATAATATGCTACACTAGCGCATGGCCGAGCCGCCATGCGGGATTTTTATAGCCATGCGCTTCCGGGACCTTCCAGTACTTTGGGAAGGACCAATCAGATCCGACATAGGACCTGCACATGTGACCCCTGCTCTCCACTGAGAGGACAAGTTGCGGGCATGCCCAGTAGCACGGCACGAGGACTTAGCCTCTGGAGCAGTTCCCTGCAAAGTAGGTTGCGCTACCATTGCTGCACCAGAGGTGGCAGCAACATCCAGGCTCACAGAACGAGTCTGAGGAGAATGCCTGGCTCGCCGTGATTGCTGAGCAGGAGTTTGAGCGGTCGGAGGAGAATGGGAGACCGCAGGATGTCTGGCTCTGGATTCCCGCTGTGCAGTGCCAGGAATCCGACACCTAACACACAGCAGAGTGCAGTTTCTTTACCTTTACTTTGTAAGTGCAGTCCAGGGTCCAGATTACAGATAGCACAGGAGCAGGCTAGCCTGGAAGCAACTCAGAAATCTCTCTATCAGATAGGTTGTGTAGTCTCCTTCCTAGCACTTACTTGAGGTACATGCAGTACTGTGTTAGGCTGGTTTCACATTAGCGCATTTTCAGCGCGCGCACGGCCGGGGGTAGCTCCGCCCCCGAGCCGGCCCTCTGCCCGGCGTGCCCGCCCCTTGCTTGTAGCGCCGCCTACTAGCGGACAGCGGCGCCTGCGATCGGCGCACCCTATCTTTAGCATAGGGTGCGCAGATCGTGCGCAGGTCGTGCACTAGTTGCACTTTGACCTGCGCTGCGCACTTTTGACGGTGCGCCGTGCGCGCCAAAATCAAACTTTTCGGATTTTGGCGCGCACGGCGCACCGTCAAAAGTGCGCAGCGCAGGTCAAAGCGCAACTAGCGCACGGCCTGCGCACGATCTGCGCACCCTATGCTAAAGATAGGGTGCGCCGATCGCAGGCGCCGCTGTCCGCTAGTAGGCGGCGCTACAAGCAAGGGGCGGGCACGCCGGGCAGAGAGCCGGCTCGGGGGCGGAGCTACACCCGGCCGTGCGCGCACTGAAAATGCGCTAATGTGAAACCAGCCTTACACTGATGTTCCTCCTTCTTGTTCCCTCTCAGATCTACCTCATATGGCAGACAGCTGTAGCCTTCTATCTCTTCTCTTGACTCACCCGTTGCTGTTGTGCCTCCGAGTCTTAGGTGGGAATACAGCATTTACAGCTTCCTATTGCTCTGGTTTCTGTTGCAGGACCTTCAGTATCCAAACAACCACGGAGACCAGGCTCCAGATCATGCGCTTCAGCTGGGAATGAGCTCTCAACCCAGCTTCTCTCTCCACGTCTACACACTTCGGCCTCCTCACACTAACTCTTCTTTCCCTTCCTGGCCCTCAGACAGCACTCCTCCCCCAATTCTGGTTCAGATCTCCCTCTGCTGGCCCGGAGTGGGAACTGTGTTGCATGTTATGGTTAACTGCTAGAGAGACCCTTCATTGCTTCCAAGCCTGACATCACCTTCCCTGGAGGAAGGCAATGCCACTGTGGCGACCATACTCCTGGGGGCGCCACACATTATACTGATGAGGGCATTATACTGCCTCTGTACAAATCCCTGATTACACTGCACATGGAGGACTGTGCACAGTTTTGGGCACCGGTGCTCATCAAGGATATAATGGAACTAGAGCGAGTACAAAGGAGGGCAACAAAGTTAATAAAGGGGATGGGGGAACTACATGATCATGCCCTGATGAAGTGAGCTGGGACAGCTCAGGAAACACGTAGGCACCAATAAATTTCCTTGAATCATACTTACAGCAGCGCAGTGTATCATTGCACCTTAAAGCCATCTTCACTTACAAGTCCTTGGACCCTGTGCAGACTGCAGCAGCTGTTTCATGCGTTTGTAGGTGTTGTGACCGAAGTTTCACAACCCTATCAGGTGAGTCTCTCCTTGCCTCACCATTACAATTGTGTTTTAAAGGTTTCACACAGTGGATGCGCCCTGTTTTGTTTCCTTCAAGAAGAGCATAAAAGACTGGAGAGGACAGAGACGTTTAGATAAAAAATAGGAGTCACGCTAAAAGTGCTGTGCAGGCAGTAGTCCACATTTCCAAATCCAAATCGTTTGGGCTAATGCAGTGCTGCAGTCAGGACATAGAACATCACAATTGCTAAACAAAATTGTTAGGGCTAATATGGGGGTTCAGACACGCTAGCCCAGAAAATAAAAAGTGATTGTTCATTTAGTGACAGGTGAGTGACAGATCTGGGCCTAAGGGTGTGAAACAGCAGAGTACAAGAGGGGAAGGGTACATACAGAAAAGAGTATATAGACCTAAGATACAACTTTTAATGTTACCAAGTTAGAAATCTTTGTAGACTCTCAATAACATCACATATTAGTGGGTGTAAATGCAACACGCATTATCTATTGAAAAGCTTGTATTACCATAAACACGATAAACCTTCACCAGGCGATAAGTGCAATCCTTCACACCCTAATGCTCCTTACAGGAGTCCCTACCTAAGGCCGGAGTCACATACGACGTGAAAAAAACGGTCTGTTTTTCACGGACGAGAATCACACAAATGTTTCATGAACAATGATCTGTATGTCATCCGTCTGGCATCCGTACGGTCAGATTTTCTCCCCGGCTTGCAAAATGGACATATAATGGATCCCAATGACAAGTTAAAATAGAAAAGAAAGAATAGATATATACACATAGAATACATATATACAGTGCCTTGCGAAAGTATTCGGCCCCCTGGATCTTTTCGACCTTTTCACACATGTCATGCTTCAAACATAAAGATACCAAATGTAAATTTTTGGTGAAGAATCAACAACAAGTGGGACACAATTGTGAAGTTGAACGAAATTTATTGGTTATTTTACATGTTTGTGGAAATTCAAAAACTGAAAAGTGGGGCGTGCAATATTATTCAGCCCCTGTAACTTAATACTTTGTTACGCCACCTTTTGCTGCGATTACAGCTGCAGTCTCTTGGGGTTTGTCTCTATCAGTTTTGGACATCAAGAGACTGAAATTCTCGCCCATTCTTCCTTGGCAAACAGCTCGAGCTCAGTGAGGTTGGATGGAGATCGTTTGTGAACAGCAGTTTTCAGCTCTTTCCACAGATTCTCGATTGGATTCAGGTCTGGACTGTGACTTGGCCATTCTAACACCTGGAGACGTTTATTTGTGAACCATTCCATTGCAGATTTTGCTTTATGTTTGGGATCATTGTCTTGTTGGAAGACAAATCTCCAGCCCAGTCTCAGGTCTTTTGCAGACTCCAACAGGTTTTCCTCAAGAATGGTCCTGTATTTGGCTCCAACCATCTTCCCATCAATTTTAACCATCTTCTCTGTCCCTGCTGAAGAAAAGCAGGCCCAAACCATGATGCTGCCACCACGTTTGACAGTGGGGATGGTGTGTTCAGGGTGATGAGCTGTGTTGCCTTTACGCCAAACATATCATTTGGCATTGTTGCCAAAAAGTTTGATTTTGGTTTCATCTGACCAGAGCACCTTCTTCCACATGTTTGGTGTGTCTCCCAGGTGGCTTGTTGCAAACTTTAAACAACACTTTTTATGGATATCTTTGAAAAATGGCTTTCTTCTTGCCACTCTTCCATAAAGGCCAGATTTGTGCAGTGTACGACTGATTGTTGTCCTATGGACAGACTGTCCCACCTCAGCTGTAGATCTCTGCAATTCATCCGGAGTGATCCTGGGCCTCTTGGCTGCATCTCTGATCAGTCTTCTCCTTGTTTGAGATGAAAGTTTAGAGGAACGGCCAGTTCTTGGTAGATTTGTAGTGGTATGATACTCCTTCCATTTCAATATGATCGCTTGCACAGTGCTCTTTAGGATTTTTAAAGTTTTGGAAATCATTTTGTATCCAAATCGGGCTTTAAACTTCTCCACAACAGTATCACGGACCTGCCTGTTGTGCTCCTTGGTCGTCATGATGCTCTCTGTACTTCAATCAGACCCTGTGTGGTGATGATCGTGTGAAGACAGCACGTCAGAGAGAAGGGGAAGCATATGGACCCATTTTATCCTCTGTCTGCCAGATTATTGGACTCTCATGTCCCTGGACATTTTATCCTGTTATTGAACGGCATTTGTGTTCTGGACTATTGTATCCTCAGTGTGGTGGATTGTTTAAGGACCTTTTAGTTTTGCCTATGATAAAGGTCTTGGGATTGTTCACACTTCCCTCGCTCTGTTGATTGTGTGGTATCGGAGAAGGACCCCTTGACAACTGGTGGCAACAGTGGGATCAACAGAATGTAACCCAATGGAGAACCACCCACAGAGTGAGTACAGAAATTGAACTGTATCCAGTTTACAGGAGAGAGCCAGAGACCTGGGCCTGAACTACCAGGGAACACAGAACTTAAGCACATGCTAAAAAGGAAGAAAAAAATGTTTATAAAATGGAAAGAGGGAGGCATATCTAAAGAAGAATATAATGCTGTTTGCAGAACCTGCAGGGCACAAATCAGATTATGTAAAGCTGAAAATGAATTGAGGCTTGCAAGAGATGTCAAAAGCAATAATAAAGGATTTTGGGGATATGTCAAAAGTAAAAGAATAGTCAAAGATGCTATAGGATTTTTACAGGATGAAAATGATGAAATGGTAAGACAGGATGTTGAGAAGGCTGAACTTTTAAATTCCTATTTTGCATCTGTTTTCTCTCAAAAAGGAAATGTAACATCAACTGTTCTTCACTGTCCTATTAAGGGAATAGAAGAATCCAGGATATCTATAAACAGAAAGATAGTGAGGAAACACTTAGCTAACCTAAATGAATTCAAGTCTCCAGGTCCAGATGAATTACACCCCAGAGTGCTGAAGGAGATAGCAGAAGAAATTTTTGAACCCCTCTCCATAATCTTTGAAAATTCTTGGAGAATAGGAGAAGTGCCAGAAGACTGGAGAAGAGCAAATATTGTTCCTATCTTCAAAAAGGGGAAGAAGGTGGACCCAGGCAACTATAGGCCGGTGAGTCTGACTTCTATACCAGGAAAGATCTTTGAACAAATTATTAAACAACATGTATGTCAATACCTGGATAAGAATGAAGTGATTAAACAGAGTCAGCATGGGTTTGTAACTAGTAAGTCATGTCAGACTAACTTAATTTCCTTCTATGACGGAATCACTGATTGGGTGGATCAAGGAAATGCTGTAGATATAATACATCTTGACTTCAGCAAAGCATTTGACAAAGTATCTCATACAATCCTTATTGAAAAAATGACTAAGTATGGAATGGACAAGGCAACTGTTAGGTGGATTCATAACTGGCTTAGTGATCGGACCCAAAGAGTGGTTGTAAATGGCTGCACATCCAGTTGGAAGAATGTCTCAAGTGGGGTACCACAGGGCTCTGTCCTGGGCCCTGTATTGTTCAACATCTTTATCAACGATTTAGATGAAGGAATTAAGGGTAAACTGATTAAATTTGCTGATGACACAAAGCTAGGAGGGATAGCTAATACTAGAGAAGAGAGAGAGAGGATTCAAAAAGATATAAATAAACTGGAGAAGTGGGCAGCAACTAACAGAATGGTTTTTAACAGGGAGAAATTCAAAGTACTACATCTGGGCAATAAAAATGAAAAAAGCATATCTAGAATGGGAGAAATAGGGCTAAGTGACAGCACATGTGAAAAAAACTTGGGTATACTAATAGATCACAGACTGAATATGAGTCAACAGTGTGATGCAGCAGCAAAAAAGGCAAATGCAATTCTAGGATGCATTAACAGAAGCATACAGTCTAGATCACGTGAAGTCATTATTTCCCTCTACTCCTCTTTGGTCAGACCTCATCTGGAATATTGTGTCCAGTTTTGGGCACCACATTTTAAAAAAGACATCAACAAACTGGAGCAAGTTCAGAAAAGAGCGACCAGAATGGTGACCGGTCTGCAAACCCTGTCTTATGAGGAAAGGTTGCAGGATTTGGGAATGTTTAGTTTGCAAAAGAGAAGACTGAGAGGAGACTTAATAGCTGTCTACAAATATCTAAAGGGCTGTCACATTGTAGAAGGATCAACTTTATTCTCATTTGCACAAGGAAAGACTAGAAGCAATGGGATGAAACTGAATGGGAGGAGACACAGATTAGATATTAGAAAAAACTTTTTGACAGTTAGAGTGATCAATGAGTGGAACAGGCTGCCACGAGAAGTGGTGAGTTCTCCTTCAATGGAAGTCTTCAAACAGAGGCTGGACAGACATCTGACTGGGATGATATAGCGAATCCTGCTTTGAGCAGGGGGTTGGACCAGATGGCCCAGGAGGTCCCTTCCAACTCTACGATTCTATGATTCTATGATTCTATGACTAAAGATGCCTTAATTGACCTACTGGTGGGTGCTAGCCCGGCCACCTCCTCCCAGATGTCTGAAGGACAAGCACTGGAGACATGGATCCCCACCAAAATGCCAGTGGATGGTGTGGTACGAAGAAGAGATGGTGGTTCTGGGCCCAGGCATCTCTCAGGAGTATAAGGAGGAGGCTGCCCGCCGGGCACAGCAGAGACAAGAAGCAGTGGAGCTTGAAAGAGGGAGTTATGCAATATGGAGTGTAAACCCAACAATCCGGGAACCTATACGGATCGCCTGAACAGAGTTTAAGCCATTTGATGAGGCTTCTGGAGATGTGTAGGGGTTCTTCAAGGACTTTGAGCAGAAGTGTCCTGTGATGGAGGTGCCCCACTCTAGCTGGATGCGTTTGTTAGTGGGACTCCTGAACGGAAGCATGGCGGTGGCTTACCGAACCAATGACTCACAGCGAAATCGGGATTATAACACTGTAAAGTGGACTATCCTGGATTACCATGATATCACCCCAGACTCATATAAGGCCAAGTTCCGAGACCTCCCATGCACCATGGGGGGGATCGTTTAGGATATATGGCTGTGTGGCTCATTTCTAAATTTTTTACCATAACCAGGTTCCTCGCATCATGTCCTCACATGCTTTTTGCTTGTAATAGCCCTCTGTGTCTGTACTGTTACATATTTAGACTGTTAATTGGTTCATGCAGCAACAGGAACACCCGATTCTTACATTAGGGAAGGTCCAAACCATAAAAACAATAAAAGCAACTGTTACCACCCACCTTTCGTGTCTCCCTCTTTCCTCATAGATTGTAAGCTTGCGAGCAGGGCCCTCACTCCTCTTGGTGTCTGTTATGATCTATGTGGTTATTGTTATGCTGTAATGTCTATTGTCTGTACAAATCCCCTCCGAAATGTAAAGTGCTGCGGAATATGTCGGCACTAGTGTTGAGCATTCCGATACTGCAAATATCAGGTATCGGCCGATATTCGCTGTATCGGAATTCAGATACCGAGTACCGATATTTTTACAATATCGGATACCGGCATAATGCAATGAGCCAGTGTTGTGGCTGTGATTGGTTGCTGAAATGATGTCATCATGATGCGCGGTCTGTGTGCATCATGATGCGCGGTTTGTGCGGGCTGCTGGGGGTCTGTGCGGCCTGCCGGAAGTCTGTGCGGGCCTGCCGGGGGTCTGTGCGGGCTGCCGGGGGTCTGTGCGGCCTGCCGGAAGTCTGTGCGGGCCTGCCGGGGGTCTGTGCGGGCTGCCGGGGGTCTGTTGGGGCCTGCCGTGGGTATGTGCGGGCTGCCGGGGGTCTGTACGGGCTGCCAGGGGTCTGTGCGGGCCTGCCGGGGGTCTGTGCGGGCTGCTGGGGGTCTGTGCGGCCTGCCGGAAGTCTGTGCGGGCCTGCCGGGGGTCTGTGCGGGCTGCCGGGGGTCTGTTCGGGCCTGCCGTGGGTATGTGCGGGCTGCCGGGGGTCTGTACGGGCCTGCCAGGGGTCTGTGCGGGCCTGCCGGGGGTCTGTACGGGCCTGCCGGGGGTCTGTGCGGGCTGCCAGGGGTCTACGCGGGCCTGCCGGGGGTCTACGCGGGCTGCCAGGGGTCTGTGCGGCCCGCCGTGGGTCTGTGCGGGCCTGCCGGGGATCTGTGCGGGCTGCCGGGGGTCTGTACGGGCCTGCCAGGGGTCTGTGCGGGCCTGCCGGGGGTCTGTACGGGCCTGCCGGGGGTCTGTGCGGGCTGCCAGGGGTCTACGCGGGCTGCCAGGGGTCTGTGCGGGCCTGCCGGGGGTCTACGCGGGCTGCCAGGGGTCTGTGCGGCCCGCCGTGGGTCTGTGCGGGCCTGCCGGGGATCTGTGCGGGCTGCCGGGGGTCTGTGCGGGCTGCCGGGGGTCTGTGCGTGTGTGCAGGCATCGTCCGATGGGACTACAAGTCCCATCGGGCAATGCCTGCTACAATGACAGTGATTGACACATTAGCCAATGATGGGACAGTAGTAGTCCCATCATCCGGCTAATGTGTTGAATGTATTAAAAAAAAAAAAAAAAAAAACATACATACTACATACATTCTACATATATACAACATTCATACAACATACATACTACATACATACTTCATATATACTACATTCATACAACATACATACTACATACGTACTACATACATTCTACATATATACTACATTCATACAACATACATACTACATACATACTTCATATATACTACATTCATACAACATACATACTACATACATTCTACATATATACTACATTCATACAACATACATACTTCATATATACTACATTCATACAACATATATACTACATACATTCTACACATATACTACATTCATACAACATACATACTACATACTACATACATGTAACATATATACTACATACATTCTACACATATACTACATTCATACAACATATATACTACATACATTCTACACATATACTACATTCATACAACATACATACAACATACTACATACATGTAACATATATACTACATACATTCTACACATATACTACATTCATACAACATACATACTACATACATTCTACATATATACTACATTCATACAACATACATACTACATACTACATACATGTAACATATATACTACATACATACTTCATATATACTACATTCATACAACATACATACTACATACATTCTACATATATACTACATTCATACAACATACATACTACATACATACTTCATATATACTACATTCATACAACATATATACTACATACATTCTACACATATACTACATTCATACAACATACATACTACATACATTCTACATATATACTACATTCATACAACACATATACTACATACATTCTACACATATACTACATTCATACAACATACATACTACATACATTCTACATATATACTACATTCATACAACACATATACTACATACATTCTACATATATACTACATTCATACAACATATATACTACATACATTCTACACATATACTACATTCATACAACATACATACTACATACTACATACATGTAACATACATACTACATACATTCTACACATATACTACATTCATACAACATACATACTACATACATTCTACATATATACTACATTCATACAACACATATACTACATACATTCTACATATATACTACATTCATACAACATATATACTACATACATTCTACATATATACTACATTCATACAACATATATACTACATTCATACAACACATATACTACATACATTCTACATATATACAACATTCATACAACATACATACTACATACATACTTCATATATACTACATTCATACAACATACATACTACATACGTACTACATACATTCTACATATATACTACATTCATACAACATACATACTACATACATACTTCATATATACTACATTCATACAACATACATACTACATACATTCTACATATATACTACATTCATACAACATACATACTTCATATATACTACATTCATACAACATATATACTACATACATTCTACACATATACTACATTCATACAACATACATACTACATACTACATACATGTAACATATATACTACATACATTCTACACATATACTACATTCATACAACATATATACTACATACATTCTACACATATACTACATTCATACAACATACATACAACATACTACATACATGTAACATATATACTACATACATTCTACACATATACTACATTCATACAACATACATACTACATACATTCTACATATATACTACATTCATACAACATACATACTACATACTACATACATGTAACATATATACTACATACATACTTCATATATACTACATTCATACAACATACATACTACATACATTCTACATATATACTACATTCATACAACATACATACTACATACATACTTCATATATACTACATTCATACAACATATATACTACATACATTCTACACATATACTACATTCATACAACATACATACTACATACATTCTACATATATACTACATTCATACAACACATATACTACATACATTCTACACATATACTACATTCATACAACATACATACTACATACATTCTACATATATACTACATTCATACAACACATATACTACATACATTCTACATATATACTACATTCATACAACATATATACTACATACATTCTACACATATACTACATTCATACAACATACATACTACATACTACATACATGTAACATACATACTACATACATTCTACACATATACTACATTCATACAACATACATACTACATACATTCTACATATATACTACATTCATACAACACATATACTACATACATTCTACATATATACTACATTCATACAACATATATACTACATACATTCTACATATATACTACATTCATACAACATATATACTACATTCATACAACACATATACTACATACATTCTACATATATACTACATTCATACAACATACATGCTACATACATACTACATATATACTACATTCATACAACATATATACTACATACATTCTACACATATACTACATTCATACAACATACATACTACATACTACATACATGTAACATATATACTACATACATTCTACACATATACTACATTCATACAACATACATACTACATACATTCTACATATATACTACATTCATACAACATACATACTACATTCATACAACATACATACTACATACATTCTACATATATACTACATTCATACAACACATATACTACATACATTCTACATATATACTACATTCATACAACATACATACTACATACATTCTACATATATACTACATTCATACAACATACATACTACATACATTCTACATATATACTACATTCATACAACATATATACTACATACATTCTACATATATACTACATTCATACAACATACATACTACATACATACTTCATATATACTACATTCATACAACATACATACTACATACATTCTACATATATACTACATTCATACAACATATATACTACATACATTCTACATATATACTACATTCATACAACATACATACTACATACATACTTCATATATACTACATTCATACAACATACATACTACATACTACATACATGTAACACATATACTACATACATTCTACATATATACTACATTCATACAACATATATACTACATACATTCTACATATATACTACATTCATACAACATACATACTACATACATTCTACATATATACTACATTCATACAACACATATACTACATACATTCTACATATATACTACATTCATACAACATATATACTACATACATTCTACATATATACTACATTCATACAACATACATACTACATACATACTTCATATATACTACATTCATACAACATACATACTACATACATTCTACATATATACTACATTCATACAACATACATACTACATACATTCTACATATATACTACATTCATACAACATATATACTACATACATTCTACATATATACTACATTCATACAACATATATACTACATACATTCTACACATATACTACATTCATACAACATACATACTACATACATTCTACATATATACTACATTCATACAACATACATACTACATACATTCTACATATATACTACATTCATACAACATATATACTACATACATTCTACATATATACTACATTCATACAACATATATACTACATACATTCTACACATATACTACATTCATACAACATACATACTACATACATTCTACATATATACTACATTCATACAACATACATACTACATACATTCTACACATATACTACATTCATACAACATATATACTACATACATTCTACACATATACTACATTCATACAACATACATACTACATACATTCTACATATATACTACATTCATACAACATACATACTACATTCATACAACATACATACTACATACATTCTACATATATACTACATTCATACAACACATATACTACATACATTCTACATATATACTACATTCATACAACATATATACTACATACATTCTACATATATACTACATTCATACAACATATATACTACATTCATACAACATACATACTACATACATTCTACATATATACTACATTCATACAACACATATACTACATACATTCTACATATATACTACATTCATACAACATATATACTACATACATTCTACATATATACTACATTCATACAACATACATACTACATACATACTTCATATATACTACATTCATACAACATACATACTACATACATTCTACATATATACTACATTCATACAACATATATACTACATACATTCTACATATATACTACATTCATACAACACATATACTACATACATTCTACATATATACTACATTCATACAACATATATACTACATACATTCTACATATATACTACATTCATACAACATACATACTACATACATTCTACACATATACTACATTCATACAACATACATACTACATACTACATACATGTAACATATATACTACATACATACTTCATATATACTACATTCATACAACATACATACTACATACATTCTACATATATACTACATTCATACAACATATATACTACATACATACTACATATATACTACATTCATACAACATACATACTACATACATTCTACACATATACTACATACATTCTACATATATACTACATTCATACAACATATATACTACATACATTCTACA
The DNA here is from genome assembly GCF_039654945.1 of Dendrobates tinctorius. NCBI lineage: Eukaryota > Metazoa > Chordata > Amphibia > Anura > Dendrobatidae > Dendrobates > Dendrobates tinctorius. The sequence goes on along the minus strand of NW_027362074.1, from coordinate 132,365 downwards.
CATATACTACATTCATACACCATATATACCACATACATTCTACATATATACTACATTCATACAACATATATACTACATTCATACAACATATATACTACATACATTCTACATATATACTACATTCATACAACATACATACTACATACTACATACATTCTACACATATACTACATTCATACAAAATATATACTACATTCATACAACATATATACTACATACATTCTACATATATACTACATTCATACAACATACATACTACATACATTCTACATATATACTACATTCATACAACACATATACTACATACATTCTACACATATACTACATTCATACAACATACATACTACATACATTCTACATATATACTACATTCATACAACATACATACTACATACATTCTACATATATACTACATTCATACAACATATATACTACATACATTCTACATATATACTACATTCATACAACATATATACTACATACATTCTACACATATACTACATTCATACAACATATATACTACATACATTCTACACATATACTACATTCATACAACATACATACTACATACATTCTACATATATACTACATTCATACAACATACATACTACATTCATACAACATACATACTACATACATTCTACATATATACTACATTCATACAACACATATACTACATACATTCTACATATATACTACATTCATACAACATATATACTACATACATTCTACATATATACTACATTCATACAACATATATACTACATTCATACAACATACATACTACATACATTCTACATATATACTACATTCATACAACACATATACTACATACATTCTACATATATACTACATTCATACAACATATATACTACATACATTCTACATATATACTACATTCATACAACATACATACTACATACATACTTCATATATACTACATTCATACAACATACATACTACATACATTCTACATATATACTACATTCATACAACATATATACTACATACATTCTACACATATACTACATTCATACAACATACATACTACATACATTCTACATATATACTACATTCATACAACATACATACTACATACATTCTACACATATACTACATTCATACAACATACATACTACATACTACATACATGTAACATATATACTACATACATTCTACATATATACTACATTCATACAACATACATACTACATACATTCTACATATATACTACATTCATACAACATATATACTACATACATTCTACACATATACTACATTCATACAACATATATACTACATACATTCTACATATATACTACATTCATACAACATACATACTACATACTACATACATTCTACACATATACTACATTCATACAAAATACATACTACATACTACATACATGTAACATATATACTACATACATTCTACATATATACTACATTCATACAACATATATACTACATACATTCTACACATATACTACATTCATACACCATATATACCACATACATTCTACATATATACTACATTCATACAACATATATACTACATTCATACAACATATATACTACATACATTCTACATATATACTACATTCATACAACATACATACTACATACTACATACATTCTACACATATACTACATTCATACAAAATATATACTACATTCATACAACATATATACTACATACATTCTACATATATACTACATTCATACAACATACATACTACATACATTCTACATATATACTACATTCATACAACACATATACTACATACATTCTACACATATACTACATTCATACAACATACATACTACATACATTCTACATATATACTACATTCATACAACATACATACTACATACATTCTACATATATACTACATTCATACAACATATATACTACATACATTCTACATATATACTACATTCATACAACATATATACTACATACATTCTACACATATACTACATTCATACAACATATATACTACATACATTCTACACATATACTACATTCATACAACATACATACTACATACATTCTACATATATACTACATTCATACAACATACATACTACATTCATACAACATACATACTACATACATTCTACATATATACTACATTCATACAACACATATACTACATACATTCTACATATATACTACATTCATACAACATATATACTACATACATTCTACATATATACTACATTCATACAACATATATACTACATTCATACAACATACATACTACATACATTCTACATATATACTACATTCATACAACACATATACTACATACATTCTACATATATACTACATTCATACAACACATATACTACATACATTCTACATATATACTACATTCATACAACATATATACTACATACATTCTACATATATACTACATTCATACAACATACATACTACATACATTCTACATATATACTACATTCATACAACATATATACTACATACATTCTACATATATACTACATTCATACAACATACATACTACATACTACATACATTCTACACATATACTACATTCATACAAAATACATACTACATACTACATACATGTAACATATATACTACATACATTCTACATATATACTACATTCATACAACATATATACTACATACATTCTACACATATACTACATTCATACACCATATATACCACATACATTCTACATATATACTACATTCATACAACATATATACTACATTCATACAACATATATACTACATACATTCTACATATATACTACATTCATACAACATACATACTACATACTACATACATTCTACACATATACTACATTCATACAAAATATATACTACATTCATACAACATATATACTACATACATTCTACATATATACTACATTCATACAACATACATACTACATACATTCTACATATATACTACATTCATACAACACATATACTACATACATTCTACACATATACTACATTCATACAACATACATACTACATACATTCTACATATATACTACATTCATACAACATACATACTACATACATTCTACATATATACTACATTCATACAACATATATACTACATACATTCTACATATATACTACATTCATACAACATATATACTACATACATTCTACACATATACTACATTCATACAACATATATACTACATACATTCTACACATATACTACATTCATACAACATACATACTACATACATTCTACATATATACTACATTCATACAACATACATACTACATTCATACAACATACATACTACATACATTCTACATATATACTACATTCATACAACACATATACTACATACATTCTACATATATACTACATTCATACAACATATATACTACATACATTCTACATATATACTACATTCATACAACATATATACTACATTCATACAACATACATACTACATACATTCTACATATATACTACATTCATACAACACATATACTACATACATTCTACATATATACTACATTCATACAACATATATACTACATACATTCTACATATATACTACATTCATACAACATACATACTACATACATACTTCATATATACTACATTCATACAACATACATACTACATACATTCTACATATATACTACATTCATACAACATATATACTACATACATTCTACACATATACTACATTCATACAACATACATACTACATACATTCTACATATATACTACATTCATACAACATACATACTACATACATTCTACACATATACTACATTCATACAACATACATACTACATACTACATACATGTAACATATATACTACATACATTCTACATATATACTACATTCATACAACATACATACTACATACATTCTACATATATACTACATTCATACAACATATATACTACAAAAATTCTACACATATACTACATTCATACAACATATATACTACATACATTCTACATATATACTACATTCATACAACATACATACTACATACTACATACATTCTACACATATACTACATTCATACAAAATACATACTACATACTACATACATGTAACATATATACTACATACATTCTACATATATACTACATTCATACAACATATATACTACAAAAATTCTACACATATACTACATTCATACAACACATATACTACATACATTCTACATATATACTACATTCATACAACATATATACTACATACATTCTACATATATACTACATTCATACAACATATATACTACATTCATACAACACATATACTACATACATTCTACATATATACTACATTCATACAACATACATGCTACATACATACTACATATATACTACATTCATACAACATATATACTACATACATTCTACACATATACTACATTCATACAACATACATACTACATACTACATACATGTAACATATATACTACATACATTCTACACATATACTACATTCATACAACATACATACTACATACATTCTACATATATACTACATTCATACAACATACATACTACATTCATACAACATACATACTACATACATTCTACATATATACTACATTCATACAACACATATACTACATACATTCTACATATATACTACATTCATACAACATACATACTACATACATTCTACATATATACTACATTCATACAACATACATACTACATACATTCTACATATATACTACATTCATACAACATATATACTACATACATTCTACATATATACTACATTCATACAACATACATACTACATACATACTTCATATATACTACATTCATACAACATACATACTACATACATTCTACATATATACTACATTCATACAACATATATACTACATACATTCTACATATATACTACATTCATACAACATACATACTACATACATACTTCATATATACTACATTCATACAACATACATACTACATACTACATACATGTAACACATATACTACATACATTCTACATATATACTACATTCATACAACATATATACTACATACATTCTACATATATACTACATTCATACAACATACATACTACATACATTCTACATATATACTACATTCATACAACACATATACTACATACATTCTACATATATACTACATTCATACAACATATATACTACATACATTCTACATATATACTACATTCATACAACATACATACTACATACATACTTCATATATACTACATTCATACAACATACATACTACATACATTCTACATATATACTACATTCATACAACATACATACTACATACATTCTACATATATACTACATTCATACAACATATATACTACATACATTCTACATATATACTACATTCATACAACATATATACTACATACATTCTACACATATACTACATTCATACAACATACATACTACATACATTCTACATATATACTACATTCATACAACATACATACTACATACATTCTACATATATACTACATTCATACAACATATATACTACATACATTCTACATATATACTACATTCATACAACATATATACTACATACATTCTACACATATACTACATTCATACAACATACATACTACATACATTCTACATATATACTACATTCATACAACATACATACTACATACATTCTACACATATACTACATTCATACAACATATATACTACATACATTCTACACATATACTACATTCATACAACATACATACTACATACATTCTACATATATACTACATTCATACAACATACATACTACATTCATACAACATACATACTACATACATTCTACATATATACTACATTCATACAACACATATACTACATACATTCTACATATATACTACATTCATACAACATATATACTACATACATTCTACATATATACTACATTCATACAACATATATACTACATTCATACAACATACATACTACATACATTCTACATATATACTACATTCATACAACACATATACTACATACATTCTACATATATACTACATTCATACAACATATATACTACATACATTCTACATATATACTACATTCATACAACATACATACTACATACATACTTCATATATACTACATTCATACAACATACATACTACATACATTCTACATATATACTACATTCATACAACATATATACTACATACATTCTACATATATACTACATTCATACAACACATATACTACATACATTCTACATATATACTACATTCATACAACATATATACTACATACATTCTACATATATACTACATTCATACAACATACATACTACATACATTCTACACATATACTACATTCATACAACATACATACTACATACTACATACATGTAACATATATACTACATACATACTTCATATATACTACATTCATACAACATACATACTACATACATTCTACATATATACTACATTCATACAACATATATACTACATACATACTACATATATACTACATTCATACAACATACATACTACATACATTCTACACATATACTACATTCATACAACATACATACTACATACTACATACATGTAACATATATACTACATACATTCTACATATATACTACATTCATACAACATATATACTACATACATTCTACACATATACTACATTCATACACCATATATACCACATACATTCTACATATATACTACATTCATACAACATATATACTACATTCATACAACATATATACTACATACATTCTACATATATACTACATTCATACAACATACATACTACATACTACATACATTCTACACATATACTACATTCATACAAAATATATACTACATTCATACAACATATATACTACATACATTCTACATATATACTACATTCATACAACATACATACTACATACATTCTACATATATACTACATTCATACAACACATATACTACATACATTCTACACATATACTACATTCATACAACATACATACTACATACATTCTACATATATACTACATTCATACAACATACATACTACATACATTCTACATATATACTACATTCATACAACATATATACTACATACATTCTACATATATACTACATTCATACAACATATATACTACATACATTCTACACATATACTACATTCATACAACATATATACTACATACATTCTACACATATACTACATTCATACAACATACATACTACATACATTCTACATATATACTACATTCATACAACATACATACTACATTCATACAACATACATACTACATACATTCTACATATATACTACATTCATACAACACATATACTACATACATTCTACATATATACTACATTCATACAACATATATACTACATACATTCTACATATATACTACATTCATACAACATATATACTACATTCATACAACATACATACTACATACATTCTACATATATACTACATTCATACAACACATATACTACATACATTCTACATATATACTACATTCATACAACATATATACTACATACATTCTACATATATACTACATTCATACAACATACATACTACATACATACTTCATATATACTACATTCATACAACATACATACTACATACATTCTACATATATACTACATTCATACAACATATATACTACATACATTCTACACATATACTACATTCATACAACATACATACTACATACATTCTACATATATACTACATTCATACAACATACATACTACATACATTCTACACATATACTACATTCATACAACATACATACTACATACTACATACATGTAACATATATACTACATACATTCTACATATATACTACATTCATACAACATACATACTACATACATTCTACATATATACTACATTCATACAACATATATACTACATACATTCTACACATATACTACATTCATACAACATATATACTACATACATTCTACATATATACTACATTCATACAACATACATACTACATACTACATACATTCTACACATATACTACATTCATACAAAATACATACTACATACTACATACATGTAACATATATACTACATACATTCTACATATATACTACATTCATACAACATATATACTACATACATTCTACACATATACTACATTCATACACCATATATACCACATACATTCTACATATATACTACATTCATACAACATATATACTACATTCATACAACATATATACTACATACATTCTACATATATACTACATTCATACAACATACATACTACATACTACATACATTCTACACATATACTACATTCATACAAAATATATACTACATTCATACAACATATATACTACATACATTCTACATATATACTACATTCATACAACATACATACTACATACATTCTACATATATACTACATTCATACAACACATATACTACATACATTCTACACATATACTACATTCATACAACATACATACTACATACATTCTACATATATACTACATTCATACAACATACATACTACATACATTCTACATATATACTACATTCATACAACATATATACTACATACATTCTACATATATACTACATTCATACAACATATATACTACATACATTCTACACATATACTACATTCATACAACATATATACTACATACATTCTACACATATAACATATACTACATTCATACAACATATATACTACATACATTCTACACATATACTACATTCATACAACATACATACTACATACATTCTACATATATACTACATTCATACAACATACATACTACATTCATACAACATACATACTACATACATTCTACATATATACTACATTCATACAACACATATACTACATACATTCTACATATATACTACATTCATACAACATATATACTACATACATTCTACATATATACTACATTCATACAACATATATACTACATTCATACAACATACATACTACATACATTCTACATATATACTACATTCATACAACACATATACTACATACATTCTACATATATACTACATTCATACAACATATATACTACATACATTCTACATATATACTACATTCATACAACATACATACTACATACATACTTCATATATACTACATTCATACAACATACATACTACATACATTCTACATATATACTACATTCATACAACATATATACTACATACATTCTACACATATACTACATTCATACAACATACATACTACATACATTCTACATATATACTACATTCATACAACATACATACTACATACATTCTACACATATACTACATTCATACAACATACATACTACATACTACATACATGTAACATATATACTACATACATTCTACATATATACTACATTCATACAACATACATACTACATACATTCTACATATATACTACATTCATACAACATATATACTACATAAATTCTACACATATACTACATTCATACAACATATATACTACATACATTCTACATATATACTACATTCATACAACATACATACTACATACTACATACATTCTACACATATACTACATTCATACAAAATACATACTACATACTACATACATGTAACATATATACTACATACATTCTACATATATACTACATTCATACAACATATATACTACATACATTCTACATATATACTACATTCATACAACATATATACTACATACATTCTACACATATACTACATTCATACACCATATAAACTACATACATTCTACACATATACTACATTCATACAACATACATACTACATACATTCTACATATATACTACATTCATACAACATATATACTACATACATTCTACATATATACTACATTCATACAACATACATACTACATACATTCTACATATATACTACATTCATACAACATATATACTACATACATTCTACATATATACTACATTCATACAACATACATACTACATACATACTTCATATATACTACATTCATACAACATACATACTACATACATTCTACATATATACTACATTCATACAACATATATACTACATACATTCTACATATATACTACATTCATACAACACATATACTACATACATTCTACATATATACTACATTCATACAACATATATACTACATACATTCTACATATATACTACATTCATACAACATACATACTACATACATTCTACACATATACTACATTCATACAACATACATACTACATACTACATACATGTAACATATATACTACATACATACTTCATATATACTACATTCATACAACATACATACTACATACATTCTACATATATACTACATTCATACAACATATATACTACATACATACTACATATATACTACATTCATACAACATACATACTACATACATTCTACACATATACTACATTCATACAACATACATACTACATACTACATACATGTAACATATATACTACATACATTCTACATATATACTACATTCATACAACATATATACTACATACATTCTACACATATACTACATTCATACACCATATATACCACATACATTCTACATATATACTACATTCATACAACATATATACTACATTCATACAACATATATACTACATACATTCTACATATATACTACATTCATACAACATACATACTACATACTACATACATTCTACACATATACTACATTCATACAAAATATATACTACATTCATACAACATATATACTACATACATTCTACATATATACTACATTCATACAACATACATACTACATACATTCTACATATATACTACATTCATACAACACATATACTACATACATTCTACACATATACTACATTCATACAACATACATACTACATACATTCTACATATATACTACATTCATACAACATACATACTACATACATTCTACATATATACTACATTCATACAACATATATACTACATACATTCTACATATATACTACATTCATACAACATATATACTACATACATTCTACACATATACTACATTCATACAACATATATACTACATACATTCTACACATATACTACATTCATACAACATACATACTACATACATTCTACATATATACTACATTCATACAACATACATACTACATTCATACAACATACATACTACATACATTCTACATATATACTACATTCATACAACACATATACTACATACATTCTACATATATACTACATTCATACAACATATATACTACATACATTCTACATATATACTACATTCATACAACATATATACTACATTCATACAACATACATACTACATACATTCTACATATATACTACATTCATACAACACATATACTACATACATTCTACATATATACTACATTCATACAACATATATACTACATACATTCTACATATATACTACATTCATACAACATACATACTACATACATACTTCATATATACTACATTCATACAACATACATACTACATACATTCTACATATATACTACATTCATACAACATATATACTACATACATTCTACACATATACTACATTCATACAACATACATACTACATACATTCTACATATATACTACATTCATACAACATACATACTACATACATTCTACACATATACTACATTCATACAACATACATACTACATACTACATACATGTAACATATATACTACATACATTCTACATATATACTACATTCATACAACATACATACTACATACATTCTACATATATACTACATTCATACAACATATATACTACATACATTCTACACATATACTACATTCATACAACATATATACTACATACATTCTACATATATACTACATTCATACAACATACATACTACATACTACATACATTCTACACATATACTACATTCATACAAAATACATACTACATACTACATACATGTAACATATATACTACATACATTCTACATATATACTACATTCATACAACATATATACTACATACATTCTACACATATACTACATTCATACACCATATATACCACATACATTCTACATATATACTACATTCATACAACATATATACTACATTCATACAACATATATACTACATACATTCTACATATATACTACATTCATACAACATACATACTACATACTACATACATTCTACACATATACTACATTCATACAAAATATATACTACATTCATACAACATATATACTACATACATTCTACATATATACTACATTCATACAACATACATACTACATACATTCTACATATATACTACATTCATACAACACATATACTACATACATTCTACACATATACTACATTCATACAACATACATACTACATACATTCTACATATATACTACATTCATACAACATACATACTACATACATTCTACATATATACTACATTCATACAACATATATACTACATACATTCTACATATATACTACATTCATACAACATATATACTACATACATTCTACACATATACTACATTCATACAACATATATACTACATACATTCTACACATATACTACATTCATACAACATACATACTACATACATTCTACATATATACTACATTCATACAACATACATACTACATTCATACAACATACATACTACATACATTCTACATATATACTACATTCATACAACACATATACTACATACATTCTACATATATACTACATTCATACAACATATATACTACATACATTCTACATATATACTACATTCATACAACATATATACTACATTCATACAACATACATACTACATACATTCTACATATATACTACATTCATACAACACATATACTACATACATTCTACATATATACTACATTCATACAACATATATACTACATACATTCTACATATATACTACATTCATACAACATACATACTACATACATACTTCATATATACTACATTCATACAACATACATACTACATACATTCTACATATATACTACATTCATACAACATATATACTACATACATTCTACACATATACTACATTCATACAACATACATACTACATACATTCTACATATATACTACATTCATACAACATACATACTACATACATTCTACACATATACTACATTCATACAACATACATACTACATACTACATACATGTAACATATATACTACATACATTCTACATATATACTACATTCATACAACATACATACTACATACATTCTACATATATACTACATTCATACAACATATATACTACATAAATTCTACACATATACTACATTCATACAACATATATACTACATACATTCTACATATATACTACATTCATACAACATACATACTACATACTACATACATTCTACACATATACTACATTCATACAAAATACATACTACATACTACATACATGTAACATATATACTACATACATTCTACATATATACTACATTCATACAACATATATACTACATACATTCTACATATATACTACATTCATACAACATATATACTACATACATTCTACACATATACTACATTCATACACCATATAAACTACATACATTCTACACATATACTACATTCATACAACATACATACTACATACATTCTACATATATACTACATTCATACAACATATATACTACATACATTCTACATATATACTACATTCATACAACATACATACTACATACATTCTACATATATACTACATTCATACAACATACATACTACATACATTCTACATATATACTACATTCATACAACATATATACTACATACATTCTACATATATACTACATTCATACAACATACATACTACATACATTCTACATATATACTACATTCATACAACATACATACTACATACATTCTACATATATACTACATTCATACAACATATATACTACATACATTCTACACATATACTACATTCATACAACATACATACTACATACATTCTACACATATACTACATTCATACAACATACATACTACATACATTCTACATATATACTACATTCATACAACACATATACTACATACATTCTACATATATACTACATTCATACAACATATATACTACATACATTCTACACATATACTACATTCATACAACATACATACTACATACTACATACATGTAACATACATACTACATACATTCTACACATATACTACATTCATACAACATACATACTACATACATTCTACATATATACTACATTCATACAACACATATACTACATACATTCTACATATATACTACATTCATACAACATATATACTACATACATTCTACATATATACTACATTCATACAACATATATACTACATTCATACAACACATATACTACATACATTCTACATATATACTACATTCATACAACATACATGCTACATACATACTACATATATACTACATTCATACAACATATATACTACATACATTCTACACATATACTACATTCATACAACATACATACTACATACTACATACATGTAACATATATACTACATACATTCTACACATATACTACATTCATACAACATACATACTACATACATTCTACATATATACTACATTCATACAACATACATACTACATTCATACAACATACATACTACATACATTCTACATATATACTACATTCATACAACACATATACTACATACATTCTACATATATACTACATTCATACAACATACATACTACATACATTCTACATATATACTACATTCATACAACATACATACTACATACATTCTACATATATACTACATTCATACAACATATATACTACATTCATACAATATACATACTACATACATTCTACATATATACTACATTCATACAACATATATACTACATACATTCTACATATATACTACATTCATACAACATACATACTGCATACATACTTCATATATACTACATTCATACAACATACATACTACATACATTCTACATATATACTACATTCATACAACATATATACTACATACATTCTACATATATACTACATTCATACAACATACATACTACATACATTCTACATATATACTACATTCATACAACATATATACTACATACATTCTACATATATACTACATTCATACAACATACATACTACATACATACTTCATATATACTACATTCATACAACATACATACTACATACTACATACATGTAACACATATACTACATACATTCAACATATATACTACATTCATACAACATATATAGTACATACATTCTACATATATACTACATTCATACAACATACATACTACATACATTCTACATATATACTACATTCATACAACACATATACTACATACATTCTACATATATACTACATTCATACAACATATATACTACATACATTCTACATATATACTACATTCATACAACATACATACTACATACATACTTCATATATACTACATTCATACAACATACATACTACATACATTCTACATATATACTACATTCATACAACATACATACTACATACATTCTACATATATACTACATTCATACAACATATATACTACATACATTCTACATATATACTACATTCATACAACATATATACTACATACATTCTACACATATACTACATTCATACAACATACATACTACATACATTCTACATATATACTACATTCATACAACATACATACTACATACATTCTACATATATACTACATTCATACAACATATATACTACATACATTCTACATATATACTACATTCATACAACATATATACTACATACATTCTACACATATACTACATTCATACAACATACATACTACATACATTCTGCATATATACTACATTCATACAACATACATACTACATACATTCTACACATATACTACATTCATACAACATATATACTACATACATTCTACACATATACTACATTCATACAACATACATACTACATACATTCTACATATATACTACATTCATACAACATACATACTACATTCATACAACATTCATACTACATACATTCTACATATATACTACATTCATACAACACATATACTACATACATTCTACATATATACTACATTCATACAACATATATACTACATACATTCTACATATATACTACATTCATACAACATATATACTACATTCATACAACATACATACTACATACATTCTACATATATACTACATTCATACCACACATATACTACATACATTCTACATATATACTACATTCATACAACATATATACTACATACATTCTACATATATACTACATTCATACAACATACATACTACATACATACTTCATATATACTACATTCATACAACATACATACTACATACATTCTACGTATATACTACATTCATACAACATATATACTACATACATTCTACATATATACTACATTCATACAACACATATACTACATACATTCTACATATATACTACATTCATACAACATATATACTACATACATTCTACATATATACTACATTCATACAACATACATACTACATACATTCTACACATATACTACATTCATACAACATACATACTACATACATTCTACATATATACTACATTCATACAACATATATACTACATACATACTACATATATACTACATTCATACAACACATATACTACATACATTCTACATATATACTACATTCATACAACATATATACTACATACATACTACATATATACTACATTCATACAACATACATACTACATACTACATACATGTAACATATATACTACATACATACTTCATATATACTACATTCATACAACATACATACTACATACATTCTACATATATACTACATTCATACAACATATATACTACATACATACTACATATATACTACATTCATACAACATACATACTACATACTACATACATGTAACATATATACTACATACATTCTACATATATACTACATTCATACAACATATATACTACATACATTCTACACATATACTACATTCATACACCATATATACCACATACATTCTACATATATACTACATTCATACAACATATATACTACATTCATACAACATATATACTACATACATTCTACATATATACTACATTCATACACCATATATACCACATACATTCTACACATATACTACATTCATACAAAATATATACTACATTCATACAACATATATACTACATACATTCTACATATATACTACATTCATACAACATACATACTACATACATTCTACATATATACTACATTCATACAACACATATACTACATACATTCTACACATATACTACATTCATACAACATACATACTACATACATTCTACATATATACTACATTCATACAACATACATACTACATACATTCTACATATATACTACATTCATACAACATATATACTACATACATTATACATATATACTACATTCATACAACATATATACTACATACATTCTACACATATACTACATTCATACAACATATATACTACATACATTCTACACATATACTACATTCATACAACATACATACTACATACATTCTACATATATACTACATTCATACAACATACATACTACATTCATACAACATACATACTACATACATTCTACATATATACTACATTCATACAACACATATACTACATACATTCTACATATATACTACATTCATACAACATATATACTACATACATTCTACATATATACTACATTCATACAACATATATACTACATTCATACAACATACATACTACATACATTCTACATATATACTACATTCATACAACACATATACTACATACATTCTACATATATACTACATTCATACAACATATATACTACATACATTCTACATATATACTACATTCATACAACATACATACTACATACATACTTCATATATACTACATTCATACAACATACATACTACATACATTCTACATATATACTACATTCATACAACATATATACTACATACATTCTACACATATACTACATTCATACAACATACATACTACATACATTCTACATATATACTACATTCATACAACATACATACTACATACATTCTACACATATACTACATTCATACAACATACATACTACATACTACATACATTCTACACATATACTACATTCATACAAAATACATACTACATACATTCTACATATATACTACATTCATACAACATATATACTACATACATTCTACACATATACTACATTCATACAACATATATACTACATACATTCTACATATATACTACATTCATACAACATACATACTACATACTACATACATTCTACACATATACTACATTCATACAAAATACATACTACATACTACATACATGTAACATATATACTACATACATTCTACATATATACTACATTCATACAACATATATACTACATACATTCTACATATATACTACATTCATACAACATATATACTACATACATTCTACACATATACTACATTCATACACCATATAAACTACATACATTCTACACATATACTACATTCATACAACATACATACTACATACATTCTACATATATACTACATTCATACAACATATATACTACATACATTCTACATATATACTACATTCATACAACATACATACTACATACATTCTACATATATACTACATTCATACAACATACATACTACATACATTCTACATATATACTACATTCATACAACATATATACTACATACATTCTACATATATACTACATTCATACAACATACATACTACATACATTCTACATATATACTACATTCATACAACATACATACTACATACATTCTACATATATACTACATTCATACAACATATATACTACATACATTCTACACATATACTACATTCATACAACATACATACTACATACATTCTACATATATACTACATTCATACAACATACATACTACATACATTCTACACATTTACTACATTCATACAACATATATACTACATACATTCTACATATATACTACATTCATACAACATACATAGATACTACATACATACTTCATATATACTACATTCATACAACACATATACTACATACATTCTACATATATACTACATTCATACAACATATATACTACATACATTCTACACATATACTACATTCATACAACATACATACTACATACATTCTACATATATACTACATTCATACAACATACATACTACATACATTCTACACATATACTACATTCATACAACATACATACTACATACTACATACATGTAACATATATACTACATACATTCTACATATATACTACATTCATACAACATACATACTACATACATTCTACATATATACTACATTCATACAACATATATACTACATACATTCTACACATATACTACATTCATACAACATATATACTACATACATTCTACATATATACTACATTCATACAACATATATACTACATACATTCTACACATATACTACATTCATACAACATACATACTACATACATTCTACATATATACTACATTCATACAACATACATACTACATACATTCTACACATATACCACATTCATACAACATACATACTACATACTACATACATGTAACATATATACTACATACATTCTACATATATACTACATTCATACAACATACATACTACATACATTCTACATATATACTACATTCATACAACATATATACTACATACATTCTACACATATACTACATTCATACAACATATATACTACATACATTCTACATATATACTACATTCATACAACATACATACTACATACTACATACATTCTACACATATACTACATTCATACAACATATATACTACATTCATACAACATATATACTACATACATTCTACACATATACTACATTCATACAAAATACATACTACATACTACATACATGTAACATATATACTACATACATTCTACATATATACTACATTCATACAACATATATACTACATACATTCTACATATATACTACATTCATACAACATATATACTACATACATTCTACACATATACTACATTCATACACCATATAAACTACATACATTCTACACATATACTACATTCATACAACATACATACTACATACATTCTACATATATACTACATTCATACAACATATATACTACATACATTCTACATATATACTACATTCATACAACATACATACTACATACATTCTACATATATACTACATTCATACAACATACATACTACATACATTCTACATATATACTACATTCATACAACATATATACTACATACATTCTACATATACACTACATTCATACAACATACATACTACATACATTCTACATATATACTACATTCATACAACATACATACTACATACATTCTACATATATACTACATTCATACAACATACATACTACATACATTCTACACATTTACTACATTCATACAACATATATACTACATACATTCTACATATATACTACATTCATACAACATACATACTACATACATTCTACATATATACTACATTCATACAACATACATACTACATACATTCTACATATATACTACATTCATACAACATACATACTACATACTACATACATTCTACATATATACTACATTCATACAACATATATACTACATACTACATACATTCTATATATATACTACATTCATACAACATACATACTACATACATTCTACACATTTACTACATTCATACAACATATATACTACATACATTCTACATATATACTACATTCATACAACATATATACTACATACATTCTACATATATACTACATTCATACAACATATATACTACATACATTCTACATATATACTACATTCATACAACATACATACTACATACTACATACATTCTACATATATACTACATTCATACAACATATATACTACATACTACATACATTCTATATATATACTACATTCATACAACATACATACTACATACATTCTACACATTTACTACATTCATACAACATATATACTACATACATTCTACATATATACTACATTCATACAACATATATACTGCATACATTCTACATATATACTACATTCATACAACATATATACTACATACATTCTACACATATACTACATTCATACAACATACATACTACATACATTCTACATATATACTACATTCATACAACATATATACTACATACATTCTACATATATACTACATTCATACAACATACATACTACATACATTCTACATATATACTACATTCATACAACATATATACTACATACATTCTACACATATACTACATTCATACAACATACATACTACATACATTCTACATATATACTACATTCATACAACATATATACTACATACATTCTACACATATACTACATTCCTACAACATACATACTATATACATTCTACATATATACTACATTCATACAACATATATACTACATACATTCTACATATATACTACATTCATACAACATATATACTACATACATTCTACATATATACTACATTCATACAACATATATACTACATACATTCTACACATATACTACATTCATACAACATATATACTACATACATTCTACATATATACTACATTCATACAACATATATACTACATACATTCTACACATATACTACATTCATACAACATACATACTACATACATTCTACATATATACTACATTCATACAACATATATACTACATACATTCTACATATATACTACATTCATACAACATATATACTACATACATTCTACATATATACTACATTCATACAACATACATACTACATACATTCTACATATATACTACATTCATACAACATACATACTACATACATTCTACATATATACTACATTCATACAACATATATACTACATACATTCTACATATATACTACATTCATACAACATACATACTACATACATTCTACATATATACTACATTCATACAACATACATACTACATACATTCTACATATATACTACATTCATACAACATATATACTACATACATTCTACATATATACTACATTCATACAACATACATACTACATACATTCTACATATATACTACATTCATACAACATACATACTACATACATTCTACATATATACTACATTCATACAACATACATACTACATACTACATACATTCTACACATTTACTACATTCATACAACATATATACTACATACATTCTACACATATAATACATTCATACAACATACATACTACATACTACATACATGCTACATATATACTACATACATACTTCATATATACTACATTCATACAACACATATACTACATACATTCTACATATATACTACATTCATACAACATACATACTACATACATTCTACATATATACTACATTCATACAACATACATACTACATACATTCTACATATATACTACATTCATACAACATACATACTACATACTACATACATTCTACACATTTACTACATTCATACAACATATATACTACATACATTCTACATATATACTACATTCATACAACATATATACTACATACATTCTACATATATACTACATTCATACAACATATATACTACATACATTCTACATATATACTACATTCATACAACATACATACTACATACATTCTACACATTTACTACATTCATACAACATATATACTACATACATTCTACATATATACTACATTCATACAACATATATACTACATACATTCTACATATATACTACATTCATACAACATACATACTACATACTACATACATTCTACACATTTACTACATTCATACAACATATATACTACATACATTCTACATATATACTACATTCATACAACATACATACTACATACATTCTACATATATACTACATTCATACAACATACATACTACATACATTCTACATATATACTACATTCATACAACATACATACTACATACTACATACATTCTACACATTTACTACATTCATACAACATATATACTACATACATTCTACATATATACTACATTCATACAACATATATACTACATACATTCTACATATATACTACATTCATACAACATATATACTACATACATTCTACATATATACTACATTCATACAACATACATACTACATACATTCTACACATTTACTACATTCATACAACATATATACTACATACATTCTACATATATACTACATTCATACAACATATATACTACATACATTCTACATATATACTACATTCATACAACATACATACTACATACTACATACATTCTACATATATACTACATTCATACAACATATATACTGCATACATTCTACATATATACTACATTCATACAACATATATACTACATACATTCTACATATATACTACATTCATACAACATACATACTACATACATTCTACACATTTACTACATTCATACAACATATATACTACATACATTCTACATATATACTACATTCATACAACATATATACTACATACATTCTACATATATACTACATTCATACAACATACATACTACATACTACATACATTCTACATATATACTACATTCATACAACATATATACTACATACATTCTACATATATACTACATTCATACAACATACATACTACATACATTCTACACATTTACTACATTCATACAACATATATACTACATACATTCTACATATATACTACATTCATACAACATACATACTACATACATTCTACATATATACTACATTCATACAACATATATACTACATACATTCTATATATATACTACATTCATACAACATACATACTACATACATACTACACATTTACTACATTCATACAACATATATACTACATACATTCTACATATATACTACATTCATACAACATATATACTACATACATTCTACATACAGTATATACTACATTCATACAACATATATACTACATACATTCTACATATATACTACATTCATACAACATATATACTACATACATTCTACACATATACTACATTCATACAACATACATACTACATACATTCTACATATATACTACATTCATACAACATATATACTACATACATTCTACATATATACTACATTCATACAACATATATACTACATACATTCTACATATATACTACATTCATACAACATATATACTACATACATTCTACACATATACTACATTCATACAACATACATACTACATACATTCTACATATATACTACATTCATACAACATATATACTACATACATTCTACACATATACTACATTCATACAACATACATACTACATACATTCTACATATATACTACATTCATACAACATATATACTACATACATTCTACATATATACTACATTCATACAACATATATACTACATACATTCTACATATATACTACATTCATACAACATATATACTACATACATTCTACACATATACTACATTCATACAACATATATACTACATACATTCTACATATATACTACATTCATACAACATATATACTACATACATTCTACATATATACTACATTCATACAACATATATACTACATACATTCTACATATATACTACATTCATACAACATACATACTACATACATTCTACATATATACTACATTCATACAACATACATACTACATACATTCTACATATATACTACATTCATACAACATACATACCACATACATTCTACATATATACTACATTCATACAACATATATACTACATACTATATACATTCTATATATATACTACATTCATACAACATACATACTACATACATTCTACACATTTACTACATTCATACAACATATATACTACATACATTCTACATATATACTACATTCATACAACATATATACTACATACATTCTACATATATACTACATTCATACAACATACATACTACATACATTCTACATATATACTACATTCATACAACATACATACTACATACATTCTACATATATACTACATTCATACAACATATATACTACATACTATATACATTCTATATATATACTACATTCATACAACATACATACTACATACATTCTACACATTTACTACATTCATACAACATATATACTACATACATTCTTCATATATACTACATTCATACAACATATATACTACATACATTCTACATATATACTACATTCATACAACATATATACTACATACATTCTACACATATACTACATTCATACAACATATATACTACATACATTCTACACATATACTACATTCATACAACATACATACTACATACATTCTACATATATACTACATTCATACAACATATATACTACATACATTCTACATATATACTACATTCATACAACATATATACTACATACTATATACATTCTATATATATACTACATTCATACAACATACATACTACATACATTCTACACATTTACTACATTCATACAACATATATACTACATACATTCTACATATATACTACATTCATACAACATATATACTACATACATTCTACATATATACTACATTCATACAACATACATACTACATACATTCTACATATATACTACATTCATACAACATACATACTACATACATTCTACATATATACTACATTCATACAACATATATACTACATACTATATACATTCTATATATATACTACATTCATACAACATACATACTACATACATTCTACACATTTACTACATTCATACAACATATATACTACATACATTCTACATATATACTACATTCATACAACATATATACTACATACATTCTACATATATACTACATTCATACAACATATATACTACATACATTCTACACATATACTACATTCATACAACATATATACTACATACATTCTACACATATACTACATTCATACAACATACATACTACATACATTCTACATATATACTACATTCATACAACATATATACTACATACATTCTACATATATACTACATTCATACAACATATATACTACATACATTCTACATATATACTACATTCATACAACATATATACTACATACATTCTACACATATACTACATTCATACAACATACATACTACATACATTCTACATATATACCACATTCATACAACATATATACTACATACATTCTACATATATACTACATTCATACAACATACATACTACATACATTCTACAGATATACTACATTCATACAACATATATACTAAATACTACATACATGCTACATATATACAACATTCATACAACATACATATATACTACATTCATACAACATATATACTACATACATTCTATATATATACTACATTCATATAACATACATACTACATACATTCTACATATATACTACATTCATACAACATATTTACTAAATACTACATACATGCTACATATATACAACATTCATACAACATACATATATACTACATTCATACAACATATATATTACATACATTCTATATATATACTACATTCATATAACATACATACTACATACATTCTACACATATACTACATTCATACAACATACATACTACATACTACATACATTCTACATATATACTACATTCATACAACATATATACTGCATACATGCTACATATATACTACATTCATACAACATGCATACTACATACATTCTACATATATACTACATTCATACAACATGCATACTACATACTACATACATTCTACATATATACTACATTCATACAACATATATACTACATACATTCTACACATATACTACATTCATACAACATACATACTACATACTACATACATTCTACATATATACTACATTCATACAACATATATACTGCATACATGCTACATATATACTACATTCATACAACATGCATACTACATACATTCTACATATATACTACATTCATACAACATGCATACTACATACTACATACATTCTACATATATACTACATTCATATAACATACATACTACATACATTCTACACATATACTACATTCATACAACATACATACTACATACTACATACATTCTACATATATACTACATTCATACAACATACATACTACATACATTCTACATATATACTACATTCATACAACATGCATACTACATACATTCTACATATATACTACATTCATACAACATGCATACTACATACTACATACATTCTACATATATACTACATTCATACAACATATATACTACATACATACTACATATATACTACATTCATACAACATACATACATACTACATACATTCTACATATATACTACATTCATACAACATACATACTACATACTACATACATTCTACACATATACTATATTCATACAACATATATACTACATACATTCTACATATATACTACATTCATACAACATATATATTACATACATTCTATATATATACTACATTCATATAACATACATACTACATACATTCTACACATATACTACATTCATACAACATACATACTACATACTACATACATACTTCATATATACTACATTCATACAACATACATACATACTACATACATTCTACAGATATACTACATTCATACAACATATATACTAAATACTACATACATGCTACATATATACAACATTCATACAACATACATATATACTACATTCATACAACATATATACTACATACATTCTATATATATACTACATTCATATAACATACATACTACATACATTCTACATATATACTACATTCATACAACATATTTACTAAATACTACATACATGCTACATATATACAACATTCATACAACATACATATATACTACATTCATACAACATATATATTACATACATTCTATATATATACTACATTCATATAACATACATACTACATACATTCTACACATATACTACATTCATACAACATACATACTACATACTACATACATTCTACATATATACTACATTCATACAACATACATACTACATACATTCTACATATATACTACATTCATACAACATGCATACTACATACATTCTACATATATACTACATTCATACAACATGCATACTACATACTACATACATTCTACATATATACTACATTCATACAACATATATACTACATACATACTACATATATACTACATTCATACAACATACATACTACATACATTCTACATATATACTACATTCATACAACATATTTACTAAATACTACATACATGCTACATATATACAACATTCATACAACATACATATATACTACATTCATACAACATATATATTACATACATTCTATATATATACTACATTCATATAACATACATACTACATACATTCTACACATATACTACATTCATACAACATACATACTACATACTACATACATTCTACATATATACTACATTCATACAACATATATACTACATACATTCTACATATATACTACATTCATACAACATATATACTACATACATTCTACATATATACTACATTCATACAACATACATACTACATACTACATACATTCTACACATATACTATATTCATACAACATATATACTACATACATTCTACATATATACTACATTCATACAACATATATACTACATACATTCTACATATATACTACATTCATACAACATACATACTACATACATTCTACATATATACTACATTCATACAACATGCATACTACATACTACATACATACTACATATGTACTACATTCATACAACATATATACTACATTCATACAACATACATACATACTACATACATTCTACATATATACTACATTCATACAACATACATACTACATACTACATACATTCTACACATATACTATATTCATACAACATATATACTACATACTACATAAATACTTCATATATACTACATTCATACAACATATATACTACATACATACTTCATATATACTACATTCATACAACATACATACATACTACATACAGAGCTGCCAGTATTAGGGGGGTCATGTGTATGTGTGTGGGGGGGAGTGATTTTCATATATTGTTGATCTCAGTGTGTCCAGACATTAAAGAGAGATCTATAATCTTGTATTACTATGCAATAGCGATTGCATGATGCTCTGTAGTATTATATATCATGATATCTATTGTATTTTAACTTCAGTACTTAATCACATGTATCATAATGCCATTTATATTTAGGATCTGGGGTATATTTTGTCTCTACTTTAGATATATTTATAATGTTTTTCTCCCCTTAGAGTGTACTTTATGATGGCGGAATTTCCTTATGATCCATTGTACAACATCACCTTTTTAGCGAGCTTACCGAGATCGTTATCCCTTTCCATATGGCGTCATACTATGGTACTTTATTATTTTTTTTGATGGGATGTATATTATTATAACTATATATTGGGGGCTTTTTTTGAACCCTCTCGTCTTAGTAATTATGGACTGTTACCCTAATATGACGTTCCCCTCTCTCCCTCTTTTATCTTGCTTGTGAGTAGCTTGATGATTCGTTCAGACCCCACCATTATGGCCGCCTGCAGTGTGTCTCTGAGAAAATGGCGCTGATCTTGTGCGCATGCGCGGTGTGCCCGTCACTGGTCGCGATGCTCCGGTTATCACATTGTGGGCCGCGCGCGTGTTGATGACTTCTAGTGGTGTCTTTCACCACACACGCGTGCTGCTCACTGATGGCGGCGGGTCATCGCGCGGTTACCATGCGGCTACATTGGGCATGCGCCGCTTTTGATCAGCAACACCTGGAACGCTGCATTTATATATGGGTGCTTGAGGATAGATAGGCACCTCCCCTTGAGAAAGCCGAGGTGAAACGCGCGTCGGGGTTGAGCGCGGTATCCTCCCTGCATTATTATTCCCCTATGGGTAAGTGGCATGAGCATTATGGATATTGGGTATGATCCCAGAATTGGTGGATATATTTCCTTGAGCCAGAAATTGCTTACATTTTCTTGGCATTATGTTATATATAGCACCCGGATGTTTTAGGTATAAATATAGATACACTGTCTCTAGATAAGTTGCACAGTACATTTTGGTGTCTAGACTAAGCCCTGAGGCTAAGTGCACACGTACCGGAACTCTCGCGGAAATTACCACGAGAATTCCGGTATTCCAGTCCGCGGGAAAATCGCATTTTAAATTCCCGCGATTTTCCCGCGGAAAAACTAGCATTTTGCAAGCGTAATTAGCTTGCAAAATGCTAGCGTTCTCCAAGCGATCTGTAGCATCGCTTGGAGAACTGATTGACAGATTGGTCACACTCGTCAAACACAGTGTTTGACGAGTGTGACCAACTTTTTACTACTGAGGCCGCCTATGCAGCATCAGTAGTAAAAGATAAAATGTAAAAAAAAAATAAAAAATGGTGTTATTCTTACCCTCCGACGTCCCACGCATGCGTTCCCAGTAGTCCTTTGCGAAAATGCCCGCGATTACGTCAGTTCTCGCGGGATCGCGACGTCTCGCGGTTATTCGCGATGACGTCGCGCGAATGACCGCGAGACTTCGCGATCCCGCGAGAATGGACGCCATCGTGGGCATTTTCGCAAAGGACTACTGGGAACGGGAGCGTGAAGAGAAGCGGAAAGGCTGCGCGGGACGCCGGAAGGTAAGAATAACAATATTTTTTATTTTTAAATTCTTTTTTTTACAGGGATATGGTACACAAAGCCCGGAGGACAGTCTCCTCTCCTCCGGACCGTGGGTACCATCCGCAAATGTTCTGCTTACTTCCCGCATGTTGTGCACAGCCACATGCGGGAAATAAGCAGAACAATGCATTCCTATGGGTGCGGGATCGCCACGATTCTGCAAATTAATGAGCATGCTGCGGTTTTTACCGCGAAGCGATTCCGCCGCGGTAAAAACTGCAGCATTAGCACAGCATTGCGGAATCCCATAGGAATGCATGGGATGCTTATTTTTCGCGTTTTCGCGGCAAAATCGCGCGGTTAAAACAGCCGCGGAAACGCGAAAAAAACACCACGTGTGAACCCAGCCTAATTATATTTGCAGCATATGGTTCCTCTGCTTGCTGTCACCTTATATGTAGGGAAGCTTACCTTGCGCTACACTGGGATTATTCCTTCCATATCTACCTCTATTATGTGTTTATAAATGTCTGATATTGCTTTAATATGTGATAATAAAGATCCATTTTTTATCTTTTCTACATTCTATTGTGGTTTATGGTTACTCCACTTTTCTCTTTAATTGCATGATATTGGGAGTACTCCACTATTACTTAATTAGTCCTCATTTTTGGTGGGGGAACTATGACTGTTGTTTAACTGGTTCCTGACCACGTTTGATAGTTATGAAGGTTTTGAACTTGTTTTCAATACATTCTACATATATACTACATTCATACAACATACATACTACATACTGTGAGAATCATGTGGGAATAGTGGATGAGGGCAGGTATATCTCGCCCAGATTCCTTTCCTATGTGGCCTAGTCTGGTCAGTATCGCACCTGCTTGCTAATGAATAATGGGAGGTGGATATAAAAGGATGCCAGGTGGTTGTGTGAGTGTCTCAGCCTGGGAACACAGAGAGCCTGTCTGTGTGAGAGACACACGTGAGTGGAAGCAGTGCCCACTGCAACTGTGGTTTGGCTGGACGGGAGAACCCCGCCAGTTGGTAGTTAGGTTGTCCATTGTTTAGTTAGTGCCGGACAGGCAAGGATTTGTTTTATGTTTTTTTCCTTTATGCATTGCTTTCACCTTTAATAAACCTGACCCAGTGTCAGTTATACCCGGACCCCGGCTGTGCGCCTGAGTTTCATGCAGAATGCACGTGACCTTTGACCCCAGCAAAGGCGATCCCGGAGTGTTTTATCACATTGTGGTGGAGAACGCGGGCATCACGTTGGAAGCATGAGCCTGGAGGACATGGTGAAAGCGCTGGTACAGTCCACCGCCGTCCAGCAAGAAACTAATTGGGTGATGATGGCCCAGCTGAAGGAGTTGGTGGACATGACAGCTACCGATCGTTCGCTTCTCCAGCAGGTGGCGCAGCGCCTGGCAAGCTTACCTTAGGTTAACCATGAAGCCGAGTCGAGAGTGATTCGCGTGAGTCGGTACTCGCAGAATATGACAACCGAAGATGACGTCGAGGCATACCTGACCTCGTTTGAACGGACGGCGGTGCGAGAAAAATGGCCGAAGGCACGATGGGCCGGCCTGATTGCCCCATTTCTTTCCGGTGAGGCCCAAAAGGTTTAGTATGACTTAGAACCTGAAGCAGCGCAGGACTTTGACAAACTGAAAGCCGAGATCTTGGCCCGGCTGGGAGTGACGACCGCTGTCCGTGCACAGAGAGTGCATCAATGGACTTATCAGCTGGATAAACCACCGCGGTCACAGAGGTTCAACCTGATCCACGTGACGAAGAAGTCGCTACAACCCGAGGTGCTGACGGCGCCAGAGATGATCCAGAGAGTCGTCATGGACAAGTACCTGAGAGCTCTACCGCGAGCCCTGAGGAAGTGGGTAAGCCATGGAAATCCTACGACGGCAGATCAACTGGTGGATCTGGTTGAACGTTACTCCGTGGCGGAAGGACTCCGAGATGACGCTACCCCACCTCGTTCTTCATCATCTCCATGTGGAACCAGTAAGACTGTTCCAGGGAGTAGGAGAGAAGGAAAAATCCCTAAGACAGTGGGGGAGGAAAACGGGACTGCCCGCATTGCGAGGTCGAGATGTCATGATACCAGTGCTGGGTTACCGGCACTTCTGGGGTTAATGTTTTGATCTCAGTGCAGACTCTCACCTGCACACCTGGAGCTATGATTGTGGCCTCTCATTGGTTCTGGGAGAAGCTTCTTGTAGCCTCAGGAAGCTCCCATCCCCCGTCAGTTATACTTTCGCCCTGGCATAGTGTGGTGACCCCTGAGTGTGTTTGTGCTGTGTTCTGGTTGCTTGATTCTCTGTGTATGACTCGGTCTGTTCTCTGGATATTGCTTTGGATTCTGCTTGGTACCTTCTACATCTGTTTGGTTTTGATCTCTGCTTGGCCCTGACTATCCGTTCTGTCTCATCCCTGGTACTTTACTGATATCTTGTGTATGACCTTTGGCTTTGTCTGACCTCCCGTCTGTGTATCCCTCTTGTACCTCGCTGGTCTGTACTGTGCTTGGCCTCTGCTTTGCCTGACTCTGAGTTTTCTTCCTCCTCTGAGAGCAGGACGCTAAGCCCCGCCCCCTTGCAGTCACATGACCATTCACATGACCGTAGGTCCTGTGCCTGCTTTCTAAACTTCTACATTCAGGTCCTGTGCATCTTTATTTTCCGGCTGTTCTTGTCCCCAGGGGTCCCTACGATGCGGGTGAGTCCCTGCTTAGCGGAGGCTGTACGCCAGTGTGGGAATTTCCCACGCAGCAATGGCATAAAGTGAGACTAGGGACTTTTTTTTTTTAAGTGGCGGAGGAATACAGTGCGGAAGGATACCTACCTTCCGTCATTGGATTCCTGCAGCCCGTAGAGAACGGCAGCATCATCTGATGCTGCAGTTCTCTACCCAAGATCGTCGTGGGACACACTCGTGGACTGCTTCGGATCGTGGGTGAGTATTTTTGTGGTTTGTTATGTTAATATTTATTCCGGAAAAGACAATGGCTTCGGGGAACAATGTGACAAGTATTGGTAAGTTTGTTACTCTATGTTATATGTACTGTATGTCTATGTATGTATTGTATGAATGTATTGTATGTAGTATGTATGTAGTATATATGTGGTATGTATGTAGCATGTAGTATGTATGTAGTATGTATGTAGCATGCATGTAGCATGCAGTATGTATGTAGCATGCATGTAGTATATATGTAGTATGTATGTAGCATGTAGCATGTATGTAGTATGTATGTGGTATGTATGTAGCATGTAGTATGTATGTAGCATGCATGTAGTATATATGTAGTATGTATGTAGCATGTAGTATGTATGTAGTATGTATGTGGTATGCATGTAGTATGTATGTAGCATGCATGTAGCATGCATGTAGTATGTATGTAGTATGTATGTAGTATGTATGTAGCATGCATGTAGTATGTATGTAGTATGTATGTAGTATGTATGTAGCATGTATGTAGTATGTATGTAGTATGTATGTGGTATGTATGTAGCATGTAGTATGTATGTAGCATGCATGTAGCATGTATGTAGCATGCATGTAGCATGCATGTAGCATGCATGTAGTATGTATGTAGTATGTATGTAGTATGTATGTAGTATGTATGTAGCATGCAGTATGTATGTAGCATGCATGTAGCATGCATGTAGTATGTATGTAGTATGTATGTAGTATGTATGTAGCATGCAGTATGTATGTAGTATGTATGTAGCATGCAGTATGTATGTAGCATGTATGTAGCATGTATGCATGTATGTAGTATGTATGTAGTATATATAAGGTATGTATGTAGCATGTAGTATGTATGTAGCATGTAGTATGTATGTAGCATGCATGTAGTATATATATGTAGTATGTATGTAGCATGTAGTATGTATGTAGCATGTAGTATGTATGTAGCATGTAGTATGTATGTAGCATGTAGTATGTATGTAGCATGCATGTAGTATGTATGTAGTATTTTTTTTTTTTTTTTAACATTTAACACATTAGCCGGATGATGGGACTACTACTGTCCCATCATTGGCTAATGTGTCAATCACTGTCATGGTAGCAGGCATCGCCCGATGGGACTTGTAGTCCCATCGGACGATGCCTGCACAGACCCCCGAAGCCTGCACAGACCACCGGCAGGCCGGCACAGCCCCCCGGCAGGCCGGCACAGCCCCCCGGAGCCTGCACAGACCACCGGCAGGCCGGCACAGCCCCCCGGCAGGCCGGCACAGCCCACCGGAGCCTGCACAGACCACCGGCAGGCCGGCACAGCCCCCCGGCAGGCCGGCACAGACCACCGGAGCCTGCACAGACCCCCTGGCAGGCCGGCACAGCCCCCCGAAAGGCCCGTACAGACCCCAGAGAGGCTGTACAAGGCAAAAACAGGGTTTTTCTTATTCCGATACCGGAAGTCCCATAGACTTGAATGGGACTTCCGGTATCGGAATCGGCGATACCGATACTTTTTTTAAAGATCGGCCGATCCATTCCGATCCGAAACTTTGAAGTATCGGACGGTATCGCTCAACTCTAATTACAACTGACCATTAAGTTTTTAGGGGTTTTTTATGCAGAGAGTTATGGATCCCATACAGTCTCTGGCTGACCGGATGAAAAGTCTGAGTCAGATGTTTCAGGGTTTATCTCTGGAGCAGCAAGCTCTGGCTCGTTCTCAGCAGCAGGTTTCTGAGACAGTGCGGGGGCTTTATCTGATGGGTCTCTGGGGGCTGGGGCGAGTGATGACCTAGGATGAGGTCAGCCACGAGGTCAGCGACTTAAGCGCCAAAGTCGCGTTTCAAAAGTTTGTTTTCGGCTCTTTTTCAGCCAATCAGGATCCACGGACACTGTGGGCAACGTGATGACATAGGCAGGGGTCACCACCATCTTTCAGAAGGGCATGCAAGTGATTGGCTTGCTTTGATGGGCATCACAGGGGGTATAAAAGGGCGTGCACGCCGACCGCCATGTTACTTATGCTGATCTCAGAATAGGGAGAGCTGCTGCTGCTGCTGATTCTGTAGGGAGAGCGTTAGGCAGGGAAGAAGACACCAAAAACTGCTTCTGCTGCTAGCGATTTTGCCTGTACAACACACCAGTCACTGTGTGTGCAGTGCAAGTGGAGGCTATATTGTGGTGGATCAGCGGTGTTGGTTGTTAGGCTGCCTTCTAAGGCTTCCTGACGGCTGCATTGCTGTTTACCCACTGCTCTGCAAACTGCTTTTTTAAAAGGAATCCCAATTTTTTTTTTTGTCCTGCTGAGGTACTGAGCGTGCATTTTTTCACACCATACAGCGGTGCACACTCCTCACTCAGTACCGTGTAACAGCTGTTATCACGGCCACAGTGAAGCTATCTGTGTGTCGCTCTGTAAGGATAAGTCGAGGACATGTTTCGTTCTTACAGACCTACACCTTCTAGCTTTGTCTAGTTTTCAAACAGTTAAATATATTTGCTGTTTGATCACATCCAAAACTATAGAGAGACAGCGTGTGTCAGTCTGTATACTTAAAAAACACGGAGCTTGACAATTTTACATACACCGGACAGCCGTGTACGTGCACGCTCCTCTCTCAGTACCGTGTAACGGCTGTTATCACGGCCACAGTGAAGCTATCTGTGTGTCGCTTTGTAAGGATAAGTGGAGGACTTGTTCCGTTCTTACAGACCTACACTCTAGGGAGATTCCTATTCTGCCCAATTCTATATACACCTTGTAGTTTGTCATACACTAGCCAATTTCTGCCTGTGACATAGCGCTGTGATATTCAGTGGGCCTCACACAATCCAAAAGTGTCCAGTGTCTACAAGTGTGTGCAGAAATTCAAAATCTCTGTTATCCTCTAGTGACATTTTTCACACCTGCGACATCGAGCCTGTGACATAGCGCTGTGATATTCAGTGGGCCTCACACAATCCAAAAGTGTCCAGTGTCCACAAGTGTGTGCAGAAATTCAAAATCTCCGTTATCCTCTAGTGACATTTTTCACACCTGCGACATCGAGCCTGTGACATAGCGCTGTGATATTCAGTGGGCCTCACACAATCCAAAAGTGTCCAGTGTCCACAAGTGTGTGCAGAAATTTAAAATCTCCGTTATCCTCTAGTGACATTTTTCACACCTGCGACATCGAGCCAGTGACATAGCGCTGTGATATTCAGTGGGCCTCACACAATCCAAAAGTGTCCAGAGTCCACAAGTGTCTGCAGAAATTCAAAATCTCCGTTATCCTCTAGTGACATTTTTCACACCTGCGACATCGAGCCAGTGACATAGCGCTGTGATATTCAGTGGGCCTCACTCAAACCAAAAGTGTCCAGTGTCCACAAGTGTGTGCAGAAATTCAAAATCTCCCCTGTCCTATAGACACCTTGTTCCTTGTTTTACATTACTATATAGTTTGTTGGATTTTGTCTACATTTCTACCAAAAATGAGGAAGGCTGGTGGAAGAGGCCATGGAATTGGGCGGGAGTTGGCAGCTGGTAATGATGGTGTTGGTGGTGGATCTGATGGTAGTGGCAAAAGCAAAATAGGACCGAATGCAGGAGGTGTTGAGCCTGCATCATCGTCTGGCTCTACAAGGCCTCGAAGGCTTAGTTTTCTAGAAGTTGGCAAACCGCTTTTAAAGCCAGAGCTTCAGGAAAAAGTTTTGGCTTACATTGCTGACTCAGCCTCCAGCTCTATCGCCTCCTCTTCTGAAGTTGTAAAAAATAAAAGCACTGAGTCGTCATTGGAGGCTCAAGTTCATGAACCACACCTTTCCTTGTGTCCTTCACCCCAACCAAGATTGAAGGATGACGCAGGCCATACTACTGATTACACCATGGAGCTGTTTTCACATACCATGCCTGGATTATCAAGTGAAATGGTGAATTACCCAGGCAAAGATGAATCTGACATGGAGTACACTGATGCACAGCCACTGATAGGTGATTCTGCTGGTACATTCACTCAGAGCACTACATTGTCCTCGCAGTGTAATGAGCCAGATTCTGACCCTGATGAAACTCAGGTGCCCCTTCCCGCATACTATACCACCATACACGGTGACACAGAGGAAGGTGCACATGACATTGAAGAGGAGGTGATGGATGACCCAGTTGTTGACCCAGATTGGCATCCATTGGGGGAAGAGGGTGCTGCTTCCAATAGCTCAGATGAGGAGGAGGAGCATCCACAGCAGACATCAACATCGCAACAGCTGTTATCTGGCAGGCCCAGAGCACTCCAAAGACAGGTTCCAAAAATCAAAAGAGTTGCTGGACAGCTTGTCCAGAGGGTCAAAATATCACAGCGTGCTAGGCCTCAAAATGTCTGCCAAAATAGGAAGAGTGCAGTGTGGCACTTTTTTGAACAAAATCCTCATGATCAGGCCAAGGTTATCTGTAAGAAGTGCACAAAGACCTTTAGCCGAGAGAAAAATCTGAAAAATTTGAATACCAGTTGCATGCTTACACATTTAACCAGCATGCACTTGCAAGCGTGGACACAACACCAAACCTCAAGTACCACATGTGCAACTGATCACAAAGAAGGTAGTCAGCAACGCTACATTGTTTCCCCCACTGTAAGCCCACCGGTTAGCACAGCAGCAAATGTTGAGGTGTCGTTGCAAGGCCACAGCAGTCAGGGAATCCCACTGTTATATCAACGAAAGACTGAATCTAGGCCATCAGAAAGAACACCAACTACATCACCATCATCAACCCTCTCTCAGTCCGCCCTGTCCACTGCTACTTCCACCATATGCAGCTCTCAAGTCCAGCTCACCCTCCCAGAGACTATGAGTAGGTCAAGAAAGAACTCAGTCTCTCATCCGCGTACACCTGGTTTGAACGCCCACATTGCCAAACTAATCTCATTAGAGATGATGCCCTATCGGTTGGTGGAAAGCGCAGCTTTCCGCGAACTCATGGCCTATGCAGTACCACGATATGACCTACCCAGTCGCCACTTCTTCTCTCGCAAAGCCATCCCAGCCCTCCACCATCATGTGAAAGACCGCATTGTCCATGCACTCAAGCAGTCAGTGAGCGGAAAGGTGCACCTCACAACTGATGCATGGTCCAGTCGGCATGGCCAGGGCCGTTACGTGTCCATCACTGCGCACTGGGTTAATGTGGTGGATGCAGGGTCCACAGGGGACAGCGGTGGTGGGACAGTGCTGCCTAGCCCACGGTATAGGAAACAGTTGGCTGTAGGTGTTCGACCCTCCTCCTCCTCCTCCAGAAGCGAAAGCTCGTCCTCAGAGCGCAGTCGTATGAGCACTCCATCTGCAGCTGCCACAGTTGCACACGAGGTGTCCCACTATCGAGCAGCTAGTGGAAAGCGTCAGCAGGCTGAGTTGCAGATGATGTGTTTGGGTGACAGACACACCGCCGAGGTGCTGGCCGAGTACTTTCAGCGACAAACTGAGTCATGGCTGGGCAGTGTACATCTTGAGGCAGGCAAGGTAGTTAGTGATAACGGCCGTAATTTTGTGGCAGCCATAGCCCTTTCAAAACTCTGCCACATACCTTGCTTGGCTCACACCTTGAACCTGGTGGTGCAGTGCTTCCTCAATAATTATCCGGAGTTAACAGCCCTGCTCCAGAAGGTGCGAAGACTGTGCGCGCACATCCGCCGGTCGCCTGTACACTCCATTCGTAAGCAGAAGCTGCTGCGATTGCTCCACCTTCCCAACCACCGCCTCATTATCGACATTGCAACAAGGTGGAACTCCACCCTGCACATGGTTGAGCGGCTGTGCGAGCAGAGGCAGGCCATAATGCATTTGTGGGAGGATACACGGCCAGGCACTTTGAGAGCAGACATGGAGTTGACAGGTGTGCAGTGGTCGAAGCTGAAAGACCTCTGTAAAGTCCTTCAGTGTTTTGAGGAATGCACACGGCTGGTAAGCGCAGACGATGCCATCCTAAGCATGAGCATCCCACTTATGCGTCTGCTCATGCAAACTTTGACGCACCTTAAGGAGCAGGCGTCAGCAGCCAATGTTGACGAGGAGGAAGAGGTGGAGGGAATCCTTGATGACATTCAGCCATTGTCTGCTCAG
The DNA here is from genome assembly GCF_039654945.1 of Dendrobates tinctorius. Taxonomy (NCBI): domain Eukaryota; kingdom Metazoa; phylum Chordata; class Amphibia; order Anura; family Dendrobatidae; genus Dendrobates; species Dendrobates tinctorius. The sequence goes on along the minus strand of NW_027362074.1, from coordinate 92,671 downwards.
GGACCTCTCCTGGACGAGGTGGAGGAAGAAGAGAAGGAGGAGGATGATGATGGGGATGATTACTTAGGGGAGGAGGATGCATCTCGTGGGGAAAGTGAAAATGTTGGCGTGGCAAGGTCTGGTACAGGGTTTGTGCGTGACTGGAGGGATGTGGATTTGCCAGAAAGTGCTCCTCCACCCAGCACTCGCAGTGCATTATTGACACCGGGAACATTGGCCCACATGTCAGATTATGCCTTGCAGATCCTAAAAAGGGACCCACGCATTGCCAAAATGATGAACGATGACAACTACTGGTTGGCCAGCATCCTGGATCCATGCTATAAAGGCAAATTACAAAACATAATGCCACAGGAGAACCTTGACCTAATATTGGCTACTAAACAAGCAACTCTGGTTAACCGGTTGGTTGAGGTATTCCCAGCACACAGCAGCGGTGATGGTTCTCACACGAGCCGTACGGGCTGGGGGCAGCTTGGCAGAGGTGTTCGTGGTGCACACAGCAGATGTGGCGTTGGAGACAGGGGTTTCATGACAATGTTGTGGACTGATTTTTCACGGATGCTCACACAACTGGTAATACTGCATCGATGGAAAGTGACAGGAGACAGCAGTTGTTAACTATGGTTAACAACTACTTTTCCGCCCATATCGATGTTCTCCCGCACAGGTCATTCCCCTTTGACTATTGGGCCGCTAAACTGGACACCTGGCCTGAATTGGCACAAAATGCCTTACAGGAGCTCGCTTGCCCAGCTGCAAGTGTGCTATCGGAAAGAGTCTTCAGTGCAGCTGGAACAATCCTGACAGAAAAAAGGACCCGTCTGTCAACCCAAAATGTGGATGATCTAACCTTCATTAAAATGAACCATGCATGGGTTTCCAAGGATTTTGTCCCACCTTCCCTTGATGACACATAGGTTGCCAGAAAAATGGTAGCCAGTGAGCACCATGTTTACATCGCTCCCTGTGATAAAAATTGGATTGAGATGAGTAACAGTGATGGAATCAACGGAAGTGCGATACAGCAAGACTTTATTCACAAAAAAATGTTTTCACTGTCTCAACACACAAATTAATTGAGGGTCAGCATCGTCTCTGAGAATTGTGACGGATGTTTTTCCCGTGAATAATAATTCCTAGATTTCTGCAATCAATAGCCTTTATGTCACTAATTGTATGCATCTCATTTCCTATTGCGGAGAGGCTGGACTGTATTACTGAGACAGAAATATATATGAAGATTTAAAAATAACACCAAAAAGTATATAGTTGTGTACGCCTCAAATGCATTTCCTTTTTTCCACTTTTTAGATTGCTGTGTAATCCATACTGAGAACACGGAGATTTTACATGTTTAAACTATGCTATATATACCTGCTATCCAGTGATAAAGTACCCTTTCTCAACTTTGTACAATCTGGTCAAATCCATACTGGGCCTGAGAACATCTGAGTCTGCCTCCTGATCTATAGACATATATTTTTAATGTGTAAACTAGGCTACATATATACGTGTCATCCGGTGAAACTGTACCCTTTATCAACTTTCTACAATGTTGTTGAATCCATACTGGGCCTGAGAACGGCTGCTGAGCTGTTAAGCAAGCTACAGCACCTGTGGTTGGGACACGTATTTTTTTCAGGAATGACGGTTAGGCCTAACTCCGGAATTGCGGTTGACCTGAACTTACTGGGAAATCATCGTTCGCGGGGAATAATCTGAATCCCAGATCCCCATCACTAACGGAGTTCAGCAGGTTATCTGCACCTGTAAGCGACAAAAGCTGGTCCTTTCAGTGTAGCGTGCATGCAGCCCCGGACATGTACTGGAATGCTAGACCTGTTATTGCTCGATCTTACGTGCCACAGCCTCGCGTATCCCTCTAGTAAGCTTGACGCGTACCGCGGGGCCATGCCAGAGTCTCGGTTGTTAACGGAATAAAGCTGAGAAATCGCTAGCACAACTACAAACGGACATACCACACCACACACAGAATCGACAAAGCTTGCAATCTGTCCATCTTTTCTGTAGCTTGTATGGTAGTGGTTTCCCGGGTGCAGTCCAATTAAGCCACAGGCTCCACTCCTGGTGGTGCCCTTTTGGACATTCCTTTAAGGTTCAGCTTTACAATCATACTGCCCCGGAAACCAAAACCTTTGCCTTCAGGGACGCTGTTTGGAGGTTCGTGGGAATAACGCTGCCCGATAAGCAGTCGGCATATGGGTCACCCTCCCAGGGCTGTGGGGTACTCGGTACCGGGCCGGTGTCAGTGGGATGTGTCACAGCAGCGGTGACCCGGACGGTGGCCCTGGGCGCCCATGTAAATGGCGTGTTATAATGGTAAAGAGTTTATATAGATAGTTTGACGCCACCTGTGGTGTTCGGCAACATAGATGTTAGGCCGACGCTGCATGCAGATCCTCTGGGACTGATGGTGTTGTGCAGCAAAGATGGTGAAGCTCCCCACAGGTGGAGCTGGAGTCCCAGGGAAGTGTAGATGTAGTGATGGGGGAAAGGCACAGGCAGTGTAGGTGCTGGTACCCAGATGTAGCGGTGCTGGAATAACTGTAGGACACCAGAGTGTGCAGTTCCAAAGCTTTACTCACAGTCTGCAGGTTACACAGATGCCTGCCTCTGTGCTGTGTCCTCCGGGTCAGGACCTCTGGCAACCTCCGGGATCAGAATGGAAAGCTCCCTTCCAACACTCCGCCAACATGTACCTTCCTGAACGTCTCCTTTCTAGCGCTTGTGGGGGAAGCACTCACAGGACCGTGGTTCACTGAAACGCCTCCTGTCTAACAGATGTTCCTCAGACTTTACTTGTATGGCAGACAGCTGTAGCCTTTTCCTTCTGCCTCGCACACGTCGATGCTGGGGCCTCCGAGCCTTAGTTGGGTACAGTGCATTTATAGCTGCTACTTCCCCCGGTTTCTGCTGCAGGAACGTCAGTGTCCCTATAAACTCGGAGACCGGAATCCGGACCATGCGCTCCAGCTAGGAGTGAGCCTTAACTCTGCTCATCCTCCAGCTCCCCTTCTCACGTCCACACACTTCCCCTTCCCTGCACAGAGTGCCCTAACTTACCTCCTCCCGACCACAGAGAGCAGCTCCTCAGCAGTCAGGTTCAGAGGTCTCCCTGCTGGGCTGGAGTGGGAAATGTGTTGTGTTTTGGTTTCACTGCTAGGGAGATCCTTCGTTGCTCCCAAGCTTGACAACACGCTCCCTAGGAGGAAGGCAATGCCACAGTGGCGACCGTACTCTTGGGGACGCCACAAGTGCACTGAGGCCCAGCCACTGCTGGATGATGCTGCTGGTACATTGACCCAGACCACTACATTCCCCTCGCACTCTACACAGCCAGAATCTGACCCAGAGGAAACTCAAATTCCCCTTCCCGCATACTATACCACCTTACACGGTGACAAAGAGGAAGGTGGAGATGAAAGTGCAGGTTCCTTGAGCAGGTGGGGGGGCATACTCATGGGCGATGGCACTGGCACAGGGCACCGCATAGTACGCAAAAGTGTCTCTGCCGGTGGGAGGGCCTAAACAGCCAAGTGCAGTGAGATGGAAGATGGGGACGACAAGGAGTTCAGAGTAGTGCAGGGATTCCCTAGCAAGGAGACTTATGTAATTGTTTTCAATGTTGGGACAGCAATTTTTGGGGAGCACTATACTCTGGTGAATGATATATGGGGCCCACCATACACTGGAGCATTCCAAAGGTGGACATCAGACACTGGAGCAGCATTTACAGAGCCCATTATACACTAGAGCAGTAGAAATGGGGCCCATTATATATGGAGCATTATTTGGGCCCATAAGATAGTGGAGCTTCATCCATGGGGACCAACATATACTGTAGCATTATGTGAAGCTCATCATATACGGTTTGAAACATTATATGGGAATAATGATTCCGTATGGAGAAATATATGGGCCTCATTACTCTGTAAAGCGCACTAAGCGCTGGCCATAATACTGTATGGAGTAATATACTGTCCGTTTTTGGAGCTATTGGAGAATTTAAAATGGATATCAGTCATGAGATGTAAGAAGTGAAGTATTTTTCATTGTACTATACTGCTATTTCTCTGCTGTATCGGAACATCATGAGTTGTGGTATGTGTTAAAGGGGCGCTCTTTGGCCCTGGGCCCACGAAAACCTGGAGCCAGCCCTCCCCCCCACAACTGTAGCCAAATAACCCCCATTTTTCAGTGCGTAACTAGTATTATGAAGTTAATTAAGGTTGACAAGCTTCAGTAACAAGAATTTATGCTTTTGGCATTCAAATGGGCACTGTAGGTGTATTTCCTGTCCTCCTCTCACTGCCGACTTTAATTCTCCATTGACTTACATTGGGTTTCGTGTTTCGGGACGACCCCGACTTTTCCCTATAGTCGGCCGATTTTGCTCGACCCGACTTTTGGAAAAGTTGGGTTTCATGAAACGAAACTCGACCCTAAAAAACCAAAAGTCGCTCAACACTAGTGTCAGAGACACCGCACTGAACTTGCTCACTGAGCCCGTGCGCGTGTCCTGAGTAAAGCGAACTGTGCTCAAAGCTACCTGTGGAGCGGGCAGCAACCGAATAGATGCGTACTTCAGAGCTGCAGGTCCTGAAGCATGTGACTGCTAGAGTCGTGGCCTAAACTCCACAGAGCTAGGAGCTGCAAGAGAACTCCTAGCAGGGTAACTGCGAGACAAAGTTACCAAGGGGCATAGACAGTGAGAATAGTCAGGACGTAGCCAATGAGTCACACACAGAGATAGCTGCAAGGTACCAGAGGGGCGAGCAGAGAGTAGTCAAGTCACAGGCAATGAGTCATACACAGATAATAACGCAGTACAAAATCAACAGGCAAACTCACAACGGGAAACAGAATCGGGTCAGAACCATATAAACAAGCTATAGCAACAAACAGGCACACGGGGGTCAGCACACTAGACCAATGGCAAAAGTATAACTGCCAGGGATTGGAGCTACCCAGGGGTTTATGAAGCTCTCCCAGAACCAGAAAGAGGCCACAATCATTAACCCCAAGTGTGCAGGTCAAAACCTGCACAGAGCTCCAGACATTATCCCCCGGTGTGCGTGCAGCTCAAAAACCAGCACTGGGATCATGACAGTACCCCCCTCTCAACGGGGGGCCTCCGGACACCCAGGCTTCCCCGGGTACTTGGCATGGAACGCCTGAACCAGGCGATCTGCATGTACCAAGCGAGCAGGGACCCATGAGCGCTCTTCTGGTCCATATCCCTTCCAGTGGACCAGGTACTGCAAAGAGCGGCGCACCCGCCGAGAGTCCACAATATGTCCGACCTCATACTCCAATTGACCCTCCACCAGCACTGGAGGAACAGCAGTCTCAGAGTTCTCTTTGACAGATCCTGCTGGTTTCAACAGAGACTTATGGAACACATTAGATATTTTTAAGGAGGCGGGGAGACGCAACCTATATGCCACAGGGTTGACTATCTCCATAATCTCGTACGGACCAATGAACTTTGGTCCCAACTCAACTGATGGTACCTTTAAGTTGATGTTACGCGTGGAGAGCCAAACCTTCTCTCCCACCTGAAACATGTCTCCCGAGGCTCTCTTTTTGTCCGCAAAATATTTGTATCTCCCCTGGGCTCGAGAGATATTACGCTGGACCTCAGCCCAGAGATCTTTTAACCATTGAACGGACCCCTCTGCTCCTGGACAACCGGAATCCACCCGAGAAAACTCCCCAAAATGCGGATTAAAGCCATAGTTAATCAGGAATGGAGACATGTTGGTGGACTGACTCACCCGGTTGTTAAAAGCGAATTCAGCCAACGGTAAAGCATCACACCAATCCTCCTGTCTGGCGGAGGTCAGACACCTGAGAATTTGCTCCAGGGATTGATTGGTGCGTTCTGTCTGACCATTACTCTCCGGGTGATATGCCGAAGAGAAGGAGAGTGAGATGCCCAATTTCATACAGAACGCCCTCCAAAATTTGGCCACAAACTGCACACCTCTGTCAGACACAACATTCAGGGGTACCCCATGCAATCGGACCACATGCTGCACAAACAATCTTGACAACGTTTCTGCTGAAGGTAATGCTGCCAAGGGAATGAAATGGGCCTGTTTAGAAAACCTATCCACCACCACCCAGATCACGGTATTGCCCCTGGAAGGTGGAAGACCGGTAATAAAATCCATGGAAAGATGAGTCCATGGCCTATCAGGAACCGGTAAAGGTATGAGTTCCCCAGCCGGTCGGTTATGCGAGCTTTTGGAACGGGCACATATGCCACAAGCAGAAACAAATTCCTTGACATCGGACCTTAACGAAGGCCACCAAAAACCCCTGGCTACTGCCTCTCTAGTGGCCGTGATACCTGGATGAGCACTCAGCCTAGAATCATGAAACTCCTGCAGAAGTCTAGGCCGCAATGAATCTGGAACAAACAGTTTATTGCTTGGCCTGGTTGCCGGAGCTAGGGCCTGAGCCCTTAGGATTTCTTGTTCCAACTCAGTTGAGACCCCCGCCACTACCACCCCTGGGGGAAGAATGGAGGACGGCGGCTCAGGGGGAGACACTGGATCAAAACTTCTGGACAGGGCATCCGCTTTAACATTTTTGGACCCCGGTCGAAAAGTAATTGAGAACTGAAATCGTGAAAAAAAAAGTGACCAACGGGCCTGTCTAGGAGTAAGCTTCTTAGCAGATTCAAGGTATGCCAAATTTTTGTGATCCGTGACAACCGTGATAGGGTGAGCCGCCCCTTCCAAAAAGTGCCACCATTCCTCAAACGCCAGCTTGACCGCAAGAAGTTCTCTATTGCCTACATCATAGTTTTTCTCAGCTGAAGAGAACTTCTTGGAGAAGAAGGCACAGGGTTTGAGATTGGTAAGGGTGGCCGGACCCTGGGACAGCACAGCCCCCACCCCCACTTCAGAAGCATCCACCTCCACAATGAATGGTTTGGACGGGTCAGGTTGCACCAACACCGGGGCGGACATAAAACATTTCTTAATCGCTGAGATGGATTCCTTAGCGAGTACAGACCAATTTTTTACATCAGCTCCCTTCTGGGTAAGATCCGTGAGTGGTTTCACCACTTGTGAGAAACCTTTAATGAATCTCCGGTAATAGTTCGCAAATCCTAAGAAGCGCTGGAGCCCCTTGAGATCTCGAGGCTGAACCCAGTCAGCGATCGCCAGCACCTTCTTAGGATCCATACGAAACCCCTCACAGGACACAATCAACCCCAAAAAAGACAGCTCCTGTAAAAAAACGAACATTTTTCCAATTTGGCGAACAATTGGTTCTCCCTGAGTCTCTGGAGAACTGTGTTTAGATGTTGCAAGTGAGATTGACTGTCCGGGGAATACACCAAAATATCATCCAAATAAATAATAACAAAACGGCCTATCAGATCAGAAAACACAACATTGATGAAATTTTGGAAAATAGCGGGTGCATTAGTTAACCCAAATGGCATTACCAGGTTTTCAAAGAGTCCTTCTGATGTGAGGAATGCCGTTTTCCACTCGTCCCCTTCCCGAACCCTTATCAGATTGTAGGCACCCGCAGATCTAACTTGGAGAACCATTGGGCCCCAGCTAACTGGTTACATAAGTCTGGGATGAGGGGAAGCGGGTAAGAGTTCCTAACCGTTATCTTGTTCAGTTCCCGAAAGTCGAGGCACGGCCGCAAACCACCATCTTTTTTCTTCACAAAGAAGAACCCTGCTGCCACAGGTGACACAGAAGGCCTGATATGCCCTTTGCGGAGACTCTCAGCTATGTACTCCTTCATGGCTTGGCGCTCAGGCCCAGACAAATTGAACAATCGAGCCTTAGGTAACTTGGCTCCGGGTACTAAATCAATGACACAATCATAGGGTCTATGTGGTGGCAGCGCCTCAGCCTCACTTTCGGAAAAAACGTCTTCGAAATCTTTCAGGTACTCCGGAATACCTTCCAGAGCGACAGACGACACAGACACGGATTTAACAGCGTTAACAAGATGTCCCCGGTTACCACATTTATTATTGCATCCCCATTGAGTGATTTCCCCTGTAACCCAATCAATGGTAGGATTATGGCGTTGAAGCCAAGGCATCCCCAGTACCAGTCCTGCAGGCAAGTTATCTAGCACCAGACAACTTAGTTTCTCCACATGAGTGGAACCCACTTTTAGAGAAAAATGTTCAGACCTGCAACAGATACCGTCTTGGTTAAGAGGAGATGAGTCAATTGCCACAAGTTTAACAGGATCATGAAGCCTGACTGTCCCTATCTTATTAAGAGTCATAACCTTGGTATCAATCAGGTTCACAGCCGAACCGCAGTCAATAAAAGCAGTAGTCTGAACAGGACCATAACCAAGTTCCAGTTCCACCTGCAGCACCATTTTTGCACATGAGGAAAATTGTACCTGAAGGTCTGGGTAGCCTCCTCGATTACTACCCAGACCTAGTCGTTTCCCGCCATCTTGGAGGATGACGGACAGGAGGGGCAGTCCTTCTTCCAATGTCCAGATTTCCCACAATAGAAGCACAACTGCTTTTCCCGGCGGCGTCTTCTTTCCTTTCCCTTACAGGTGACAGCGCTCACCTCCGTAGCCATAGGAAGAGACTGGGTCTCATCTCCACTGAAGAATAAGGGCGTTTCCCGTTGCATAATGCCTCTAGCCCGCAGCCTGTGATCCATGCGAACCGCTTGGACCATGGCATCCTCCAGGGAGTCAGGCGGAGGATGGAGTGCCAAAGCATCCTTCAGACGTTCACACAGGCCTCTGTGGAACAGCCCCCGAAGGGCGGCATCACTCCAGGAAATCTCCGCTGCCCAACGTCTGAATTCAGTACAGAACCATTCGGCCGAGTGCTCCCCCTGACAGACACTCGTCACTTTGTCCTCAGCCAACCGCACTCTATCAGGCTCATCATAAATAAGCCCTAAGGCTTCAAAAAATGCATCCACAGACACTCTCAGGGGCAGAAGAGGAAAGCGAGAACGCCCAGGCTTGTGGAGACCCCCTAAGCAGGGACATCACCACCCCCACCCTCTGTTTCTCATCCCCAGAGGAGCGGGGTCTCAAAGAAAAAAAAGCTTACAGCCCTCCTTAAATGCCCTGAAGTCATCCTTGTTACCAGAAAACGTATCTGGCAATTTAACCGGGGATTCAGTTGGGACTAAAATGACATCTCTATTCCCCACCTGCTGGAAGCCTGCGGAAAGTACCCCCTGAACTGAGTCCTCAACCCGCCGTTGGGACTGGGCCAGAGCTTGGTGTTCCAAACTAAGCTTCTGCAGCGACTGAGTCAAGCTTTTCACCTGCTCAGATAAAGCACACATTGGGTCCATGCTGCAGAAGTGAGGAGAGAAAAAAAAAACAAAAACTGTAGGCCAGTTATAATGTCAGAGACACCGCACTGAACTTGCTCACTGAGCCAGTGCGCGTGTCCTGAGTAAAGCGAACAGTGCTCAAAGCTACCTGTGGAGCGGGCAGCAACCAAATAGATGTGTACTTCAGAGCCGCAGGGCCTGAATCATGTGACTGCTAGAGGCGTGGCCTAAACTCCAGAGAGCTAGGAGCTGCAAGAGAACTCCTAGCAGGGTAACTGCGAGACAAAGTTACCAAGGGGCATAGACAGTGAGAATAGTCAGGACATAGCCAATGAGTCACACACAGAGATAGCTGTAGGGTACCAAAGGGGGCGAGCAGAGAGTAATCAGGTCACAGGCAATGAGTCATACACCGATAGTTGCAATGTACAAGAGGGGCGAGCAGAGAGTAGTCAGGTCACAGGCAATGAGTCATACACAGATAATAACGCAGTACAAAATCAACAGGCAAACTCACAACGGGGAACAGAATCGGGTCAGAACCATATAAACAAGCTATAGCAACAAACAGGCACACGGGGGTCAGTACACTAGGCCAAAGGCAAAAGCATAACTGGCAGGGATTGAAGCTACCCAGGGGTTTATGAAGCTCTCCCAGAACCAGAAAGAGGCCACAATCATTAACCCCAAGTGTGCAGGTCAAAACCTGCACAGAGCTCCAGACATTAACCCCCGGTGTGCAGCTCAAAAACCCGCACTGGGATCATGACAACTAGTCCCCAGAACCACCTGTTAAACTGCCTGACTTTTTTTCTGGAAACAAAAAGGTGCTCAGGGTCTTCATGGAGGGGTGCAAACTTTTTTTTTTGTTTGAGACCACGTTCCTCTGGGGATGAAAGTCAGAAGGTTGGGGTCGTTATGTCTCTATTAAGAGGGTCCCCAGAAGCTTGGGCTTTCTCCCTTTCTCCCACTGCCCCTGAGAGAGTGTCCGTGAATGCATTTTTTGAGGCCCTCGGGCACATTTATGATGAGCCTGACCGAGTGCGATTGGCAGAGGACATGGTGATGAGTGTCTGTCAGGGGAAACATTCAGCTGAGTGGTTTTGTACTGAGTAACGCCGCTGGGCCGCAGAGGTCTCTTAGGATGACGACGCACTCCGAGGACTCTTTCGCAGAGGCTTGTCCGAGCGGCTGCAGGATGCCTTGGCGTTACATCACCCACCTAACTCTCTCGAGGACGCCATGACCCAGGCCGTCCGGATGGACCGCAGGCTGCGGGCCGGGGGTGATGCAGGTGGAAACTCCATTGTTCCCCAGTGGAAAAGAGACTGCCCCTGAGCTCATGGATGTAGGCGCCCTCTCCCTGAAGGATACGGAGAGGAAACGCCGGAAGGACAAGCAGTTATGCTTTTACTGTGGTAAAACGGGACATTGGAAAAGGGAGTGTCCTTATTGCCCGTCTTCGACCCGGTCAGCGGGAAACGACTAGGTCTGGGTAGTCAACGGGGAGACTACTCAGACCCTCAGGTACCCTTTTCCTCATTTTCTAAAGTGTTACTGCCTGTGGAACTGTTTGTGGATGGTAGTTCTTTTTCCTCTACAGCCTTCGTGGACTGCGGGTCATCGATTAATCTCATTGACTCCCAATTGGTCACACACTGCAAGATAGGGACAGTTAGGCTCAAGGTTCCGATCAAAGTGATGGCCATTGACTCCCCTCCCCTCACTAAGAAGGGAATTCTCTTTATGTCTGATGTGTTTTCGCTCAGAGTGGGCGCTACTCATGTGGAAAACCTAAGTTGTTTTGTGCTGGACAATCTACCTGCAGGGTTGGTGTTGGGCATGCCCTGGTTACAACGCCATAACCCAGTTATTAACTGGAAAACGGGGGAGATTGTTCAATGGGGGTTTAATGATTTTGAGTTATGTGATAAATCCACACTGCTGGTTGAACCTGTTAAATCTGTGTCTGTATCATCTGTCGAGCTGAAAGGTATTCCGGAATGCCTGAAGAACTTCGACGATGTATTCTCTGATAGCGAGGCTGAGACGTTACCGCCACATAGACCCTTTGACTGCGCTATTGAGCTGGTCCCGGGGGCTAAATTACCTACAGCCCATCTGTTTAATTTGTCCGGTCCTGAGCGCTTGGCTATGAAGGAGTACATTGCTGAAAGTCTGCGCAAAGGACACATACATCCTTCAGTCTCACCTGTGGCGGCAGGTTTCATTTTTGTAAAGAAAAAAGATGGCGGGTTACGCCCCTGTCTCGACTTCCGGGAACTTAATCGGATTACTTTACGAAATACGTACCCCCTTCCGTTGATTCCCGATTTATGTAACCAACTATCAGGGGCAAATTGGTTTTCTAAACTGGATCTTCGGGGGGGCATATAATTTGATAAGGGTCCGAGAGGGGGATGAATGGAAAACCGCATTCCTCACGACCGAGGGACTATATGAAAATTTAGTCATGCCGTTTGGTCTTACTAACGCCCCCGCCATATTTCATAATTTCATCAACATGGTATTCTCGGATCTCATTGGTCGTTTTGTCGTTATCTATTTAGATAATATTTTGATATACTCCACCGACAAGCATTCTCATTTGGAACATGTACGAACTGTTCTCCAAAGACTAAGAGAAAATCGTCTGTATGCCAAATTGGAGAAATGTGTATTCTGTGTGCAAGAATTGTCTTTTTTGGGGTTAACTGTATCCGGGGAGGGTTTTCACATGGACCCCAAGAAGGTGCAGGCCATTGCGGATTGGGTGCAACCCCGAGATCTTAAGGGTCTTCAGCGCTTCTTGGGGTTCGCCAATTATTACCGCAAATTTATCCGGGGGTTTTCGCAAGTGGTCAAACCTCTCATGGATCTAACATGCAAAGGTGCGGATGTGAGAAATTGGTCCTCACTCGCAATAGAGACCTTTGCGACGCTGAAAAAATGTTTTATGTCTGCTCCTGTCTTGATACAGCCAGATCCTTCCAAGCCATTTGTGGTGGAGGTGGATGCCTCCAAGGTGGGGGTGGGGGCGGTGTTGTCTCAAGGGCCTGCCACTCTAACCAAACTCAGGCCATGTGCCTTCTTTTCCAGGAAGTTCTCTGCTGCTGAAAGAAATTATGATGTAGGCAATAGAGAGCTTCTTGCGGTTAAGTTGGCGTTTGAGGAATGGAGGCACTTTTTGGAGGGGGCCAGTCACCCAGTTACTGTGATCACTGATCACAAAAATTTGTCTTACATCGAGTCTGCTAAATGATTAACGCCCAGACAGGCCCGTTGGTCACTTTTTTTTTCTTGTTTCCAGTTTACTATTACATTCCGTCCAGGGTCAAAGAATGTCAAGGCTGATGCCTTATCTCGTAGTTTTCCCCCTGTGTCTGTCCCTGAGCCACCGTCCTCCATTCTGCATCCTGGGGTGGTGTTAGCAGGGATCTCATCTGAATTGGAACGGGAAATTGAGGAGGCCCAGTCGCTGGCTCCTGCGGCCAAGCCAGGGGGCAAGTTGTTTGTCCCAGAACAACTTCGCCTTAAACTCTTGCAAGAGTTCCACGAATCCAAGTTGTGTGCTCACCCTGGTATATCAGCCACGTGACTGGCGGTGGCTAGGATCTTCTGGTGGCCTACTCTGCGTTCTGATATAAAGAAATTAATTTCTGGTTGTGGGGTCTGCGCTCGTTCTAAAAGCTCCCACATCCGGCCGGCGGGGGAGCTGATGCCCTTGGAAGTTCCCGAAAGACCGTGGACCCATCTGTCCATGGATTTTATTACCAATCTTCCCTCTTCCAGGGGTAATACGGTGGTATGGGTAGTGGTAGACAGATTTTCTAAGCAGGCTCATTTTGTACCCCTGTCCGCATTACCTTCTGCTGAGATCTTATCCAGATTGTTTGTGCAGCATGTGGTCCGCTTGCATGGGGTACCCCTGAATGTGGTGTCTGATCGTGGTGTGCAGTTTGTGGCTATGTTTTGGAGTGCTTTCTGCAAAAAATTAGGGATATCTCTGTTTTTTTAGTCTGCATACCATCCTGAGAGTAATGGTCAGACGGAACGCACTAATCAGTCTCTGGAACGGATCCTCAGATGTCTGACTTCTGCTAGACACAATGACTGGTGTGATATACTGCCGTTGGCTGAATTTGCCATCAATAGTCGGGTGAGTCAATCCACTGGTATGTCCCCTTTCTTGATCAACTATGGGTTCAGTCCTCATTTTGGTGAGTTTTCTTGTCTGGATTTGGGGTGTCCCGGGGCTGAGGACTCTGTTCAGCGGTTAAAAGATACATGGGCAGAAGTCCAGCGGCGTATATCTAGGTCTCAAGGCAGGTATAAGTTTTTCGCGGACAGGAAACGAACACCTGGTCCCATGTTTCAGGTGGGAGAGAAAGTTTGGCTCTCCACGCGAAACATTAAGTTAAAGGTTCTGTCAGCCAAGTTGGGCCCCAAATTCATTGGCCCATACAAGATTGTGGAAAAAATCAACCCGGTAGCGTACAGGCTGTGCCTTCCACCTTCTTTCAAGATCCCTAACGTCTTCCATAGATCTCTACTGAAGCCATTTGAAGCAGCCCCTGGAGAATCCGAGTCCGCTGCTCCCCCGGTTTCGGTTGAGGGACATGTGAAATAAGAGATTGGTCACATTGTAGATTCTAGGTTGGTACGGCGGTCAGTACAGTACCTAGTTCATTGGAAGGGATATGGGCTGGAGGACAGGTCCTGGGTGCCGGCCCGGTTGATGCATGCGGATCGTCTGGTTCGGGCTTTCCATGCTAAGTACCCGGGCAAGCCTGGGGGTCCAGAGGCCCCCCATTGAGAGGAGGGTACTGTCATGATACCAGTGCTGGGTGACCGGCACTTCTGGGGTTAATGTTCTGATCACAGTGCAGACTCTCACCTGCACACCTGGGACCTATTATGGTGGCCTCTCATTGGTTCTGGGGAGGCTTCTTATAGCCTCAGGAAGCTCCCATCCCCCGTCAGTTATACTTTCGCCCTTGGCATTGTGTGGTGACCCCTGAGTGTGTTAGTGCTGTGTTCTGGTTGCTTGATTCTCTGTGTATGACTCGGTCTGTTCTCTGGATATCCCTTTGGATTCTGCTTGGTACCTTCTATGTCCGTTTGGTTTTTGATCTCTGCTTGGCCCTGTGTTATGAATGAGTCACCGTAGGAGGCAAAAACAGAAATACAAGCTAAGTCCTGAAAACCAGAGAAGTTGGCAACTATCAGATTGCAGACCCCTGAACCTATCAACACAACTAGCAGTAGCTGTGGGGGGTTCCTACGATGCCCTAGACCCCTCGATCACAGCCGGAGAATTAAATAGGCCTAAAGAAAGAAAGGGGAAATCTAAACTGCCCCAGAGCAGACCCCAAAGCAATAGGCAGCCCCCAACATATAATGACGGTGAAGCAAGATGAAAACACTAACACAGACAGAAAGATAGACTGAGCAAAGATGGGGCCCCAAAACTACCTAGATAGGAAAGGACAGGAAGGCTGCTGTCTGCAATCTGCCAAAACCCTATCAAAGACATAAGCCAACAAGCTGATAAGAAAAAGGCCCTGAAGCAGCTAGGCTTCAAAAACTAAATCAGCACTCAGGTATTTTCAGAAGACAGAGCTAAAGGAATTCAGCACACCCCAGCAGGGAATGGCAGAAATCCAGAAAAACAAAGCAAAACAAAGTCAAAGCACGAAGCAAAAGGCCGAGCAGCAAACTTAGCTTTAGAGGAGCATGAATTCAGACTGGTCTCCAAGGATCCCACAGAGAAATCACCCGCAGGGCAGAAGGGCGTCGGCAGCCTTATATCCAGTCAGTAACTCCACTCAGCCAGTCATCATCATCAGCCTCAGGTGTTTGATAATCAGGCTCACTACCTTTCTTTACCAGAAGAGGGAGTTCCTCGGGCCTCAATAATGAAGGGGAAAATAAACTCACAACAGTACCTCCCCCTTGAGGAGGGGTCACCGAACCCTCAACTACGCCACCAGGGCGATCAGGGTGAGCCCGATGAAAGGCACACACCAATCTTTTGGCATGAAAATCAGAGGCAGAGACCCAGGAATTATCCTCCTGACCATAACCCTTCCACTTAACCAAATACTGGAGTCTCCGTCTAGCCAGACGGGAATCCAGTACTTTCTCTACCTCATATTCCATGTTACCTTCAACCAATACAGGGTCTGGAGGTGCCACCCCCGGAACAACAGGTTCAACAAACCTCTTCAACAAAGATTTATGGAACACATTATGGATTTTAAATGTGACAGGAAGAGCCAAATGAAAAGAGACCGGATTAATAATCTCCACAATCTTGTAAGGTCCAATAAATTTAGGCTTAAACTTAGGAGAAGCCACCTTCATGGCAATATTTTTTGATGATAACCACACCATATCACCAACCTTAAACTGGGGACCAATGGTCCTATGTCGGTTGGAAAACCGCTGGGCCTTTTCCTGGGAGAGAGATAACTTATCCACCACTTGGTCCCAGATCTGGTGCATTCTCTCCACCACAGTGTCAACACCTGGGCAGGCAGAAGGCTCCACCTGCCCTGAAGAAAATCGAGGATGAAACCCAAAGTTACAAAAAAAAGGTGACATCAAAGTGGCAGAACTAGCTCTATTATTTAAAGCAAATTCGGCCAAGGGCAAAAATGAAACCCAATCATCCTGATCAGCAGAAATAAAACATCTCAAATATGACTCCAATGTCTGGTTTGTTCTCTCTGTCTGCCCATTGGTCTGAGGGTGAAAATCAGAGGAGAAGGACAACTGAATTCCCAGTCTGAAACAGAAAGTTCTCCAAAATCTAGACACAAACTGGACTCCTCTGTCAGATACAATGTTCTCAGGAATCCCGTGCAAACGAACCACCTGTTGTAAAAACGGGCACCAACTCAGAGGAAGACGGCAACTTAGGGAGTGGTACAAGATGAACCATCTTAGAGAACCTATCACACATCACCCAAATAACAGTCATCCTTTGAGAGACAGGCATATCAGAGATGAAATCCATTGAAATATGGGTCCATGGCCTCTTGGGGACAGGCAAAGGCATCAACAACCCACTAGAGCGAGAACACGATTTAGACCGGGAGCACGTCCCACAGGACTGCACAAAAACCCTGACATCACGAGACAAGGAGGGCCACCAAAAAAACCGACTCACCAGATCTCTAGTACCAAAAATACCTGGATGACCAGCCAATGCACAGCAATGAACTTCAGACATCACTCTCTTCTTCCACTGGTCAGGAACATACAACTTTCCACTGGGACAACGCTCAGGTTTGTTCTCCTGGAACTCTTCCAGAGCACGTCTCAAATCGGGCGAGATGGCAGAAAGAACTACCCCTTCGCCTAACATGGTAGCAGGCTTGGTCACCACAGGAGAATCAGCAAAGAAGCTCCTAGAGAGGGTGTCAGCCTTGACATTCTTCGTTCCAGGAAGAAAAGAAACCACAAAATCAAAACGTGTAAAAAACAAGACCCACCTAGCCTGTCTAGGGTTCAAGCGCTTAGCCGACTCTAGGTAAATCAGATTCTTGTGGTCAGTGAGGACCACGACTTGATGCTTAGCTCCCTCCAACCAATGTCTCCACTCCTCAAATGCCCATTTCATGGCCAACAGTTCCCTATTCCCCACATCATAGTTACGTTCAGATGGAGAGAACTTTCGGGAAAAGAAAGCACAGGGATTCATTTTAGATGTTACAGGATCCTTTTGGGATAAAACAGCTCCTGCACCAATCTCAGAAGCATCCACCTCTACCTGGAATGAAAGTGAGACATCAGGTTGCCGCAAAACCGGGGCGGAGGTGAATCTTCGCTTCAGCTCCTGAAAGGAAGAAACAGCCTCCGGAGACCAATTTAACACATCAGCACCCTTCTTAGTCAAATCAGTCAATGGCTTGGCAATACTAGAAAATTTTGCTATAAATTTCCGATAAAAATTAGCAAAACCCAAAAACTTCTGGCGGGCCTTCAAAGAAGTGGGCTGAACCCAATCGTAAATGGCCTGTACCTTGGCCAGGTCCATTTCAATAGTTGACGGGGACAAAGTAAATCCCAAAAAAGAAATCCTCTGTACTCCAAAAAGGCATTTAGATCCTTTGACATACAGGGAATTCTCCCTCAAGATCCGGAACACAGTTTGAATATGTTCCACATGAGAATCCCAATCCTTGGAGAAGATCAAAATATCATCCAGATAGATAATCAAAAATTTATCGACAAAATCTCGGAAAATATCGTTCATGAAGCACTGGAAGACAGAAGGGGCATTAGTGAGCCCAAAAGGCATCACCAGGTACTCAAAATGTCCCTCCGGAGTATTAAACGCCGTCTTCCATTCATCCCCATGCTTAATGCGAATAAGATTATACGCCCCCCTGAGGTCAAGCTTGGTAAACCAGCAAGCACCTTTAACTCTGGAGAATAGATCAGAAATCAGGGGTAACGGATACTGATATTTAACAGTAATTTTGTTGAGGGCACGATAATCAATACAAGGTCTTAATGATCCATCCTTTTTGGCTACGAAAAAAAAACCGGCACCTAAGGGTGACGAGGATGGTCTAATATGACCCTTCTCCAACGCCTCCTTAATATAGGATCGCATAGCCTCGTGCTCGGGTACAGATAAATTGAAGAGCCGACCCTTGGGGAATTTACACCCCGGGCTCAGTTCAATAGCACAGTCATAACTCCTATGAGGAGGCAGAGACGCAGACTCATTCTCATTAAATACATCATAAAAGTCCGCCAAATAATCAGGAACATCATGCGACTGAGGAGAGGTGGAAAACACCAGAGCCTCACTAAAGGCACACCGACAACCCCAACTCACCACAGACACAGATTTCCAATCCAAAACTGGATTATGAATTTGTAACCAGGGAAACCCCAGAACAATAGTATCATGCAGATTAGCAAAATCCAAGTCCATTAGGTTTAGGGCTGCTCCCAAATCCACAAAAGCCTTGGCGGAAAATGTGTACAGGGAGCAGATCAGAGTAATAACCAGAAGAAACTTGGGTTGAACACCCCCAACAGAAAACGTGTGTGCAAAGCGTTTCTCTCGTTTAGGACAGACAGAAATAATATGCGAGGCATCTCCACAGAAAAAACACAACTTATTACGCCTTCTGAACTCCTGACGCTGCTCTCTGGAAAAAACTCTTTCACATTGCATAGGTTCAGACATTTGTTCAACAGGTGGCAACACTTCTCGTGCAGCTTTGCAATCGCGGAAACGCCGATCAACATGAATGGCTAATGACATAGAATCGTCAAGACCAGAGGGAACAGGAAATCCCACCATAGTATCTTTTACAGCTTCTGACAACCCCTTCCGAAAGAGAGCAGCCAAGGCATTATCATTCCAGGTAGTAAGTACTGCCCACTTTCGGAATTTTTGACAGTACAATTCTGCAGAATCACGACCCTGGCTCAATGCCAGCAGGGTCTTTTCAGCCTGATCAATGGCATTAGGTTCGCCATACAACAACCCCAAGGCCTGAAAAAATGCGTTCACATTAGTCAGAATAGGATCATCTGGTTTCAAAGAAAACGCCCAATCCTGGGGATCACCACGCAGCAAAGAGATGACAATTTTAACCTGCTGCGCGGGTTTTATTTTTGAAATTCAAAAATTTAGACCGATCCCCAAAAAATACATCAGGTGTAGGGATCTTTGGTTCAGCAGCATGTGAATGAGCAAGGTAGGAGGAAATTCCCCGCACTTCCGCAGCGAGCTGCTCCACATGATCAGACAATTGCTTTATCTCCATTGAGAGAAAAAAAAATTCCCCCTACGGCCTCAGAGATATAGAGGAAAAAATATACACACACTTTTTTTTTTTTTTTTTTTAACAATTCTTTCCTGCTACTGAGTACCCAAGGATCTGCGGTATGGCGGGTGATTCTGTTATGAATGAGTCACCGTAGGAGGCAAAAACAGAAATACAAGCTAAGTCCCGAAAACCAGAGAAGTTGGCAACTATCAGATTGCAGACCCCTGAACCTATCAACACAACTAGCAGTAGTCGTGGGGGGTTCCTACGATGCCCTAGACCCCTCGATCACAGCCGGAGAATTAAATAGGCCAAAAGAAAGAGAGGGGAAATCTAAACTGCCCCAGAGCAGACCCCAAAGCAATAGGCAGCCCCCAACATATAATGACGGTGAAGCAAGATGAAAACACTAACACAGACAGAAAGATAGACTGAGCAAAGACAGGGCCCCAAAACTACCTAGATAGGAAAGGACAGGAAGGCTGCTGTCTGCAATCTGCCAAAACCCTATCAAAGACATAAGCCAACAAGCTGATAAGAAAAAGGCCCTGAAGCAGCTAGGCTTCAAAAACTAAATCAGCACTCAGGTATTTTCAGAAGACAGAGCTAAAGGAATTCAGCACACCCCAGCAGGGAATGGCAGAAATCCAGAAAAACAAAGCAAAACAAAGTCAAAGCACGAAGCAAAAGGCCGAGCAGCAAACTTAGCTTTGGAGGAGCAGGAATTCAGACTGGTCTCCAAGGATCCCACAGAGAAATCACCCGCAGGGCAGAAGGGCGTCGGCAGCCTTATATCCAGTCAGTAACTCCACTCAGCCAGTCATCATCATCAGCCTCAGGTGTTTGATAATCAGGCTCACTACCTTTCTTTACCAGAAGAGGGAGTTCCTCGGGCCTCAGTAATGAAGGGGAAAATGAACTCACAACAGCCCTGACTGTCCATTCTGTCTCATCCCTGGTACTGTATTGATATCTTGTGTATGACCTTTGGCTTTGTCTGACCTTCCATCTGTTTATCCCTCCTGTACCTCGCTTGCCTGTATTGTGCTTGACCTCTGCTTTGCCCGACTCTGAGTTTTCTTCCTCCTCTGAGAGCAGGATGCTAAGCCTCGCCCCCTTGCAGTCACATGACCATTCACATGACCGTAGGTCCTGTGCCTGCTTTCTAAACTTCTACATTTAGGTCCCGTGCATCTTTATTGTCCGGCTGTTCTTGTCCCCAGGGGACCCTACGGTGTGGGTGAGTCCCTGCTTCGCTGAGGCTGTACGCCGGCGCTGTCAGGACCCTGACGCGAGAGTAACGAACTATGGTCTAAGCAAGGGGCCCGTTAGGTGTTTCCACTGCCAAGAGATGGGCCACATTGCTGCGAACTGTCCGGTCACTGCTGAACCCATGCAGTGCAACGTCACAGACTCTAAAAACCGCATGCCGCATGTCTATGGTTGCACGGGTAGTGAGTGTGAATGCCGGTCAAAAGGATGTGGATGTGATTTAACTGTTGATGGCAAAAATGTGGTGTCATTGTTAGACTCGGGAAGTGTGGTGACTCTGTTGAAGGCCAGTCTGGTGTCAGCCCCGACTGGACCGTCAGACAAATTTTCTGTAACGTGTGCATGGAGACACCTGTTCGTACCACACCACGGTCATATGCATTACTACTTCCTATGGGTCTGTGCAACATAAAGTGGGACTCGTCCCTGCGTTATTGCATGATGTTATCCTTGCCCGGGACTTTCCCCACTTCTGGCAATTGTGGGAGAATCAGTTGATGCCCCAGGGTAATAGTGTACATGGTTCTTCTCCCAGGGCGCGTGTGGGTCCCGAACCCCTGGATGAGGTCCCCCTGGAAGACTTGGGGGAAGAGTCTGCTGGAAATGACATGCAGTTCCCGTTTTCAGTCATGACGGGTGATACGGAGGAGACCAGGGAAGAGGAGGAGGCCGACAGCCGTCCACCTCCCCGTTTGCCGGATTTGGAAGTTTAGAAAGATGACTTCCAAACCAAGCAAATAAAGGATCCTGCGCTTTCTCAGGCTGGGACAAATGTAAAAGTGATAAATGGGGTACCTGTAGAACCTGGCTCTAGGCTGGCATAGCCTTACATGGTCCTGGAGAATGATATACTATATCAGATAGAGAAAAAAGGGGAAGACACGGTGCAACAATTAGTCGTGCCAAAACCCTACCGGCGGCAGGTGCTTGACCTGGCCCACGGACATGTGATGGGAGGTCACCTAAGAGTCCAGAAAACCACCGAAAGGATAATACACTGTTTTATTTGGCCAGGCATGCATCACGATATTCGTGTATATTGTGAGTCTTGTCCTGACTGCCAAGCCTCTGCACCTAAGCCCCGGTTCTGTAGCCCTATGGTACCCCTACCTATTATTGAGGTCCCGTTTAAGAGGATTGGGATGGATTTAGTTGTGCCCCTTCCACGGTCTGCACGTGGACACCAACATATCCTGGTCCTCTTGGATTATGCCACTCGTTACCCGGATGCCATCCCTTTGCGTAACACGGCCACCAAGACGATTGCCAAGGAACTGGTGCATGTGTTTAGTCGGGTCGGTATACCAAAACAGATACTCACTGACCAGGGGACTCTCTTTATGTCCAGGGTAATGAAGGAGCTCTGCCGGTTGTTACAAATCGAACCGTTATACACATCCGTGTATCACCCTCAAACAGACGGGTTGGTCAAACGGTTCAATAAAACTCTGAAGCAGATGCTGAGAAAGGAGATAGACAAGGATGGGAAGAACTGGGACTATTTACTTCCGTATTTGCTTTTTGCCATCAGGGAAGTGCCCCAGTCTTCCACGGGATTCTCGCCTTTCGAGTTATTGTACGCCCGACGTCCTCGCGGACTGTTAGACGTCGCCAAAGAAACCTGGGAGGGTCAGGTCACTCCGTTTAAAACGGTGATAGATCACGCATCCCAAATGCAGGATGGTATTGCGGCTGTTATGCCTATCATCAAAGAACACATGATGCAGGCTCAAGGAGCCCAAAAAAGAATCTATGATAGGGGCGCCAAGATAGGTACGTTTGCACCCGGAGATAGGGTGTTGATCCTGGTCCCCACGGTGGACAGTAAGTTCCTAGCAAAGTGGCAGGGCCCCTTAGAGATTAAGGAAAGAGTTGGTGAAGTAAACTACAAAGTATACCAGGCAGGTAAACGGAAACCTGAACAGGTTTATCATGTAAATCTGATAAAACCCTGGAAAGATCGGTCTGCCTTGTCAGCGGAGCTGGCCCATCCCGTCTGCTCGCATACCGTACCGGAGGTACGGGTTGCAGAGACTCTCTCGGAGCGGCAAAAGACTGAGGTCAGGCAGTTTCTACTTCACAACCAAAAGTTTTTCTCAGAATAACCCGGGCAGACTACGCTAATGAAACATGACATCGTAACGGAACCTGGTGTCACAGTTCACGTGAAACCCTACAGAATTCCAGAAGCGCGCCGTGAAGCCATTTCCCGAGAAGTGAAGGCAATGTTAGAGTTAGGAGTCATTGAGGAATCGCACAGTGCGTGGTCCAGCCCGATTGTGTTAATTCCTATACCGGACGGCACCATCCGGTCTGCAATGACTTCAGGAAACTGAATGCGGTCTCAAAATTTGATGCCTACCCTATGCCCCGGGTCGACGAGTTAA
The DNA here is from genome assembly GCF_039654945.1 of Dendrobates tinctorius. Taxonomy (NCBI): domain Eukaryota; kingdom Metazoa; phylum Chordata; class Amphibia; order Anura; family Dendrobatidae; genus Dendrobates; species Dendrobates tinctorius. Next base: position 69,877 of record NW_027362074.1, on the reverse strand, counting down.
TAGATCGGTTAGGAAAAGCCCGGTATATTACGACCCTAGACCTAACAAAGGGGTATTGGCAGATCCCTCTGGTGGAGGCGGCCAGAGAAAAGACAGCATTTGCTATGCCAGAAGGTTTATTTCAGTATGTGCCGTTTGGACTGCACGGAGCACCGGCGACCTTCCAGAGCCTGATGGATCGAGTCCTGAGGCCACATAGGCAGTACGCTTCGGCCTATTTGGATGACATTGTCATTTACAGCTTGGACTGGGAGACTCATCTCCAGAAAGTACAAGCTGTGATTGACGACTTGTGGGAGGCAGGTCTAACCGCGAACCCCAAGAAATGTCACATCGGGCTAGAAGAAACCCGGTATTTGCGGTATGTAATTGGGAGGGGTGTTGTTAAACCCCAGGTCGATAAGATTCAAGCGGTTCAGGACTGGCCACAACCTGTCAACAAGAAGCAGGTGCAAGCCTTTCTGGGGATCGCCGGCTGTTATCGCCGGTTCATACCCAATTTTGCAGCCATCATTACCCCCTTGACGGATCTCACCAAAGGGAAAGACTCCGTCATGATTAAATGGAATTTAGCGGCTGAAGAAGCCTTCCATAGCCTAAAACGGGCACTTTGCTCTCAGCCCGTACTGGTGGCTCCGGACTCCTGCAGCGAGTTTGTGGTACAAACGGATGCCTCTGATACCGGTATCGGGGCCATACTGTCACAAGTGAGGGACGGAGTGGAACACCCAATCCTCTATCTCAGCAGGAAGCTGAATAAACATGAGCAAAAGTATGCAGTTGTAGAAAAAGAGTGCCTAGCCATTAAGTCGGCTCTATAGGCCCTCAAATATTACCTGGTGGGCCGAAAGTTCAGGCTGATCACTGACCATGCCCCTCTCAAGTGGATGCACTTGCACAAGGAAAGGAATAGCCGGGTGACCCGGTGGTTCCTTGCCTTGCAGGCCTACACTTTTACGGTCGAGCACCGCCCAGGGATACAGATGGGGAATGCAGATGCCCTGTCCCGAGTGCACTGTTTGGTGGGTGTCATTGCTCGACCGGAATGGTCTGAGCAGAGGGGGGGATATGTGAGAATCATGTGGGAATAGTGGATGAGGGCAGGTATATGTCGCCCAGATTCCTTTCCTATGTGGCCTAGTCTGGTCAGTATCTCACCTTGTAACTGGCAGGAGGATATAAAAGGATGCCAGGTGGTTGTGTGAGTGTCTCAGCCTGGGGACACGGAGAGCCTGTCTGTGTGAGAGACACACGTGAATGAAAGCATTGCTGACGGTAACTGTGGTTTAGCTGGACGGGAGAAGCCCGCCAGTTGGTAGTTAGGTTGTACCTTGTTTAGTTAGTGCCAGACAGGCAAGGATTTGTTTTATGTTTTTAATTTCCTTTATGCATTGCTTTCACCTTTAATAAACCTAACCCAGTGTCAGTTATACCCGGACCCCGGCTGTGCGCCTGAGTTTCATGCTGAACGCACGTGACCTTTGACCCCAGCAAAGGCGATCCCGGAGTGTTGTATCACAATACATACTACATATATACTACATTCATACAACATGCTACATACATACAACATACATACAACATACATACTACATACATACTGCATACAATGCATTCATACATTCATACAATACATACATATAGACATACAGTACATATAACATAGAGTACATACTCACCATCACTTGTCACTTTGTTCCCCGAAGCCAGTGTCATCTTTAAAAAATATTAAAATAACAAACAAGCAATATACTCCCTGATCCACAGAAATCCACGAGTGTCCCACGACGATCTCCTGCACTGCATCACTGAAAGGTTACTATGGTTCACTGGTTTCACTTTATGGCAAAAGCTGCTTGGGAACTTTCTCACACAGCAATGCCAAAAGTGAGACTAGGGACTATTTTTTTACAGTGGCGGAGGAAAACAGTGTGGAAGGATACCTACCTCCCGTCATTGTATTCCTGGGGCCCCTAGAGAGCGGTGGCATCAGCTGATGCTGCTGTTCTCCATGGGAGATTGTCGTGGGACACTCGTGGATTTCTGCGGATCAGGGAGTATATCGGTTGTTTGTTATTTTAATATTTTTTACAGATGACACTGGCTTCGGGGGACAAAGTGACAAGTGATGGTGAGTATGTACTCTGTGTTATATGTACTGTATATCTATATGTATGTATTGTATGAATGTATGAATGTATTGTATGTAGTATGCAGTATGTAGTATGTATGTAGTATGAATGTAGCATGTACTATGTATGTAGTATGTACGATGTATATATGTATGTATGTTGTATGTATGTATGTAGTATGTATGTAGTATGTACTATGTATGTATGTATGTTGTATGAATGTAGTATATACAGTATGTAGTATGCATGTATGCTGTATGAATGTAGTATATACTTTAGGTAGTATGTATGTATGTAGTATGTATGTAGTATGTATGTAGTATGTAGTATGTACTATGTATGTTGTATGAATGCAGTATATATGTAGTATGTATGTAGTACGTAGTATGTATGTATTATGTATATATTATGTATGTTTTTTTGTTTTTTTTTTACATTCAACACATTAGCCGGATGATGGGACTACTACTGTCCCATCATTGGCTAATGTGTCAATCACTGTCATTGTAGCAGGCATAGCCCGATGGGACTTGTAGTCCCATCCGACAATGCCTGCACACACACACAACCCCCGGCAGGCCCGCACAGACCCCCAGTAGCCCGCACAGACCCCCAGCAGCCCACACAGACCCCCGGCAGGCCCGCAAGACCCCCGGCAGCCCGCACAGACCCCCAGCAGCCCATACAGACCCCCGGCAGGCCCGCACAGACCCCCAGCAGCCCGCACAGACCCCCAGCAGCCCACACAGACCCCCGGCAGGCCCGCAAGACCCCCGGCAGCCCGCACAGACCCCCGGCAGGCCCGCACAGACCCCCGGCAGCCCGCACAGACCCCCGGCAGGCCGGCACAGACCCCCGGCAGGCCGGCACAGACCCCCGGCAGCCCGCACAGACCCCCGGCAGCCCGCACAGACCCCCGGCAGGCCCACACTGACCCCCGGCAGCCCGCACAGACCCCCGGCAGCCTGCACAGACTCCCGGCAGGCCCGCACAGACCCCCGGCAGTCCGCACAGACCCCCGGCAGGCTGGCACAGACCCCCGGCAGGCCCGCACAGACCCCCGGCAGGCCCGCACAGACCCCCGGCAGGCCCGCCCAGACCACCGGCAGCCCGCACAGACCCCCGGCAACCCGCACAGACCCCCGGCAGCCACAGACCCCCGGCAGGCCCGCACAGACCCCCGAGAGGCCCGTACAGACCCCGCCCGCACACACTGACACGCACAGTGTCCGCCCACGCTCCACCCACACTATTCCCCCCTCCCGAACTAGATGTGCAAGTAAAGAAAGGGTTTTTTTTAATTCCGATATTTCTGTCCCATTGACTTGCATGGGGCTTCCGGTATCGGAATCGGCGATACCCGATACTTTTTGGGTATCGGTCCGATCCAATCCGATCCGATATTTCTCAATATCGGAAAGTATCGCTCAACACTAGTCGGCACTATAGAAATTTAATTATTATTATTATTATGTATGCACATAAGATGCCCCAGGCATGTCGGAGATGGCTGGAAGCAGAAAATGCCTTTACTGTGGAAGATGTTATACAGGCGTTCCTTATAGAAAATTTTCTTGCCAAGTGCCCCGCAGAGGTACGGGAATGGGTCCGGGAGCGCACGCCGTGCATAGAGCTGCCACCCTGGCCGATGAAGCCCTTACTATCCGACGGCAATGGAGGAGGCTTCTGGACAATGAACCACTGCCTGCTCCCGCGCCCCATCCCCCTCCAATTATATCTGCCCTTCCACCTAGTCACAAGCCGATGACAATCTCGCCTTACAATCCTAGGCCCCAACAGTTCCGACCACAACCTGGGGGTATCACAGAGAGGAGATATTATGGGTGTAAGCAACCTGGACAATTGCAGTTTGGCTGTCCCTCAAGGATTTGGAGGAGCCCCACACAGCCCCACCTCGTCCAGTGCATCTTGTACACTCCATCCCGCCTGAGGAAGAGCTACCACCACCCCCACCAGAGTGGACCACCGACCACGGCACCATAGATTCCCCTCCTGGAGTGTACGGACTCCGCCTTTGTCCTTCAGCTACCCAGAGCAATGGCAACACCACCTGCAGGATGTCTTTATTGATGGATACAAAGTGTCAGGATTTAGAGACACGGGGGCATTCTTGACTATCGCTGACCCCTGTGTGGTTCGACCCGAGGCAATTCACCAGGGTCCGGGAATTCCCATTGTCTTAGCGGGAGGTGCCCGCAAATATATACAGCGAGCTTCTGTGCGTTTGGATTATGGTTGTGGAGAAAAACTGTGTTGGCTCCAGTCACTAGGCATTAAGGACACTGCTCTCTCCTGGTTCTCTTCCTATCTCTCTGACCGCTCCTTCAGTGTTTTGTTCGCCGGCTCCACTTCATCTCTTCTTCCTCTTGCTGTCGGGGTACCTCAGGGCTCAGTCCTTGGCCCCCTTCTCTTCTCTCTCTACAAGGCCCCAATTGGACAGACCATCAGCAGATTTGGCTTTCAGTACCATCTTTATGCTGATGACGCACAACTATATACGTCATTCCCCGACCTTACCCCCGCTGTACTACAGAACGCCAGTGACTGTCTGTCCGCAGTCTCCAACTTCATGTCCGCTCTCTATCTGAAACTCAACCTCTCCAAATCTGAACTACTTCTGCTCCCGCCATCTACTAACCTCCCTAAATCTGACATTTCCCTCTCCGTGAGTGTCACCATAATAACACCCCGGCAGCAGGCGCGCTGTCTGGGTGTTATGTCTGACACCAACCTCTCCTTCACATCCCATATACAATCTCTTGCCCGCTCTTGCCACTTACACCTAAAGAACATCTCTAGAATCCGCCCTTTTCTCACCATGGAAACATCAAAAACCCTCACTGTACCATTGATGCACTCTTGCCTGGATTACTGCAACGGTCTATTAATTGGCCTCCCCGCTACTCGACTTTCCCCTCTCTATTCCATACTTAATGCAGCAGCCAGGGTCATCTATCTGGCTAATCGGTACTCAGACATGTCCGCTCTTCGCCAGTCCTTACACTGGCTGCCCATTCATTATAGGATCCAATTCAAAGTACTTGTTCTCACCCACAAAGCTCTCCACGGTGTGGCACCCCCCTACATCTCCTCCCTCATTTCTGTCTATCGGCCTAACCGACCGCTGCGCTCTGCAAACGACTTTCGACTAACCTCTGCACTAATCCCACTCCCGACTCCAAGACTTCTCTCGCGCTGCGCCAATCGTCTGGAATGCTCTACCCCAAGAAATTAGGACTATCCACAACTTGCATAGTTTCAGGCGCTCCCTCAAAACACATTTGTTCAGAGCGGCCTATCACGTTCACTAATTACAGTCATTCTATGTGCAAGTGTGCGTGTGTGGCCCATTCACTATCTCCATCCATCCCTCACTCCCTCAAGATGGCTGGAACATCATTGTATATACACAATTGTAAATACACCCCTGTACTCTGTATCTCCCCCACCTCATTGTAGATTGTAAGCTCTCACCAGCAGGGGCGGCTTATTGTGCTTTAATTATTGTTTTGTTAACGTTGTTACTTATGACTTCTGTTTGAAACTGTTAAACTGTAAAGCGCTGCGGAATATGTTGGCGCTATATAAATAAAGATTAGTATTATTAGTTATGGGAGGACTTCCTGCAGATATCCTCCTTGGGAACAACATTGGGGAGTTACAGTGCCAATTTGTGGGAGCAGTCACCCGACTACAGGCCCTTCAAGAACTACGTCATCCGGACCTCACCGGGGAGCAACCACCGCGAACCACATCAGAGTTGGTAAGCAATACGTTCGCTGCTTCTACATTGGGAGAGTCTTAGGACAGAGAGGAGTTTAGGAGAGAAATAGAGGATGACACTACCTTAGCAGCCCTTAGGCGAAAGGCAGAAATTGGGCACATGGGAGATAATGGGGATGGTTTCACTCGAGAAAACGGACTGTATTATCGTGGAACAAATTTCAGTGACCAGGGCAACCCTGAAAAAACGACCAGGCAACTCATTGTCCCTCAGAAGTGTGGGAGGAACGGCCCTCGTCGAGCGTCCGGGCCGGAACCAAGGGAGTCGTCATCTAGGTTCTGGGGGAAACTATCCCCGGGGGACAGAGTTCGGGGACGGACCGTTGTGACAGACAGATGGGCTGGGGGAGGGACCAGTATAAAGGAGGCGGGGAATTCCCAGGACGATAAGTCAGCAGACCGGGAGAGAGGCAGCAGAAGACCGTGGGAGCGACTGAAAGCTAGAGCGACTTACCAGTGCCAGGAAAGACGCTCACTGAGGACTCCAGAGGGACAGCGCCAAGACAATCATCCGAGACTTGCTGCCCCACTCCAGCCCGCAGCCACTGCGGCCCCAGTTCAACCCGCGGCCGCTGCCGCCTCACCTCAGCCCATGGCTGCGGCCTACCCGCGGTCGCCCGTGGCCGCGGCCTGCCCGCGGTCGCCTGCAGCCGCTGCCGTCTCGCTCCAGCCAGTGGCTGCGGCCTGTTCCCCGCCACCCGCAGCCGCCCTGCTCTCACCAGTGGCCACGGCAAGTACAGTGCCGTCGGCGGCCACCACTGTCCCTCTCCGGTCCACAGCAGGGGCCGAGCCTCTGCTTGCTGCGGATTCCCCGTCGCAGCCGTTAGCTGCGCAGGTGGCCTGTCCTTCGCCACCCCACATCGCTGCCTCTTGCCCCAGTCCGGGGGCTGCGGCTCATCCGTCCAAGGACTCCGCCGGGGCATGTGGGGTTTCAGTGTCATCAGAGCGCCGGAGCGCGCGAAGACTTCGTCAACACCTCAGCAACTGGGCCCAGCGACTACTACGCTGAAGACCACCATCCCGAACGGTGAGGGACATCTGGACGGCTAAGTTGACTCTATAATTAAGGACCCGTAGTCGGCTATACCGCGTACCTATAGTGACCGGCTATTGACGGACGTAGTCGTGTTCTACCCATTTGTGTTTGCTTGTTTAGAGTCCCTGCGAAGGCAATCCATGTTACCCCTTTTGTTGATCAGGCCGAGACTGAGGAAAGTTCCCTCTAGTCCTATAAACGTTATTATAGAGAGCACCAAATTGTCTCGCGACTCGTTACTGCATCCTGCGTACCTGCAAGCACCACAGAAGTACAGGGCACAGCTAGTCCAACTGGCCCATGACATCCCCTTGGCTGGACATCAAGGGAGGAAAAGGACTGAAAAGAGACACCCAAAGTTTTTACTGGCCTGGCATCTCGCAGTCAGTAGCCCATTATTGCCACACCTGCGATGTGTGCCAGCGAATGCAGCATCCAGGAGCTCGACATAAGGTACCCCTGCAATCCCTGCCCATAATTGAAGAACAATTTCAACTTGTAGCTGTCGACATTGTAGGCCCTCTGGCCCACCCCAGCCGGTCGAGGAAAAAATATATCCTGACCGTGGTGGACTATGCCACTAGGTATCGTGAAGCTGTGGCCCTGTCCAGTATTACAGCAGTAAAGGTAGCCGAGGCCCTTGTTACCATCTTTACCCGGGTAGGGTTTCCTAGCGAAATATTATCGGATCAAGGCACTCAGTTCATGTCAGATCTGGTCCAGTCCCTATGGCATACCTGTGGTGTTCAAGCCATTTGCACCATCCCATACCACCCGCAGACCAACGGACTATGTGAACGCTTTAATGGAACCCTAAAAAATATGCTGAGGGCTTTTGCTGATGGAGCGCCCTCACTCGCCAGGGTCGTGGGGTACTCGGTACAGGGCCGGTTGATCTTCTCAACGGGGGTTGTCACGGCGGTAGGGACCCGGTCTGTGGCCCTGGGGCTCCATTACAAAAGGGGTTGCTTCAGTGTGCTTATGGTGGTGAAAGTTTATAAGTGATTCGTGATGCCACCTGTGGTGTTCGGCAATAGAGATGTAAGCCGACGCTGCAGACAGATCCTCTTGGGCAGATGGTGTGGTGCAACAGTGATGTTATAGCCCTCCACAGGCAGGGCAGTAGTCCCAGGGCAGTGAAGGTGAAGTGACACGTAGATGGTGTAGTGTCGGGCGCAGGAGGGATGTAGCGGTGCTGGGCAGGTTGGCGCAGGAATAAGTGGAGGACACCAGGGCATGTAGTTCCAAAGCTTTTGGGCCGCCCTCCCAGGGCTGTGGGGTACTCGGTACTGGGCCGGTGTCAGCGGGATGTGTCACAGCAGCGGTGACCCGGTCCGGTGACCTGGGCGCCCAAATAATAGGGGACGTTAAATGGTAGAATGTAGTTAATGGAATACAGTAGTTTGTGACGCCACCTGTGGTGTTCGGCAAGTGAGATGTTAAGCCAACACTGCATGCAGACCCACGGGGACTGATGGTATGGTGCAGCAAAGATGTAAAAGCTCCCCACAGGTGAAGCTGTAGTCCCAGGGCAGTGTAGATGTGGTTAGCTCGGGGATGTAGCAGTGCCGGAAGGGTAGGAAGCAGACAAAGACACAGCGGGGTGCAATTTCTGTACCTTTACTTGATAAATGCAGTCCAGGGTACTGATTACAGATGGTACTGGAGCAGGCTAGCCTGGAAGCAGCTCAGAGGTTCTCTCTCGGCAGATAGGCTGTGCAGTCTCCTCCTTAGTGATTATTTGAGTGAAGTACTCCTAGTACTGAATTACACTGAAGTTCCTCCTAATTCTCTTCTACTAGCACTCCTCGTCTGGCAGACAGCTGTAGCCGCTATTCCTCTCTTGGCTCACTCCGTGCTGTTGTGCCTCCGAGTTTTAGATGGGGGTAGGGCATTTACAGCCTCCTACTCCTCTGGTGTCTGTTGCAGGACTGTTAGTATCCGTACAACCGTGGAGACCAGGCTCCAGTTCATGCGCTCTCACTGTGAGGGAGCTCTCTTTCCTCAGCTCAACCTCCAGCTTCTCTCCACACGTCTGCACACGTGGACCTCCTCACACTAACTGGCCACTCCTTCCTCTTGGCCCTCAGAGAGCACTCCTCCCTTAAATTCCGGTTCAGAGTCCCCCCTGCTGGCCTGGAGTGGAACTGTGTTGCATGTATAAGTTAACTGCGAGAGAGACCCTTCACTGCTTCCAAGCCTAGCATTACCCTCCCTGGAGGAAGGCAAAGCCACTGTGGCGGCCATACTCCTGGGGGCGCCACATTCCCCCCTAGTGCAAGTCAGCACTCCTGGGCTGATAAAAAAAAAAAAATGAATAACATATAAATATAAAAGCAATATGAAGGTTACAAGATTTGAAAAAGGGAAAAAATGTACAAAAACCACATGCTCAAAAATAGTCCTATGATGACAAGTCCAAGCATCAATGTCCATGGTCCGTTCCTGGGCAAATGGTGAACTATATACAGATTGGTGACCACCCAAGTCCTGTGGTACAATGTCCATAAATCAAGGTAAAAAAAACTGGAAAATTCCAAAGGAAACTCTTACAGATTACCTGTAGGCACAAAACTTGAGAACAGTTACATATACATTCAATTTCAACATTCACATTAACTTTAGCTATATACGATATCTGATGGGTGGTATACCTTGTGTAGTACAGGTAGACCTGTGTAATACTGGTGTAGTGGATAATGTAATTGATACACTCCTGGTGGTTCTGAATGGCACAGGGATACTAGATTGTCTGTGAACTCTTAGACTTACCAGGGGCACAACAGGTTCACCACTGGCAGCGCGAGGGTTCTCTGTCTCCACTGCTGGTGTGGCATCTGCTTCCTGATTTTCCTGATCTTCAGGATTTTCTTGAGTCACTTCTTCCTGTGCTACCAATTGGGGAAATGTCAACACTGGCACCACTATCGCATCATTTACTTTAGTCAAATTTGCAGGGAATTCTCCAAGTATGGTGCTGACCTTTTCTCTTTCTATGGATTGGATGTTATCTTGTTCTTCCATTCTTTCTTTTAGCTGATCAGGGCATAATTTAAAATGATCTCTTGATATTGCTGTTGATGTTTCTCCTCCATCTTTACTAATAAGGCACACTTTAGTATTGTCAAAGTTTGAGGGTAGAATGGTATAGGGTTCAGCTTCCCATTGATCATCCAGCTTATGCAGTCTTCTTTTCCTCTTGAGGACTTGTTCTCCTGGTGACAAGGGAACTGCAGTTGCATGCTGATTGTAGTGACTTTCTTGCTTTTGTCTTGCCTGAGCTAAACTCTTTTCCACACATTCTTGTACTCTTCTGTACTGTTGATGCCTCTCTGTATCCCTGTCAGCATCTGGTGATGTTACTTCTGGTGTCAGGACTCCCATGTCCAAATCAGTAGACAGTTTCATTAGGTAGGCTAGAGTACAGTTGGTGGAATTCACAGGAATGTGGTTGTAGAGGTCCACCAGATCTGGCAACTTTTCTGGCCACAGATTCATCTCCTCCAAAGGCAAGGTCTTCAGTAGGTCAATCACTACCTGGTTCATCTTCTCACACATGCCATTGGTCAGTGGGTGATACGGTGTTGTCCGGATCTTCTAACAACCATACAAGTTACAGAATTCCTGGAACACTTCTGCCTCAAAGGCTGGACCTTGATCTGTAAGCACTTGTTCAGGATATCCATGTGGTCTACAGAAGTGCTGTTGGAATGCTCTGGCTGCTGTCCTAGCTGTTTGATCTTTGACAGGCACAACTACCAGGAATCTTGAGTAGTGGACCACAATGGTAAGAGCATAGAAGTAGCTGGACCGGCTTGGAACCAGCTTCACATGATCCAGGGCTACCAACTCAAGTGGCTGTTTGGTGATGATTGGCTGTAGAGGAGCTCTCTGGCTGTTTTGATCCTTTCTGCGCAGGTTACATTGTCCACACTCCCGGCACCACCTCTCAATGGCTTTCCTCATACCAGCCCAGTAGAAAATCTCCCGGAGCAATGCTTCCAACTTCTTCCATCCGAAGTGTCCAGCTCCATTGTGGTATGCTTCCAGGACCATTGATGCCTCTCTCTTTGGGACTATCACCTGCCAAACCAGCTCATGAGTGCGGGCATTGATACTCCTCCGACATAGCTTCCCTTCATAAATGAACAGCCAACCTCTTTCCTTCCACAACTGCTGGGTTTCTTCAGGAGCATTCGACTCTGGGCGTGAGTCAACTTGTGACAGTAGCTCCTTCACCAGGCGGACTGCAGGGTCATTATCCTGAGTTTCTGCCCAGTCATGATGGGGCAATGGATTTAGGGTGACCTCTTTCAAGCCAGACCATCTGTTTCTCACTCCTCCTTGAGCACACTGGGCCGCAAGTGGCCGGTAGAAGGGAGGTAACTCTAATTCTTCAAGAGCCTCAGGGTCTTCTCCTGCATCTGGCAGATTAGGCATTCTGGACAGCGCATCAGCGTTGGCATTCTTGTGCCCTGCCTGGTATTTGATGGTAAACTCATAGTTAGACAGCCGAGCCATCCATCGCTGTTCCAGTGCACCTAGTTTTGCAGTGTCCAAGTGAGTCAACGGGTTGTTGTCCGTGAAAATGGTAAACTTGGCTGAAGCTAGGTAATGCTTGAATCTTTCAGTCACAGCCCAGACTATGGCGAGGAACTCCAGCTTGAAGGAACTATAGTTGTCTGGGTTCCTTTAAGTGGGACGAAGCTTCCTACTGCGTAGGAGATCACTCTTTCTTTGCCGTTCTGTACCTGTGACAGTACTGCTCCCAGTCCCACGTTGCTGGCATCAGTATAAAACACAAAGGGCTTGTCATAATCTGGGAAGGCCAGAACTTCATCCCCTGTGAGAGCCATCTTCAGCCGGGTGAAGGACCTCTCCAACTCCTCAGTCCATTCAAATGTGGAATTCTTCTGTTTGGCTTTCTTGGACTGCCCCACCAGAAGATTTTGCATAGGAGTGGCTATTTCAGTGAAGCCTTTGATGAACCTTCGGTAGTAGCCTACCAACCCAAGGAATTGGCGTACTTCATGGAGGTTGCTGGGCTTCGGCCAGTCCCGGATGACTGTGACTTTGTCAGGATCTCGTGCCACACCTTCAGCACTCACTACATGACCGAGGTACTGTACCTTGGGCTTCAGGAGGTGGCATTTGGAAGATTTCACCTTCAGGCCAAAGTTGGACAAGGCTTCAAACACCTCAGCCAGGTGCTCCAGATGGTCTTCATAAGTGTTGGAAAAAACAATGACATCATCAAGGTACAACAGGACTGTCTCAAAGTTCATGTGTCCCAGGCAGCACTCCATCAGCTGTTGAAATGTTCCTGGGGCAGTGCAGAGCCCGAATGGCATATAATTGAACTCACAGATACCCATTGGAGTGGTAAATGCTGTTTTCTCCTTGTCTGCCTCTGCCACGGGAACCTGCCAATACCCACTAGTGAGATCCAAGGTGGAAAAGTAATTGGCAGTTTTAAGTGCAGCTAATGATTCCTCAATTCTGGGTAATGGGTAGGCATCTTTATGTGTAATGCTGTTAATTTTCCTGTAATCAATACACATTCTCATGGTACCATCCTTTTTCGTTACAAAAACTATTGGAGCTGCCCAGTGGCTACAACTGTCTCTGATAACCCCAGCTTCCTTCATCTCTCTCAACATACCTTTAGCACATTGGTATTATGTTGGGGGTATAGGCCGGTACCTTTCTTTAATGGGTGGATGATCTCCAGTAGGGATATGATGTTGAACCCCTTTTGCCTGCCCAAAATCTAGTGGGTGTTTGCTGAATACCCGCTCGTACTCTTGTGTCACTCTGTAAACCCCATTTTTCTGGTATGAAGGTGTAGAGTCAGTCCCCACCTGCAGTTGCTGGCATCACTCTTCCATCTGCTTCACAGAGCCATTGTCCTCCACCTGATCGGATGAGACCAAGGGCTCTGCTGCCTGCAAAGAGTTGTTATTAACAGTGAGCAGCTTAGCAACTGTGGCGTACCGAGGTATTGTGGCCTCCTCCTCCCCACAATTCAAAAGGGTACAGGTACTCTCCCTTTACGTAAAGCAACCACCCCTCTGGCTGTCAGGACAGTGGGCCTGCTATCAGAGTATACTGGTTCCACCAATGCCTGGTAATCCCTCCGTCTGAGGCCTATAGCTGCCCGACACCAAACCAACATTTCACATCTGGGGGGTATTGCAATGGGGAAAGCATCACTCACTCTGACACTACAAATTTCTCCACCAGAGAGTTCTACCTGCTGCCTTGGCATCAGGGCCTTGATCTCCTTCTGCAGGACTCGTTGTTCTCCGGAACCAGCAGTCTCAGTCACCTGTTGCAACAAGACAATAACCTCAGAAAGACAATTTTCAATTACATTTGTACCAAGAGTCATCATGGGATTACATTCACGTCGATCAATATCCACAACTATCAGACCTTGAGATTTCAACTCCACCCTCCCCACTTTGACAGTAATTTCTTTACATCCCACTTGTGGTAAAGACTGACCATTACTAGCAACTACTGTTAGTTCATCAGTTGGGCCACGGGTGAGTTCAGAGTCAGCCCAATACCGCTTGTAGAGAATATAGGGCATAGTGGTCACCTGGGAGCCAGTGTCCAGCAAAGCGTTCATGGGGATGCCGTCAATCACCACAGGAAGGACCGGTCTCCCTCCAACATACTTGGCTCGCCAGTTTCTTGGGCCTTGTGGTCCTACTCCTGGGGGTTAGCCCTCTGCCCCAGGGGTTGCTCGTTTAAAGGACAAAATCTTGCAAGATGACCTGCCTTGTAGCAGCGACGACAGATGGGACGTCCGTCCTGGTAATAGCAATCGTTCCTTCCTCGGAGTGGTGGGGCTCTCCTCCTCCGGAGCCACGGGACATCCTCTGGACTGGAAGCAAGCTGGATCTTCTCTTTGGAGGACACCTGCAGGGACTGCACAGTTTTGGTAAGTGCAGTCATACCCCTGGTCAACTCCTGGACCTGAAGACGCAGCTCCTCAGTTGGATCTTTATCCAGAGTCTGTGCATCAGCCTCCACAGGATGGAAGGGAAAGATGTTGCTTCCTGATGGTAGGTGATCGCTGGGTGCCTAGGGGGCGCTGGACAGCTGTCAGTTGATTCCTTCAGGACCCGAATAGCCCTGTCTTTAAAATTAGCAAAGTCCAGGTCAGGGTTTTGCAGGGTTATGATGCGCAACTGTCCTCTGTGTGTACTGGATAGGAGTCCTTCAATGAACTGCTCCTTTAACAGTTTGTCTTCCTCCGTCACACTGTCAGGATCAACTTGCTTAACTGCTCGCAGTGCCACCTGCTGGCTAAGAGCATAGTCCCTTATACTGTCCTGCGTTCTCTGCTAACATCCAAAGAATCGCATCTTGATTTCCGCTGCAGTTCGTGTGTCAAAGGTGTTTCTCAGCTTGGCTAGAATCTTTCTAACAGTCTCTTTGTCAATGTCCTGCCAGGTTTTCACCTCTCTCTGTGCTGCACCCGTTAGCTGTCCAATAAGGATGTTCACTTTTTGGCTTTCAGACAGCAGGTATACTTTAAACAAACTGCACAGCCTCTCTTTAAATTCACTCAGGGTATGTGACTCACCCGAGTATTGCGGTAGCCAGGCTGCTCCCGGAAGGGAGGGCATAGACAACGGCATTATGGGGACCACTGCGGCGGATGCTACTCCTTGTGTCGCCGAGGGGTTGGCGACGGCGTCCGCTGCTACATTGCTGCTTGGCACAGACATTCTCTTCCACCCCTAGTTAACGTTAGCCAGGGCCGGGGGTTGTGTGAGCTTACCGGAAGCCGCTTCGCAGGCCCGATGCTCCGGGCTCTAAGCCTCAGCTCCTCCCCTTCTCACGCGCTATCCTCTCTTCCCGCGTGGCACTTCACTTCTTCACGCTCTGTGGCAGGCTCCGCCCATGAATGCCTGCGCCTTTTTCTTCCCGCGCGCGCCAAGCAGCGCGGCAATTGGTGCCAACACAGTCTTTTACACAAACACAGTCTATGGCACACAGGACCCCGGGGGTAACGGGCTCCGTAATCCTGTTCGTGACACCAAGTTGGGTCGCCCTCCCAGGGCTGTGGGGTACTCGGTACCGGACCGGTGTCAGCGGGATGTGTCACAGCAGCGGTGACCCGGTCCGTGGCCCTGGGCTCCCAAGTAATAGGGGAAGTTGAATGTTGGAATGTAGTTAATTAAATAGTTTGTGACGCCACCTGTGCTGTATTCGGCAAGTGAGATGTTAAGCCAACGCTGCATGCAGACCCACTGGGACTGATGGTATGGTGCAGCAAAGATGTAAAAGCTCCCCACAGGTGAAGCTGTAGTCCCAGGGCAGTGTAGATGTTGTTAGCATGGTGATGTAGCAGTGCTGGAAGGGTAGGAAGCAGACAAAGACACAGCGGGGTGCAATTTCTGTACCTTTACTTGATAAATGCAGTCCAGGGTCCTGATTACAGATGGTACTGGAGCAGGCTAGCCTGGAAGCAGCTCAGAGGTTCTCTCTCGGCAGATAGGCTGTGCAGTCTCCTTCTTAGTGATTATTTGAGTGAAGTACTCCTAGTACTGAATTACACTGAAGTTCCTCCTAATTCTCTTCTACTAGCACTCCTCATATGGCAGACAACTATAGCTGCTATTCCTCTCTTGGCTCACTCCGTGCTGTTGTGCCTCCGAGTCTTAGATGGGGGTAGGGCACTTACAGCCTCCTACTTTTCTGGTGTCTGTTGCAGGACCGTTAGTATCCGTACAACCGTGGAGACCAGGCCCCAGTTCATGCGCTCTCACTGTGAGGGAGCTCTCTTTCCTCAGCTCAACCTCCAGCTTCTCTCCACATGTCTGCACACGTGGACCTCCTCACACTAACTGGCCACTCCTTCCTCTTGGCCCTCAGAGAGCACTCCTCCCTTCAATTCCGGTTCAGAGTCCCCCCTGCTGGCCTGGAGTGGAACTGTGTTGCATGTATAGGTTAACTGTGAGAGAGACCCTTCAGTACTTCCAAGCCTGGCATTACCCTCCCTGGAGGAAGGCAAAGCCACTGTGGCGGCCATACTGCTTGGGGTGCCACACTTTATTCACAGTCTGTTGTAGGTACAGGAACCCGCATCCATGCCATGTCCTCCGGGTCAGGAGCTCAGCCAACCTCCAGGCAAGTTGAAGTACACCTTTCCAACACTCCGCCAACATATGTGCCTTTTCTGATCGTCTCCTCTTATAGCGCCTTTGAATGAAGTACTCCTAGTACTGAGTTACACTGGAGTTCCTCCTGTCAGATGTTCCCATGAACTCTACTTGTACGGCAGACAGCTGTAGCCTGCTTTGGGGACTCTGTTATGATTGAGTCACCGTAGGAGGCAAAAACAGAACTGCTAGCTAAGTCCAGAAAACCAGAGAGGTTGGCAGCTATCGGATTGCAGACCCCTGATCCTATCACAACAACTAACAGTAGCCGTGGGGGGTTCCTACGATGCCCTAGACCCCTCGATCACAGCCGGAGAATTAAATAGGCCTAAAGAAAGAAAGGGGAAATCTAAACTGCCCCAGAGCAGACCCCAAAGTAATAGGCAGCCCCCAACATATAATGACGGTGAAGCAAGATGAAAACACTAACACAGACAGAAAGGTAGACTGAGCAAAGACGGGGCCCGAACTACCTAGATAGGAAAGGACAGGAAGGCTGCTGTCTGCAATCCGTGAAAAACCCTATGAAAATAAGAGCCAACAGACTGACAGTGAAAAAGGCCCTGAAGACACTAGGCTTCAAAAAAGCTATGTCAGTACTCAGGAATATTCTGAAGACAGAGCAACTGGCAAAAGGAGATTCAGCTCACCCCAGCAGGGAATGGCAGAATCCAGAAAAGCAAGGAAAACAAAAACAAAACATAAATGCAAAACGGGCAAAGGAGAAAACTTAGCTTTAGGGAAGCAGGAATCAGACTGGTGTCCTAGAAGTCCACAGAGAAATCACCCGCAGGGCAGAAGGGCATCGGCAGCCTTATATCCAGTCAGTGACTTCACTCAGCCAGTCATCCTCATTAGTCTCAGGTGCCTGATAATCAGGCTCATTACCTTCCTTTACCAGAATAGGGAGTTCACCAGACCTCAGTGACGAAGGGTAAAATGTACTCACAACAGTACCTCCCCCTTGAGGAGGGGTCACCGAACCCTCAACCACGCCACCAGGGCGATCAGGGTGAGCCCGATGAAAGGCAGGCACCAATCTTTTGGCATGAATATCAGAGGCAGAGACCCAGGAATTATCCTCCTGACCATAACCCTTCCACTTAACCAAATACTGGAGTCTCCGTCTAGCCAGACGGGAATCCAGTATTTTCTCTACCTCATATTCCATGTTACCTTCAACCAATACAGGGTCTGGAGGTGCCACCCCAGGAACAACTGGTTCAACAAACCTCCTCAACAAGGACTTATGGAACACATTATGGATTTTAAATGTGACAGGAAGAGCCAAATGAAAAGAGACCGGATTAATAATCTCCAAAATCTTGTAAGGTCCAGTAAATCTAGGCTTAAACTTAGGAGAAGTCACCTTCATAGCAATATTTTTTGATGATAACCACACCATATCACCAATCTTAAACTGGGGACCAATGGTCCTATGTCGATTGGAAAACCGCTGGGCCTTTTCCTGGGAGAGAGATAACTTATCCACCACTTGGTCCCAGATCTGGTGCATTCTCTCCACCACAGTGTCAACACCTGGGCAGGCAGAAGGCTCCACCTGCCCTGAAGAAAATCCAGGATGAAACCCAAAGTTACAAAAAAAAAGGTGACATCAAAGTGGCAGAACTAGCTCTATTATTTAAAGCAAATTCGGCCAAGGGCAAAAATGAAACCCAATCATCCTGATCAGCGGAAATAAAACATCTCAAATACGACTCCAAGGTCTGGTTTGTTCTCTCTGTCTGCCCATTGGTCTGAGGGTGAAAAGCAGAGGAGAAGGACAACTGAATTCCCAGCTTGGAACAGAAAGTCCTCCAAAATCTAGACACAAACTGAACTCCTCTGTCAGATACAATGTTCTCAGGAATCCCGTGCAAGCGAACCACCTGTTGCAAAAACAGGGGCACCAACTCAGAGGAAGATGGCAACTTAGGGAGTGGTACAAGATGAACCATCTTAGAGAACCTATCACAAATCACCCAAATAACAGTCATTCTCTGAGAGACCGGCATATCAGAGATGAAATCCATTGAAATATGGGTCCATGGCCTCCTGGGGCCCTGCAAAAGCATCAACAACCCACTAGAGCGAGAACAAGATTTAGACCGGGAGCAAGTCCCACAGGACTGCACAAAATTCCTGACATCATGAGACAAGGTGGGCCACCAAAAAGAGTGACTCACCAGATCCCTAGTACCAAAAATACCTGGATGACCAGCCAATGCAGAGCAATGAACTTCAGACATCACTCTCTTCTTCCACTGGTCAGGAACATACAACTTTCCACTGGGACAACGCTCAGGTTTGTCCTCCTGGAACTCTTCCAGAGCACGTCTCAAATCGGGCAAGATGGCAGAAAGAACTACCCCTTCGCCTAAGATGGTAGCAGGCTTGGTCACCACAGGAGAATCAGCAAAGAAACTCCTAGAGAGGGCGTCTGCCTTGACATTCTTAGTTCCAGGAAGAAAAGAGACCACAAAATCAAAACGTGTAAAAAACAAGGACCACCTAGCCTGTCTAGGGTTCAAGCGTTTAGCCGACTCTAGGTAAATCAAATTCTTGTGGTCAGTGAGGACCACAACTTGATGTTTAGCTCCCTCCAACCAATGTCTCCACTCCTCAAATGCCCATTTCATGGCCAACAGTTCCCGATTCCCCACATCATAGTTACGTTCAGATGGAGAGAACTTTCGGGAAAAGAAAGCACAGGGATTCATTTTAGATGTTACAGGATCCTTTTGGGACAAAACAGCTCCTGCACCAATCTCAGAAGCATCCACCTCTACCTGGAACGGGAGTGAGACATCAGGTTGCCGCAAAACCGGGGCGGAGGTAAATCTTCGCTTCAGCTCCTGAAAGGAAGCAACAGCCTCCGGAGACCAATTCAACACATCAGCACCCTTCTTAGTCAGATCAGTCAATGGCTTGGCAATACTAGAAAATTTTGCTATAAATTTCCAATAAAAATTAGCAAAACTCAAAAACTTCTGGAGGGCCTTCAAAGAAGTGGGCTGAACCCAATCATAAATGGCCTGTACCTTGGCAGGGTCCATTTCAATAGTTGATGGAGACAAAATAAATCCCAAAAATGAAATCCTCTGTACTCCAAAAAGGCATTTCGATCCTTTGACATACAGGGAATTCTCCCTCAAGATCCGGAACACAGTGCGAATATGTTCCACATGAGAATCCCAATCCATGGAGAAGATCAAAATATCATCCAGATAGATAATCAAAAATTTATCGACAAAGTCTCTGAAAATATCGTTCATGAAGCACTGGAAGACAGAAGGGGCATTAGTGAGCCCAAAAGGCATCACCAGGAACTCAAAATGTCCCTCCGGAGTATTAAACGCCGTCTTCCATTCATCCCCCTGCTTAATGCGGATAAGATTATACGCCCCCCTGAGGTCAAGCTTGGTAAACCAGCAAGCACCTCTAACTCTAGAGAATAGATCCGAAATCAGGGGTAACGGATACTGATATTTAATAGTAATTTTATTGAGGGCACGATAATCAATACAAGGCCTTAAAGAACCATCCTTTTTGGCCACAAAAAAAAACCCGGCACCTAAGGGTGAAGAAGATGGTCTAATATGACCCTTCTCCAATGCCTCCTTAATATAGGACCACATAGCCTCGTGCTCGGGTACAGATAAATTGAAGAGCCGACCCTTGGGAAATTTACACCCCGGGCTTAGTTCAATAGCATAGTCATAACTCCTATGAGGAGGCAAGGACGCAGACTCATTCTCACTAAATACATCATAAAAGTCCGCCAAATAGTCAGGAACATCATGCGACTGAGGAGAGGTGGAAAAAACCGGAGCCTCACTAAAGGCACACCGACAACCCCAACTCACCACAGACACAGACTTCCAATCCAAAACTGGATTATGAATTTGCAACCAGGGAAACCCCAGAACAACGGCATCATGCAGACCATGCAACACCAAAAATCTGCAATTTTCTTGATGGTCTGGGGCGACCCGCATGACCACCTGGGTCCAAAACTGAGGTTTATTTTTAGCCAAAGGAGTAGCATCAATCCCCCTCAAAGGGATAGGCGTCTGCAGAGGTGTCATCGGAAATCCACAAGGTTTAGCAAAATCCAAGTCCATTAGGTTTAGCACTGCTCCCGAATCCACAAAAGCCTTGGCGGAAAATGTGGACAGGGAGCAGATCAGAGTAATTGCCAGAAGAAACTTAGGTTGAACACCACCAACAGAAAACGTGTGTGCAAAGCGTTTCTCTCATTTAGGACAAACAGAAATAATATCTGAGGCATCTCCACAGAAAAAACACAGCTTATTACGCCTTCTGAACTCCTGACGTTGCGCCTTAGACAAAACTCTATCACATTGCATAGGTTCAACCGGTGGCAACACCTCTCGTGCAATCCTGCGTTCACGTAGACGCCGATCAACCTGAATGGCTAATGACATAGAATCGTCCAGACCAGAGGGAACAGGAAATCCCACCATAGTATCTTTTACGGCTTCTGACAAACCCTTCCGAAAGAGAGCAGCCAAGGCATTATCATTCCAGGTAGTAAGGACCGCCCACTTTTGGAACTTTTGACAGTACAACTCTGCAGAATCTCGACCCTGGTTTAATGCCAACAGGGTCTTTTCAGCCTGATCAATAGCATTAGGTTCGTCATACAACAACCCCAAAGCTTGAAAGAATGCATTCACATTAGTCAGAATAGGATCATCTGGTTTCAAAGAAAACGCCCAATCCTGGGGATCGCCACGCAGCAAAGAGATGACAATTTTAACCTGCTGCGCGGAGCTCCCTGACGAGTTAGGCTTCAAGGCAAAAAATAATTTACAATTATTTTTGAAACTCAAAAATTTAGATCGATCCCCAAAAAATACATCAGGTGTAGGGATCTTTGGTTCAACAGCATGCGAACAATCAAGGTAGGCGGAAATTCCCAGCACTTCCGCAGCGAGCTGCTCCACACGATCAGACAATTGCTTTATCTCCATTGAGAGAAAAAAAAATTCCCCCTACGGCCTCAGAGATATAGAGGAAAGAATATACACACACCTTTTTTTTTTTTTTTTTTAAACACAATTATTTCCTGCTATTGAGTACCCTAGGATCTGCGGTATGGCGGGTGATTCTGTTATGATTGAGTCACCGTAGGAGGCAAAAACAGAACTGCTAGCTAAGTCCAGAAAACCAGAGAGGTTGGCAGCTATCGGATTGCAGACCCCTGATCCTATCACAACAACTAACAGTAGCCGTGGGGGGTTCCTACGATGCCCTAGACCCCTCGATCACAGCTGGAGAATTAAATAGGCCTAAAGAAAGAAAGGGGAAATCTAAACTGCCCCAGAGCAGACCCCAAAGCAATAGGCAGCCCCCAACATATAATGACGGTGAAGCAAGATGAAAACACTAACACAGACAGAAAGATAGACTGAGCAAAGACGGGGCCCGAACTACCTAGATAGGAAAGGACAGGAAGGCTGCTGTCTGCAATCCGTGAAAAGCCCTATGAAAATAAGAGCCAACAGACTGACAGTGAAAAAGGCCCTGAAGACGCTAGGCTTCAAAAAAGCTATGTCAGTACTCAGGAATATTCTGAAGACAGAGCAACTGGCAAAAGGAGATTCAGCTCACCCCAGCAGGGAATGGCAGAATCCAGAAAAGCAAGGAAAACAAAAACAAAACATAAATGCAAAACGGGCAAAGGAGAAAACTTAGCTTTAGGGAAGCAGGAATCAGACTGGTGTCCTAGAAGTCCACAGAGAAATCATCCGCAGGGCAGAAGGGCGTCGGCAGCCTTATATCCAGTCAGTAACTCCACTCAGCCAGTTATCCTCATTAGTCACAGGTGCCTGATAATCAGGCACATTAACTTCCATGACCAGAATAGGGAGTTCACCAGACCTCAGTGACGAAGGGGAAAATGAACTCACAACAGGACTCCTTGCTACTAAGTCCCGGCTCACTAATATGTTGCTGTTGTGCCCCCAAGTCTTGTGTGGGAATAAAGTGGTCACTACTTCTATTCCTCCGGTGTTTGCTGCAGGATCATTAGTATCCATTCAACCTCGGGGACCGGACCCCGGCCTTGCGCTTAGAACTTGAAAAGGGTTATCCTCTAACCCTGGTCCTTGTTCTCTTATTCTCCTCATGTTCCGTACTAATCCTTCTTCCCAATGGAGAATCAAGCTTCCTTTCTGTGTCTATTTCCTGTACCAGCAGACCCAGATCACTGTGGCCTGCTGCAGCACTTCCTTCTCCCATCCCTCTCCCGGGGATCTTCTCTTTCTCACTCTCAGTCCTTCTACATCCTCACTCATTGACTGAATGAAATACTGACTTACTGTCTCAACTCTTCCCGCTCTTTTGGTGCGAGCTAAACTCCACCCACCTCCCAGCACGTTTTGTGTTCCAAGCAGGGAGCCACCAAGGGGTGCTTTGCTATACTCCAAGCAGGGAGCCACCGAAGGTGCTTTGCTACACTACTTTGTGGTGTGGGGTGCAGGTGTTGGAGTGTGGTCAGGTGTCTCCACCTTACCTGAATGGTGGGGCACCACACCTCAGGAGGAGGTGCAGTACCTCTGTGGCGACCGAACCCTCAGAGGTGCCACAAACCCCCCCCCCCGATAAACACAGCACGTCCGCGGGCTGCATGAAAACAAAAGTTGACAAATACAGGAACATACAACATTTTTATAATGCTAATAAACAGTTCTTATCTAATCTTCTCAATATGAGAGGCACTGTCTCTTGAACATTGCAGAACAATTTTAACTATGTTTAAAGTTATGCTACCTAATTTAAAGTGCTATTTCAAGCATTATCATCAACACATTTCTTCATCACTTCTTCTTTCACATTTTCTACTTTCTTTTATTAACCCTAAGTGACAACCGTGGTTACCTGGTTCGCCACCTGTATTTTTCAAATCTTCATCTTTATTCACATCTCTTTATTAAAACATTCTATGATCTAGATTCTTTATAAAAGCTATTCTCCTAATACTGTCATAAGGCACATTATAAAATACTTCATAATAATTCTTGTAAGTGCTGGACACCGCTCCCACCTGGGATCTCTTGCAGTGTCCTTTTGGTAGAAGCCGTGCTCCACGATGAGATAGTTCTTATCTATAAAATTCCTATGTAAAACCAAGAGAGGGCACCTAAGGAGGTGCAACTATTTACAAACACAGTTCCGGATCACTCAGTGTTCATGATCTCCACGGTTCAATGAAAAATATGCTGCCAACGCAACTAGGCAAAAACTTGTAAAACCAAAGTAAACATGATAACAAAAGAAGGCACAATGGTGCAAATACCCTCCTGGGTAACAAAGTTAAGGGAATGTTTCTTTATTGGGGGTCCCCTCCTGGGGTACTGGAAGCCGGTTTTCTTGGCTGCTGCTGGGTCGCTCTCCCAGGGCTGTGGGGTACTCGGTACCGGGCCGGTGTCAGGGGAATGTGTCACAGCAGCGGTGACCCGGTCCGTGGCCCTGGGCACCCAAGTAATGGGGGGATGTAATGGTGGTATGTAATTAGATGAATAGTTCATGACGCCACCTGTGGTGTTCGGCAAGGGAGATGTTAGGCCGACGCTGCCTGCTGATCCACTGGAACTGATGGTATGGCGCAGCAAAGATGTTAAAGCTCCCCACAGGTGAAGCTGTAGTCCCAGGGCAGTGTAGATGTGGTTGGCACGGGGATGTAGCGGTGCCGGAAGGGTAGGAAGCAGACACGACACAGCGGGGTGCAATTTCTGTACCTTTACTTGATAACTGCAGTCCAGGGTCCTGATTACAGATGGTAACGGAGCAGGCTTGCCTGAAAGCAACTCAGGGATTCTCAGCAGACGGGCTGTGCAGTCTCCTTCCTAGCACTTGCTTGAATGAAGTACTCCAAGTACTGAGTTACACTGAAGTTCCTCCTGTCAGATGTTCCCAAGAACCTTACTTGCACGGCAGACAGTTGTAGCCTTTCTCGGGGACTCCTCTCTCTTGAGTCCTGGCTCACTATCCAAGCTGCTGTTGTGCCCTCAAGTCTTAGATGGGAGTAGGGAATTTACAGCCTCCTACTCCTCTGGTATCTGTTGTAGGACCGTTAGTATCCGTACAACCGTGGAGACCAGGCTCCAGTTCATGCGCTCACTGTAAGGGAGCTCTCCTTTCCCAGCTCAACCTCCAGCATCTCTCTCCATATCTGCACACTTCACCCTCTGCAGACTAACTGACCACTCCTTCCTCTTGGCCCTCAGAGAGCACTCCTCCCCTTAATCCCGGTTCAGAGTTCCCCCTGCTGGCCTGGAGTGGAACTGTGTTGCATGCATGGATTGACTGCGAGAGAGACCCATCATCGCCTCCAAGCCTGGCATTACCCTCCCCTGGAGGAAGGCAAAGCCACTGTGGCGACCATACTGCTGGGGGCGCCACATTCCCACCTAGTGCAAGTCAGCATTCCTGGGCTGAACAAAAACATGAGACATATAAACCGTTAAAAAATAATAATTATACAAGATTTAAAAAGGAAAAAGTTACAAAAAACAAGTGCTTCAAAAATGGTCCTATGATGGCAAGTCCAAGCATCAATGTCCATGGTCCATTCCTGGGCAAATGGTGAATTATATACAAATGAAGTTTTTGACCACACACAAGTCCTGTGGTTCAGTGTCCATAAAACAAACGAGGAAAGTTCTAAAGGAAACTCATACAGGTTACCTGTAGGCACAAACTTGAAAACAGTTACATATATACATACAGTTTCAACATTTACATTTGCTTTGGCTATATACTGTCACGTCGCCGTCAGACTCGGGGCCTGCTGTTCCGCCCTCAGCCACTAGGAGGCGACGGACTGTCACGCCGCCCTCGGGCTCAGGGCCTGCTGTCCAGGCCTCGGCTACCAGGAGGCGCCGGACTGACATGTCGTCGTCGAATTCAGGGCCTGCTGTCCCGCCCTCAGCCACTAGGAGGCGCCGTGGCTCGCGCCCGAGTGATGGCGGCAACAGTGAAAGGGCTTCTGCGCAGGCGTCTGGTGGACGCAGACTCCGCTCCTCTGTCAGTCATGAAGGGGTTGGTGCATCGTCATCAGGTCTGGTCCTGGGGGCGGTCCTGATGACATCATCAGACCGGGAGCCTGTGAGGGATGACCTGATCCCTCAAATACCTTGGGACTGGGCTTGCAAGCCGCCGGATATATTCTTGGTTCCCCTGCGTGTTACTGTGTGAATTGCTATAGCTGACTGACTCTGACCTTGGCCTGGACTTCTGATTCTGCTTCTGCCTAACGATTCTGTACCTCTGCTGCCCTCCTGGTTTATGACTCTGACCTTGGCCTGAACTTCTGACTCTGCTTCTGCCTAACGATTCTGTACCTCTGCTGCCCTCCTGGTTTATGACTCTGACCTTGGCCTGAACTTCTGACTCTGCTTCTGCCTAACGATTCTGTACCTCTGCTGCCCTCCTGGTTTATAACTCTGACCTTGGCCTGAATCTGACTCTGCTACTGTCTACTGTTTTTGTACCTTGCTGCCTGACTGGTTTAGACCCGGATACCACTACGTTTTTGTCTTGTTTTTGGAACACCTTTCTGGCGACCGTCCTGCTCTGGCCACTGCTCCTATTCAGACAGCGCCTCCTGGGCTCTGCTATAAATCCAGATCCCTGTATAGGGGTAAAGGGTATCAGTGTTTCTCGGGGTGTTGGCTGGCCGCAGCCCAGACCGCAGACAGACGCCACATTTACGATATCTGATGGGTGGTATACCTTGTGTAATGCGGGTAGACCTGCGTAACTCTAGTGTGGGTAAACTGGGTAGCATTCTCCTACCGACTCTTAGACTCACCAGGGGCATAACAGGTTCAGCACTGGCAGGGCGAGGGTTCTCTGGCTCCAGTGCTGGTTTGGCATCTGCTGACTGATTTTCCTGATCCTCAGGGTTTTCTGGAGTCACTTCTTCCTGTGCTACCAATTGGGGAAATATCAATACTGGCACCACTATAGCATCGTTTACTTTAGTCCAATTCACAGGGAATTCCCCAAGTACTGTGCTGGCTTTCTCTTCTTCCACTAAGGGGTTGGATGTTATCGGGTTCTTCTTTTCTTTCTTTTAACTGGTCAGGGCATAACTTCAAATGATCTCTCGATACCGCGGATGAGGTCTCTCCTCCATCTTTACTAACAAGGCATACCTTAGTATTATCAAAATTTGAGGGCAGAATGGTATAAGATTCAGCTTCCCACTGAACATCCAATTTGTGCAATCTTCTCTTCCTTTTCAAGACTTGCTCTCCCGGTGACAAAAGAACGGCAGGTGCATTTTGATTGTAAAGCTTCTCCTGTTTTTGTCTTGCCTGGGCTAGACAATTCTCCACACATTCTTGAACTCTCCTGTACTGTTGCCGCCTCTCCGTGTCCCAGTCAGCTTCTGGTGACGTCACTTCAGGTGTCAGGACTCCCATGTCCAAATCAATAGGCAGTTTACCAGGTCTTGCTCTTAACAGGTAGGCTGGGGTACAGTTGATGGAGTTCACGGGAATATGGTTGTAGAGGTCTACCAGATCTGGCAACTTTTCTGGCCACAGATTTTTCTCCTCTAAGGGCAATGTCTTCAGTAGGTCAATCGCTACCTGGTTCATCTTCTCACACATGCCATTGGTCTGTGGGTGGTACGGTGTTGTCCGGATCTTCTTACAACCATACAAGTTACAGAATTCCTGTAACACTTCTGCCTCAAAAGCTGGACCTTGATCTATAAGCACTCTTTCAGGATATCCATGTGGTCTACAAAAGTGCTGTTTGAATGCTCTGGCTGCTGTCCTGGCAGTTTGATGTTTGACAGGCACAACTACCAGGAATCTTGAATAGTGGTCCACAATGGTAAGAGCATAGAAGTAGCTGGACCGGCTTGGAACCAGCTTCACATGATCCAGGGCTACCAACTCAAGGGGCTGTTTGGTGATGGTTGGCTGCAGAGGAGCTCTCTGGCTGTTCCGATCCTTTCTGCGCAGGTTACATTGTCCACACTCCCGGCACCACCTCTCAATGGCTTTCCTCATACCAGCCCAGTAGAACCTCTCTCGGAGCAATGCTTCCAACTTCTTCCATCCGAAGTGTCCAGCTCCATTGTGGTATGCTTCTAGGACCATTGATGCCTCTCTCTTCGGGACTATCACCTGCCAGACCAGCTCATGAGTACGGGCATTGATACTCCTCCGACACAGCTTCCCTTCATAAATGAACAGCCGGCCTCTCTCCTTCCACAACTGCTGAGTTTCTTCAAGAGCATCCGACTCTGGACGTGGGTCAGCTCGTGTCAGCAGCTCCTTCACCAGGTGACCTGTCGGGTCACCATCTTGCGTTTCTGCCCAATCATGATGGGGCAACGGATTCAGGGTGACCTCTGTGGCGCCCCTGAGGCTTCAGTCACCACAGAGGTACTGCACCTTCTCCTAAGGTGTAGTGCCCCACCATCCAGGTAAGGTGGGAACTCCTGACCACACTCCACACCTGCATTCCACACACAGGATAGTTCAGTGGGGCCACCTAACAACTTCAGGCTGGGGGGTTAGCAGAGCACCCCTCATGGAACCCTGCTTTGTAACACGAGATATGCTGGGAGGCGGGTGGAGTGAGATGATATAAAAGAGTGGGAAGAGTGAGAGTTAGGAGTTGGTTAGTTGGAGAGAGAAGAGAGAAGATGGGTGTCTGAAGGACGTGCTGCAGCAGGTCCCAGTGATCTGGGCTGCTGGCACGAGAAAGACCAGAGAAAGAGACTGATAAGATTGATAACCTAACCTTCCATAAGAGAGATAGAACAGATTGGAACGAAGGAGAATAGAAGGACGGTGGGAAGCTGGTTGAGGAAAGATAGAGAACCCTTCCAGTCCAGAGAGCGCAAAGGCCGGGGCCCGGTCCCCGAGGTTGATTGGAACTTTATGTCCGGCAACAGACACCGGAGGAGTAGTGAGCCGCTAACGCCTTGCTCCCATCATAGACTTGGAACACAACAGCAACTGAATAGAGAGCCAGGACGCAGAGTGGAGTCCCCGAAGCAGGCTACAGCTGTCTGTCATACAAGTAGAGACTAGGAACACCTAGAGAGAGGCATTCCAGGGTAACTAAGTGCTGGAGTGCTTCGCACCTAAAGGCGCATTGGAGGAGTCGTTCAGTGAAGGTACATATTGGCGGAGTGTGGAAGGGAGAATCCTATCTGGCCTGGAGGTTGGCTGGAGCCCCGACCTGGAGAACACAGTACGGAGGCAGGCGTGTGTGAACTGCAAACAGTGAGTAAAGCCTTGGAACCGCACACCCTGGTGTCCTCCAGTTATTCCAGCACCGCTACACCTGGGTAACAACATCTATACCATCCTGCGCCTCTCCTCATCCATTGCACCTACACTGCCCTGGGACTACAGCTCCACCTGTGGGGAGCTACACCATCTTTGCTGCACCACACCATCAGTCCCAGCGGATCTGCATGTAGCGTTGGCTCAACATCTTACTTGCCAAACACCACGGGTGGCATCGCGAACTATCCAAATAAACTATTACACCATTAACATCACCGCCAATGATATTGGGCGCCCAGGGCCATGGACCGGGTCACTGCTGCTGTGGCACATTCCCACCTTAACACCGGCCCGGTACCGAGTACCCCGCTGCCCTGGGTGTCAGAGGGCGACCCAACCTCCTTCAAGCCAGACCGTCTGTTTCTCACTCCTTGAGCACGTTGGGCCGCGATTGGCCGGTGGAAGGGAGGTA
Source organism: Dendrobates tinctorius (assembly GCF_039654945.1). NCBI lineage: Eukaryota > Metazoa > Chordata > Amphibia > Anura > Dendrobatidae > Dendrobates > Dendrobates tinctorius. The sequence continues at coordinate 40,967 of NW_027362074.1, read as the reverse complement.
GCTCTATTTCTTCAAGAGCCTCAGGGTCTTCTCCCGCATCTGGTAGGTTAGGCATCCTGGACAGCGCATCAGCATTGGCATTCTTGTGCCCTGCCCGTTACTTGATGGTAAACTCATAATTAGATAGCCGAGCCATCCATCGCTGCTCCAGTGCACCTAGTTTTGCAGTGTCCAAGTGAGTCAACGGATTGTTGTCCGTGAAGATAGTGAACTTGGCAGGGGCTAGGTAATGTTTGAACCTTTCGGTGACAGCCCAGACTATGGCAAGGAACTTGTTAAAAAAATGTGTATTCTTGTATAATATTCAGGACTAGTTACCAGATGACAATGTTCTAATAAAAAAATGTAGTGGTTTATTTGGATTCTTCCATCAAAGAAAAGATTATTACAGAAAAGCATAAAAATAGGTGAAAGAGAGATTGTCCATTAGTTCATAACTAAGCTTGTAACCTTCTTTCCTGGAACTCTGAAAAAGACATGTGTCTTGTAGTGCGTAGCTTCACTGGATGGTAGTTGGATTACATACCAGCTGTCCGTAGTGTCATGGCCCAGCACAGATGACTCCTCGAATGTGTTTCATGGTGATAGGGAAGGAGAGAGCCAGCAACCCCTAGAGTGAGCCATGAATTATATATCCGTCTGTTAGAGCACATGGTCTATATACAGTGGGGAAAAAAAGTATTTAGTCAGTCAGCAATAGTGCAAGTTCCACCACTTAAAAAGATGAGAGGCGTCTGTAATTTACATCATAGATAGACCTCAACTATGGGAGACAAACTGAGAAAAAAAAATCCAGAAAATCACATTGTCTGTTTTTTTTTCATTTTATTTGCATATTATGGTGGAAAATAAGTATTTGGTCAGAAACAAAATTTCATCTCAATACTTTGTGATATATCCTTTGTTGGCAATGACAGAGGTCAAACGTTTTCTGTAAGTCTTCACAAGGTTGCCACACACTGTTGTTGGTATGTTGGCCCATTCCTCCATGCAGATCTCCTCTAGAGCAGTGATGTTTTTGGCTTTTCGCTTGGCAACACGGACTTTCAACTCCCTCCAAAGGTTTTCTATAGGGTTGAGATCTGGAGACTGGCTAGGCCACTCCAGGACCTTGAAATGCTTATTACGAAGCCACTCCTTCATTGCCCTGGCGGTGTGCTTTGGATCATTGTCATGTTGAAAGACCCAGCCACGTTTCATCTTCAATGCCCTTGCTGATGGAAGGAGGTTTGCACTCAAAATCTCACGATACATGGCCCCATTCATTATTTCATGTACCCGGATCAGTCGTCCTGGCCCCTTTGCAGAGAAACAGCCCCAAAGCATGATGTTTCCACCACCATGCTTTACAGTAGGTATGGTGTTTGATGGATGCAACTCAGTATTCTTTTTCCTCCAAACACGACAAGTTGTGTTTCTACCAAACAGTTCCAGTTTGGTTTCATCAGACCATAGGACATTCTCCCAAAACTCCTCTGGATCATCCAAATGCTCTCTAGCAAACTTCAGACGGGCCCGGACATGTACAGGCTTAAGCAGTGGGACACGTCTGGCACTGCAGGATCTGAGTCCATGGTGGCGTAGTGTGTTACTTATGGTAGGCCTTGTTACATTGGTCCCAGCTCTCTGCAGTTCATTCACTAGGTCCCCCCGCGTGGTTCTGGGATTTTTGCTCACCGTTCTTGTGATCATTCTGACCCCACGGGGTGGGATTTTGCGTGGAGCACCAGATCGAGGGAGATTATCAGTGGTCTTGTATGTCTTCCATTTTCTAATTATTGCTCCCACAGTTGATTTCTTCACTCCAAGCTGGTTGGCTATTGCAGATTCAGTCTTCCCAGCCTGGTGCAGGGCTACAATTTTGTTTCTGGTGTCCTTTGACAGCTCTTTGGTCTTCACCATAGTGGAGTTTGGAGTCAGACTGTTTGAGGGTGTGCACAGGTGTCTTTTTATACTGATAACAAGTTTAAACAGGTGCCATTACTACAGGTAATGAGTGGAGGAAAGAGGAGACTCTTAAAGAAGAAGTTACAGGTCTGTGAGAGCCAGAAATCTTGATTGCTTGTTTCTGACCAAATACTTTTTTTCCACCATAATATGCAAATAAAACGAAAAAAAAACAGACAATGTGATTTTCTGGATTTTTTTTTCTCAGTTTGTCTCCCATAGTTGAGGTCTACCTATGATGTAAATTACAGACGCCTCTCATCTTTTTAAGTGGTGGAACTTGCACTATTGCTGACTGACTAAATACTTTTTTTCCCCACTGCATATATGGAGTTGACCTTTACCATGAGCTAATCCTACATATGTAGTGGAGTTGACATTTACCATGAGCTAAGGCCTCTTTCACACATCAGTTTTTTGCCTTCAGGCGCGATCCGGCTTTTTTTTGTAAAACCGGATCCAGCAAAATGCAATGCCGGATCCGGTTTTTCCCCATTGACTTGCATTAGCGCCGGATCGTGCCGGATGGCATTGCGTTTCATCCGTTTTTTGCCGGATCCGGCAACTTGTCTCATTCCGGCGTCTGGAAAAAATGGCTACTGTAACGTTTTATGTCTCCGGCGAAAAAGCCGGAAGCGCCGGATCCGGCGCTTCCAGCTTTTTGCTACAATGAAAGTCTATCGGCGCCGGAATGCGCCGGATCCAGAAAAAGACGGATCCAGCCACCGGATCCGGTTTTTTTAAGTCTGCGCATGCTCAGATCCAATTGGCCAGCCGCCAGGAACAGAGACGGATCCAGCAAAAAGCCGGATCCGTTTCTACAGTTCTCCAAAATTTATGCCGGATCCGTTTTTTCTAAAAAAAGCCGGATCCTGCCTGACGGCAAAAAACTGATGTGTGAAAGTAGCCTAAGGCCTCTTTCACACATCAGTTTTTTGCCTTCAGGCGCGATCCGGCTTTTTTTTGTAAAACCGGATCCGGCAAAATGCAATGCCGGATCCGGTTTTTCCCCATTGACTTGCATTAGCGCCGGATCGTGCCGGATGGCATTGCGTTTCATCCGTTTTTTGCCGGATCCGGCAACTTGTCTCATTCCGGCATCTGGAAAAAATGGCTACTGTAACGTTTTTTGTCTCCGGCGAAAAAGCCGGAAGCGCCGGATCCGGCGCTTCCAGCTTTTTGCTACAATGAAAGTCTATGGGCGCCGGAATGCGCCGGATCCAGAAAAAGACGGATCCAGCCACCGGATCCGGTTTTTTTAAGTCTGCGCATGCTCAGATCCAATTGGCCAGCCGCCAGGAACAGAGACGGATCCAGCAAAAAACCGGATCCGTTTCTACAGTTCTCCAAAATTTATGCCGGATCCGTTTTTTCTAAAAAAAGCCGGATCCTGCCTGACGGCAAAAAACTGATGTGTGAAAGTAGCCTAAACTTGCTAAAATAACACATGCAGTGTCAACAAAAGCAATGTACAGAACTGAGTGTAATATGAAATTAACAACCAAATATATAAATATTTAACAGAACTCCAACTTGAAAGAACTGTAGTTGTCAGGGTTCCTTTTAGTGGGACGTAGCTTCCTGCTGGCGTAGGAGATCACTCTTTCCTTTCCGTTCTGTAACTGCGACAGTACTGCTCCTAGTCCCACATTGCTGGCATCTGTGTACAGCACAAAGGGTTTGTCATAATCTGGGTAGGCCAGAACTTCGTCACCTGTGAGAGCCATCTTCAGCCGAGTGAAGGATCTCTCCAATTCTTCAGTCCATTCAAAGGTGGAATTTTTCTGTTTGGTCTTTTTGGACTGCCCCACCAGAAGGTTTTGCATAGGGGTGGCTATTTCAGTAAAGCCCTTGATGAATCTTCGGTAGTAGCCTACCAGTCCAAGGAATTGGCGTACTTCATGAAGGTTGCTGGGCTTCGGCCAGTCCCGGATGACTGTGACTTTGTCAGGATATGGTGCCACACCTTCTGCACTGACCACATGACCGAGGTACTGTACCTTGGGCTTCAGGGGGTGGCACTTGGAAGGCTTCACCTTCAGGCCAAAATTGGACAAAGCTTCAAACACTTCAGCCAGGTGTTCCAGATGATCTTCATAGGTTTTGGAGAAAACAATGACATCATCCAGGTACAACAGGACCGTCTCAAAGTTCATGTGTCCCAGGCAGCACTCCATCAGTCGTTGAAATGTTCCTGGGGCAGTGCAGAGCCCAAATGGCATATAATTGAACTCACAGATACCCATTGGAGTGGTAAATGCTGTTTTCTCCTTGTCTGCCTCTGCCACTGGAACCTGCCAATATCCACTGGTGAGATCTAAGGTGGAAAAGTAGTTAGCAGTTTTAAGTGCAGCTAATGATTCCTCAATCCTAGGTAATGGGTAGGCATCTTTATGTGTGATAATGTTAATTTTCCTGTAGTCAACACACATTCTCATGGTACCATCCTTTTTCTTTACAAAAACTATTGGAGCTGCCCAGGGGCTACAACTGTCTCTAATAACACCTGCTTCCTTCATCTCTTTCAACATACTCTTAACACCATGGTATTGTGTTGGGGGTATAGGCCGGTACCTCTCCTTTATGGGTGGATGGTCTCCAGTGGGGATATGATGTTGAACCCCTTTTGCCTGCCCAAAATCTAGTGGGTGTTTGCTGAATACCCGCTCATACTCTTGTGTCACTCTGTAAACCCCATTTTTCTGGTATGAAGGTGTAGAGTTAGTTCCCACCTGCAGTTGCTGGCACCACTCCTCCGGCTGCTTCACAGAGCCATTGTCCGCCACCTGGTCGGATGAGACCAAGGGCTCTGCTGCCTGCAAAGAGTTGTTATTAACAGTGAGTAACTTAGCAACTGTGGCGTACCGAGGTATTGTGGCCTCCTCCTCCCCACAATTCAAAAGATGTACAGGTACTCTCCCTTTCTGACATCAACCACCCCTCTGGCTGTCAGGACAGTGGGTCTGCTATCGGAGTATACTGGTTCTACCAATGCCTGGTAATCCTTCCCTCTGAGGCCTATGGCTGCCCGACACCAAACCAACATTTCACATCTGGGGGGTATTGCAATGGGGAAAGCATCACTCACTCGGACGCTGCCAATCTCTCCGACAGAGAGTTCTGTTGTGAGTTCATTTTTCCCTTCACAATTGAGGTCTGATGAACTCCCTCCTCTGGTGAAGGAAGGTAGTGAGGCTGATTACCAAACACATGGGTAGCTAGATGATGACTGGGTGGCTGGAATTGAGGACTGGATATAAGGCTGCCGACGCCCTTCTTCCTGGCTGGTGATTTTCCTGCTGGATTCTTGGAGACCAGTCAGATTCCTGCGTCTCAAAGCTAAGTTTTTCTGCTCTGCTTTGTACTCTTCAGTTTTGTTTTTGTTTTGCCTTGTTTTTTGGGAGTTCTGCCATCCCCGGCCGGGGGTGAGCTGAATTCCATTTTTGTCTCTGATCTGTTGATCTTTTGCTCTGTCTTCAGAATATACCTGAGTGCTGATATAGTCTTTTGAAGCCTAGCGACTTCAGGGCCTGTTTTTCCTATCAGTCAATTGGCTCATTTTGATAGGGTTTTTGCGGATGGCAGACAGCAGCTTTCCTATCCTGTCCTATGTAGTTAGCTTGGGCCCCATCATTTGCTCAACCTATCTTTCTATCTGTGTTAGTGTTTTCATCTTGCTTCACCGTCATTATATGTTGGGGGCTGCCTATTGCTTTGGGGTCTGCTCTGGGGCAGTTTAGTTTTTCCCCTTTCTGTCTTTAGGCTATGTAGTTCTCCGGCTGTGATCGAGGGGTCTAGGGCACCGTAGGAACCCCCCATGGCTACTGCTAGTTGTTGTGGATAGGTTCAGGGGTCTGCAATCCGATAGCTGCCAACCTCTCTGGTTTTTCTGGACTTAGCTGGTATTTTTTTTTTTCCTCCTTCGGTGACTCATCATAACAGAGTTTTACCTGTTGTCTTTGCATCAGGGCTCGGATCTCCTTCTGCAGGACTCATTGTTCACCGGAACCAGCAGTCTCAACCACCTGTTGCAACAAGACAATAACCTCGGACAGACAGTTTTCAATTACATTTGTACCAAGAGTCATCATGGGATTACATTCACCTCGATCGATATCAACAACTATCAGGCCCTGAGATTTCAGCTCTACCCGACCCACTTTAGCAGTAATCTCTTTACATCCAATCTGCGGTAAAGACTGACCATTACTGGCAACTACTGTTAGCTCATCAGTGGGGCCACCGGTGAGTTCAGAATCAGCCCAATACCTCTTATACAGAATGTACGGCATAGTGGTCACCTGGGAGCCAGTGTCCAGCAAAGCATTCATGGGGGATGCCGTCAATCACCACAGGAAGGATCGGTCTCCCTCCCACATACTTGGCTCGCCAGTTCCTTGGGCCTGGGGATCCTATTCCTGGGGGTTGGCCCTCTGCCCCAGGGGTTGCTCGTTTAAAGGACAAAATCTTGCAAGATGACCTGCCTTGTAGCAGCGACGACAGTTGGGACGTCCGTCCTGGTCATAGCGTTCATTGTTCCTTCCTCGAAGTGGCGGGGCTCTCCTCTTCCGGAGCCAAGGGACATCCTCTGGACAGGAAGCCAGCTGGATCTTTTCTTTGGAGGACACCTGCAGGGACTGCACGGTTTTAGTGAGTGCAGCCATTCCTTTGGTCAACTCCTGGACCTGAAGACGCAGCTCCTCAGTTGGATCTTTATCCAGAGTCTGTGCATCAGCCTCCACAGGGATGGAAGGAAAAGATGTTGCTCCTGATGGTAGGTGATCGCTGGGCGCCTCAGGGGCGCTGGACGGCTGTCAGTGGATTCCTGCAGTACCCGAATAGCCCTGTCCTTAAAATCAACAAAGTCCAGATCAGGGTTTTGCAGGGTTATGATACGCAACTGTCATCTGTGTGTACTGGATAGGAGTCCTTCAATGAACTGCTCCTTTAACAGTTTATCTTCTTCCTTCACACTGTCAGGATCAACTTGCTTAATTGCTTGAAGCGCCTCCTGCAGGTTGAGAGCATAGTCCCTGATACTGTCCTGCGCCTTCTGTTTACTGCCAAAGAACCTCATCTTGATTTCCGCTGCAGTGCGGGTGTCAAAGGTGCTTCTCAGCTTGGCCAGGATCTTTGCAGCAGTCCCTTTATCAGTGTCCTGCCAGGCTTTCACTTCTCTCTGCACTGCACCCCTTAGCTGTCCAATCAGGATATTCACTTTCTGGCTTTCAGACAGAGGGTATACTTTAAACAAACTGCACAGTCTCTCTTTAAATTCACTCAGAGTATGTGACTCACCCGAGTACTGCGGTAGCCAGGCCGCTCCCGGCATGTAGGGCATGGACAGCGGCATTATGGGGACCGCTGCGGTGGGCGCTCCTCCTTGCGGTGCTGCAGGGTTGGCAACGGCGTCCGCCCCTGCATTGTTGTGTGGCGCGGACATTCTCTTCCCACCCTAGTTAACGTTAGCCAGGCCCGGGGGTTGTGTGAGCTCATCGGCGGCTGCTTAACAGGCCCGATGCTCTGGGCTGTAGGCCTCAGCTCCTCCTCTTCTCGCACGCTGTCCTCTCTTCCCACACGGCACTTCCCTTCGTCGCGCTCTGTGGTAGGCTCTGCCCACGAAGGCCTGCCCCTTCTTCCCACGCGCGCCAAACGTGTAATCCTGTTCGCGACGCCAAGTTGTGTCGCCCTTCCCAGGGCTGTGGGGTACTCGGTACCAGGCCAGTGTCAGGGGGATGTTTCACAGCAGCGGTTACCCAGTCTGTGGCCCTGGGCGCCCAAGTAATGGGGGATGTAATGGTGGTATGTAATTAGATGAATAGTTCATGATGCCACCTGTGGTGTTCAGCAAGGGAGATGTTAATCCGACGCTGCATGCAGATCCACTGGGACTGATGGTATGGCGCAGCAAAGATGTAAAAGCTCCCCACAGGTGAAGCTGTAGTCCAAGGGCAGTGTAGATGTGGTTGGCACGGGGATGTAGCAGTTCCGGGAGGGTAGGAAGCAGACAAAGACACAGCGGGGTGCAATTTCTGTACCTTTACTTGATAACTGCAGTCCAGGGTCCTGATTACAGATGGCAACAGAGCAGGCTAGCCTGGAAGCAACTCAGGGATTCTCTCTCAGCAGACCGACTGTGCAGTCTACTTCCTAGCACTTGTTTGAATGAAGTACTCCAAGTACTGAGTTACACTGAAGTTCCTCCTGTCAGATGTTCCCAAGAACCTTACTTGCACTGCAGACAGCCGTAGCCTTTCTCGGGGACTCCTGTTGTGAGTTCTTTCTCTGGTTCACCAGTTGTGAGTTCTCCTTCCAGACTCCCTCTTGTGGTAACAGGAGGTAGTGAGGCTGATTTGATCGGTGGAAATCTGCCACCTGAGAATGAGGATGACGATTGGACCTCAGGAGTCTCAGATTGGATTTAAGACAGCCGACGCCCTATGCAGTTGCTGGTGATTCCTTCTGGCTTGTCAGCTCTTGGTATTCAGCTCTGTTCCAGTCATCTAAAGCTAAGTTTTTCTGTTAATGTTCACACTTGATTTTGTTGGTCTATACAGTTTTTTTGTGTGGTCAGCCAGCCTGGCTGGGGGCTGTGCTGAATTTCCACTCTTATTAATCAGTATTTTGCCAATTTGCTTTTTGTCCTTTACTAGTTTTGTCTCTTTTTGCTCTGTCTCAGAATATTTCAGAGTGCTGATATAGTGGGAGAAGTCTAGTGATTTCAGGGTTAATTTTGCTATCAGAAGTGTGGGACATTATTTTTGTAGGGTTTTTTGCAGGTTTCAGACAGTGTCTTTCCTTTCCTTTCCTTTCTAGTTAGTTTGGGCCCCATTGTTTGCTCAGCCTATTTACCTGCCTGTGTTTGTGCCTTCATCTTGTTTCACCGTTAATACATGTGTGGGGGCTATCTATTCCTTTGGGGTCTGCTCTGGGGCATTTAGTTTTCCCCTTTTCATGCTTCAGGCTTATTTAGTCCTCTGGCTGTGATGAAGTGTCTAGGAACATCGTAGGTACGCTCCATGGCTACTGCTAGTTGTGTGGTAGGATCAGGGATGTGCAATCTGCATAGTTGCCAGCCTCTCTGGTTTTCTGTGACTTAGCTTGTTTTGCTTTTTTCTCCTCGGTGACCCATTCATAACAGAATCACCAGCCATACCACAGATTCTAGGGTACTCAAAAGCAGGAAAAAGTTGTTAAAAAAAAAAAGTGTCAGAATTTTTTTTATATATATATTTTTTCCTCTTTTTTCTCTGGGGCCATAGGAGGATTTTTTTTTCTCCTGATGGAGATTAAGCAATTGTCTGATCGTGTGGAGCAGCTGGCTGCTGAAGTGCAGGGAATTTCCACCTACCTCATTCAGTCACATGCTGCTGAACCTAAGATCCCTACTCCTGATGTGTTTTCTGGGGATCGGTCTAAATTTCTGAATTTTAAGAATAATTGTAAATTATTTTTTACCTTGAAGCCTAACTCATCGGGGAGCTCTGTGCAGCAGGTTAAAATTGTCATCTCCTTGCTGCGCAGTGATCCCCAGGATTGGGCTTTTTCTCTGACTCCTGAAAATCCTATTCTGACTAATGTGGATGCATTTTTTCATGCCTTGGGGTTGTTGTATGATGAACCTAATGCTGTTGATCAAGCTGAGAGAACCCTGTTGGCATTAAACCAGGGTCAGGATTCTGCAGAGTTATACTGTCAAAAATTCCGAAAGTGGGCGGTCCTTACTACATGGAATGATAGTGCATTGGCAGCCCTCTTTCGGAAAGGTTTATCAGAGACCGTAAAAGATGTTATGGTGGGATTTCCTGTTCCCTCTGGTCTGGATGATTCTATGTCATGAGCCATTCAAGTTGATCGGCGTTTACGTGAATGTAAAACAACACGGGAGGCGCTGCCACTTTTTGAACAAATGTCTGAACCTATGCAATGTGATAGAGTTTTGTCTAGGGCGCAACGTCAGGAGTTTAGAAGGCGTAATAAGCTGTGTTTTTTCTGTGGAGACACCTGTCATACTATTTCTGTCTGCCCAAAATGAGAAAAACGTTGTGCACACACATTTGCTGTGGGCAGTATACAACCTAAGTTTCTTTTGGCAATTTCTCTGATCTGCTCCTTATCCACGTTTTCCACTAAGGCTTTTGTGGATTCAGGAGCAGCGTTGAATCTGATGGATTTGCACTTTGCTAAACCTTGTGGTTTTTCCATGACGCCTCTACGGACGCCTATTCCTTTGAGGGGTGTTGATGCTACTCCTTTGGCGGAGAATAAACCTCAGTTTTGGACCCAGGTGACAATAAGAGTTGCCCCAGACCACCAAGAAAATTGTAAATTTTTGGTGCTGCATAATTTGCATGATACTATTGTTCTGGGTTTTCCTTGGTTGCAAACTCATAATCCAGTTTTGGATTGGAAATCTGGGTCTGTGGTGAGTTGAGGTTGTCAGTGTGTTCTTAGGGACGCTCCTGTTTTCTCCACCTCTCCTCAGTCTCATGATATTCCTGATTATCTGGCTGATTTCTCTGATGTTTTTAGTGACAGTAAGTCTGTGTCTTTGCCTCCTCATAGGAGTTATGACTGTGCAATTGAGCTGATGCCTGGGTGTAAATTTCCCAAGGGTCGGCTTTTCAACTTATCAGTACCCGAACATGAGGCTATGTGATCCTATATTAAGGAGTCATTGGAGAAGGGTCATATTAGACCATCCTCGTCACCTTTAGGTGCTGGGGGTTTTTTTGTGGCCAAGAAAGATGGTTCATTAAGAGCGTGTATTTATTATCGTTCCCTTAACAAGATGACGGTTAAATATCAGTACCCGTTACCTCTGATGTCTGATTTATTCTCCAGAGTTAAGAGTGCCTGCTGGTTTACTAAGCTTCACCTCAGGGGGCGTATAATCTTATTCGCATCAAGCACGGGGATGAATGGAAGACGGCGTTTAATACTCCGGAGGGACATTTTGAGTACCTGGTGATGCCTTTTGGGCTCACTAATGCCCCTTCTGTCTTCCAGTCCTTTATGAATGATATTTTCTGTGAATTTGTGGATAAGTTTTTGATCATCTATCTGAATGATATTTTGATCTTTTCTAGTGATTGGGATTCTCATGTGGAACAAGTCCGGACTGTGTTCCAGATTTTGAGGGAGAATTCCCTGTTTGTTAAGGGATCGAAATGCTTCATTGGTGTACAGAGGATTTCATTTTTGGGATTTATCTTGTCTCCATCGAAATATTGAAATGGACCCGGCCAAGGTACAGGCCATTTATGATTGGGTTCAGCCTACTTCTTTGAAGGCCCTCCAGAAGTTTTTGGGTTTTGCTAATTTCTATCGTAAATTTATAGGTAATTTTTCTGGTATTGTCAAACCACTGAATGATCTGACCAAGAATGGCGCTGATGTGGTGAATTGGTCTCCTGAGGCTTTCTCAGCATTTCAGGAGCTTAAGCGGAGATTTACTTCAGCTCCAGTTTTACGGCAACCTGATGTCTCACTTCCATTTCAGGTGGAGGTAGATGCTTCTGAGATTGGTGCAGGAGCTGTTTTGTGCCAAAAAGACCCTGTGACTTCTAAGATGAATCCCTGTGCATTCTTTTCTCGAAAGTTCTCCCCATCTGAACGCAACTATGACGTGGGGAATCGGGAATTGTTGGCCATGAAATGGGCATTTGAGGAGTGGAGACATTGGTTGGAGGAGCTAGACATCAAGTTGTGGTCCTCTCCGATCAAAAGAATTTGATTTATCTGGAGTGGGCCAAACGCTTGAATCCTAGACAGGCTAGATGGGTCTTGTTTTTCACGCGTTTTAATTTTGTGGTCTCTTTTCTTCTGGGCACTAAGAATGTTAAGGCAGACGCCCTTTCTAGGAGTTTCTTTGCTGATTCTCTTAATGTGACCGAGCCTACTACCATTCTAGGTGAGGGGGTAGTTCTTTCTGCCATTTCGCCCGATTTGAGACGTGCCCTGGAAGAATTTCAGGAGGATATGGCTAAGTGCACACGTACCGGAATTCTCGCGGAAATTACCGCGAGAATTCCGGAATTCCAGTCCGCGGGAAAATCGCATTTTAAATTCCCGCGATTTTCCCGCGGAAAAACTAGCATTTTGCAAGCGTATTTAGCTTGCAAAATGCTAGCGTTTACCAAGCGATCTGGAGCATCGCTTGGAGAACTGATTGACAGGTTGGTCACACTCGTCAAACATAGTGTTTGACGAGTGTGACCAACTTTTTACTACTGAGGCCGCCTATGCTGCATCAGTAGTAAAAGATAGAATGTAAAAAAAAATAAAAAATAGTGTTATTCTCACCCTCCGACGTCCCGCGCATCCGTTCCCAGTAATCCTTTGCGAAAATGTCCGCGATGACGTCAGTTCTCGCGGGATCGCGACGTCTCGCGGTCATTCGCGATGACGTCGCTCGAATGACCGCGAGACTTCGCGATCCCGCGAGAAGGGACGTCATCGCGAGCATTTTCGCAAAGGACTACTGGGAACGAGAGCGTGAAGAGAAGCGGGAAGGCTGCGCGGGACGTCGGAGGGTGAGATACAATATTTTTTATTTTTAAATTCTATTTTTTACAGGGATATGGTGCCCAGAGCCTGGAGGACAGTCTTCTCTCCTCCGGACCATGGGTACCATCCGCAATTGTTCTGCTTACTTTCCGCATGGTGTGCACAGCGACATGCGGGAATTAAGCGGAACAATGCATTCCTATGGGTGCGGGATCGCCGCGATTCCGCAAATTAATGAGCATGCTGCGGTTTTTACCGCGAAGCGATTCCGCCGCGGTAAAAACCGCAGCATTAGCACAGCATTGCGGAATCCCATATGAATGCATGGGATGCTTATTTTTCGCGTTTTCGCGGCAAAATCGCGCGGTTAAAACCGCCGCGAAAACGCGAAAAAAACGCCACGTGTGAACTCAGCCTAAACCTGAGCGTTGCCCTATGGGAAAATTGTATGTTCCTGACCAGTGTAGAAAGAGAGTGATGTCTGGAGTCCATTGCTCCGCATTGGCTGGTCATCCGGGTATTTTTGGTACCAGAGATTTGGTGAGTCGGTCCTTTTGGTGGCCTGCCTTATCTCGTGACATCAGGAAATTTGTACAGTCCTGTGGGACTTGTTCTCGGTCTAAACCCTGTTCTCGTTCTAGTGGGTTGCTGATGCCCTTGCTGGAGCCCAAGAGGCCATGGACCCAAATCTCAATGGATTTTATTTCTGATCTCCGTGTCTCTCAGAGAATGACTGTTATCTGGGTGATTTGTGATAGATTTTCGAAGATGGTCCATCTTGTACCACTCCCAAAGTTGCCATCTTCCGCTGAATTGGTGCCCTTGTTTTTACAACAGGTGGTTCGGTTACATGGGCTTCCTGAGAACTTTGTGTCCGACAGAGGAGTCCAGTTTGTTTCCAGATTCTGGAAAGCCTTTTGCTCCAATCTGGGAATTCAGTTATCCTTCTCCTTCGCGTTTCACCCCCAGACCAATGGACAGACTGAGAGAACAAACCAGACCTTGGAGTCTTATTTGAGATGTTTTATATCTGCTGATCAGGATGATTGGGTCTCATTTTTGCCCTTGGCCGAATTCGCACTGAACAATAGAGCTAGTTCTGCCACTTTGATGTCACCCTTTTTCTGTAATTTTGGGTTTCATCCTCGATGCTCTTCAGGGCAAGTGGAATCTTCGTGCTGCCCAGGTGTGGACACTGTGGTTAAGAGAATGCAGCAGATATGGGACCAAGTGGTGGATAAGTTGTCACTCTCTCAGGAAAAGGCCCAGCGATTTTCCAACCGGCATAGGACCATTGGTCCCCGGTTTAAAGTGGGTGATATGGTTTGGTTGTCGTTGCCAGGAACACCGCACTGTACTTGCTCACTGAGCCAGTGGGCGTGTCCTGAGTGTCAGGATCCTGTCAGCGCCGGTGTGCAGCCTCCGCTGAGCAGGGACTCACCCGCACTGTAGGGGTACAGGGGTCAGGGACAGCCAGAAAGTACAGATACATAGGACATGTGGATGCTGAAGTTTAGCAAGCAGACACGGGACCTACGGTCATGTGACTGCAAGGGGGCGGGGCTTAGCGTCCTGTTTGGTGAGATGGAAAGACACTATACAGAATGACTCAGTCAGGCAAAGCGGAGTTCATACACAGATATAGCAGTAACGTACCAAGGATGAGACAGAGCGGATAGTCAGGGCCAAGCAGAAGTCAAAACCAAACAGACATATAAGGTACCAAGCAGAATCCAAAGCAATATCCAGAGAACAGACCGAGTCATACACAAATTATCCAGCAACCAGAACACAGCACAAACACACTCAGGGGTCCCCACACAATGCCAAGGGCAAGAGTATAATTGGTGGGGGATGGGAGCTTCCTGAGGCTATAAGAAGCTTTCCCAGAACCAATGAGAGGCCACCATAATAGGTCCCAGGTGTGCAGGTAAGAGTCTGCACTGAGATCAAAACATTAACCCCAGAAGTGCCGGTCACCCAGCACTGGTATCATGACAGTACCCCCCTCTCAACGGGGGGCCTCTGGACCACCTGGCTTGCCCAGGTACCTAGCATGGAAAGCCCGAACCAGGCGATCTGCATGCATAAATCGGGCCGGCACCCAGGACCTGTCCTCCGGCCCATACCCCTTCCAATGAACTAGGTACTGTACTGACCGCCGTACCAACCTAGAATCTATGATGTGACCAATCTCATATTCCACATGTCCCTCAACCGAAACCGGAGGAGCATCGGACTCGGATTCTCCCCGGACTGCTTCAAAAGGCTTCAGTAGAGATCTATGGAAGACATTAGGGATCTTGAAAGAGGGTGGAAGGCACAGCCTGTACGCTACTGGGTTGATTTTGTCCACAATCTTGTATGGGCCAATGAATTTGGGGCCCAACTTGGCTGACAGAATCTTTAACTTAATGTTTCGCGTGGAGAGCCAAACTTTCTCTCCAACCTGAAACATGGGACCAGGTGTTCGTTTCCTGTCCGCGAAAAACTTATACCTGCCTTGAGACCTAGATATACGCCGCTAGACTTCTGCCCATGTATTTTTTAACCGCTGAACAGAGTCCTCAGCCCCGGGACACCCCAAATCCAGACGAGAAAACTCACCAAAATGAGGACTGAAGCCATAGTTGATCAAGAAAGGGGACATACCCGTGGATTGACTCACCCGACTATTGAAGGCAAATTCCGCCAACGGCAGTATATCACACCAGTCATTCTGTCTATCAGAAGTCGAACATCTGAGGATCTGTTCCAGAGACTGATTAGTGCGTTCCGTCGGACCATTACGCTCAGGATGGTATGCAGACGAAAAGGACAGAGATATCCCTAATTTTTTACAGAAAGCCTGCCAAAACTTAACCACAAACTGCACACCACGAGCAGACACCACATTCAGGGGTACTCCATGCAAGCGGACCACATGCTGCACAATCAATCTGGATAAGGTCTCAGCTGACGGTAGTGCGGACAGGGGTACAAAATGAACCTGCTTTGAAAATCTGTCCACCACTACCCATACCACCATATTACCCCTGGAAGAGGGAAGATTGGTAATAAAATCCATGGACAGATGGGTCCATGGTCTTTCGGGAACTTCCAAGGGAATCAGCTCCCCCGCCGGCCGGCTATGGGAGCTTTTGGAACGAGCGCAGACCCCACAACCAGAAATGAATTTTTTTATATCAGAACCCAGGGTAGGCCACCAGAAGATCCTAGCCACGGCCAGTCGCATGGCTGATATACCAGGGTGAGCACACAACTTGGATTTGTGGAACTCTTGCAAGAGTTTAAGGCGAAGATGCTCTGGGACAAACAACTTGCCCCCTGGTTTGGGCGCAGGAGCCAGCAACTGGGCCCCTTAATTTCCCGTTCCAATTCAGACGAGATCCCTGCTAACACCACCCCAGGGTGCAGAATGGAGAAGGGTGGCTCAGGGGCAGACACAGGGTGAAAACTCCGAGATAAGGCGTCAGCCTTGACATTCTTTGACCCTGGACGGAATGTAATAGTAAACTGGAAACGAGAAAAAAAAGTGACCAACGGGCCTGTCGGGGCGTTAATCTTTTAGCAGACTCAATGTATGACAAATTTTTGTGATCAGTGATCACAGTAATCAGGTGACTGGCCCCCTCCAAAAAGTGCCTCCACTCCTCAAACGCCAACTTGACCACAAGAAGCTCTCATCATAATTTCTTTCAGCAGCAGAGAACTTCCTGGAAAAGAAAGCACATGGCCTGAGGTTGGTTAGAGTGGCAGGCCCTTGGGACAACACCGCCCCCACCCCCACCTCGGAGGCATCCACCTCCACCACAAATGGTTTGGAAGGATCTGGCTGTACCAACACAGGAGCAGACATAAAACATTATTTCAGCGTCGCAAAGGCCTCTTTTGCGAGCGAGGAGCAATTTCTCACATCCGCACCTTTGCATGTTAGATCCGTGAGAGGTTTGACCACCTGCGAAAACCCCCGCATAAACTTGCGGTAATAATTGGCGAACCCCAAGAAGCGCTGAAGACCCTTAAGATCTCGGGGTTGCACCAAATCCGCAATGGCCTGCACCTTCTTTGGGTCCATGCTAAAACCCTCACCGGATACAATTAATCCCAAAAAAGACAATTCTTGCACACAGAATACACATTTCTCCAATTTGGCATACAAATGATCTTCTCTCAGTCTTTGGAGAACAGTTTGTACATGTTCCAGATGAGAATGCCTGTCGGAGGAGTATATCAAAATGTCATCTAAGTAGATAACGACAAAACGACCAATGAGATCCGAGAATACCATGTTGATGAAATTCTGAAATATGGGGGGGCATTGGTAAGACCAAACGGCATGACTAAATTTTCAAACAGTCCCTGGGACGTGAGGAACGCAGTTTTCCATTCATCCCCCTCCCGGACCCTTATCAAATTATTATAACATGGCAGTTAGACAGGGCAGGAGACAGGTAAGACAAATAAATATATCTCTTCCCTGTACATTTAGGCAACCCCAAATATATACCATATGCATTTGTGTAATTTATATCCTGGCCGCTGCATTTACACACATCCACCGCCCTGGCATTAACTTTCTACACTCCATCCATATCGGTCCCTCACTCCTTTCCTCTCCTATAGCACTCACGCTCTTTTCACATTGCTACACAGCACAGATCCATTCAGTCCCCCATTCAACATAAGAGATGCTCTCACAAATCACTTAACCATCTGCTCACTCATTCTATCCTCCTTCTCCTAGTCGCAGGAGACATTGCTCCCAACCCTGGTCACTCATGTTATAGAAAGTCAAACCCCCCAACTGCTACACTCAGAAACCCCTCTAATCTTATTAATATTCCCTGCATGCCATCTGTCTCTCTTAATTGTGCACTTTGGAATTCTCGCTCAGTGTGTAACAAACTCTCCTTCATCCATGACTTTTTCCTTTCTAATTCTCTTGACCTCCTGGCTCTTACTGAAACCTGGATCCAGCAGTCAGACACTACTGCTGCTGCTGCTCTTTCAAACGGGGGGCTACATTTCTCTCATACCCCAAGATCAGACAATAGAGCAGGTGGAGGCGTTGGTCTGCTCCTATCATCAAAATGTACATTTCAGGTTATCCCTCAAGTACCCTCACTTGTCTTCCCTTCTTTTGAGGTCATGCCATCAGACTCTACACCCCCTTCTCCATGCGAGTGGCGGTGGTATATCGTCCTCCCAGCCCCTCCCATCAGTTCCTGGATCATTTTGCCACTTGGCTTCCACATTTTCTCTCCTGTGACATCCCTACCCTCATCATGGGCGATTTCAACATCCCCATTGCTCTTCCACTCTCCCCATCTGCTACTCACCTTTTATCTCTAACCTCCTCGTTTGGCCTTTTGCAGCTTACTAATTCTCCAACGCATGAAGACGGGAACTCCCTCGACTTGGTCTTCTCTCGGCTTTGTGCAGTGGATGATTTTGCAAACTCCCCTCTCCCGCTATCTGACCACAATCTTTTTTCATTCTCTATCAAGAACTGCCAGGCCGCTCAGGTCACCCCCACTGTCCATACTTATAGAAACATACAGGCCATTAACACCCAGAAACTTATGAAGAACTTGCAGTCTTCATTGGCCCCTATCGCCTCCCTCTCATGTCCTGATTCTGCACTGAAGCATTACAATGAAACACTTCAAAATGCCCTGGATGAATTTGCACCCCCTATACATAGAACAACAGGACAAAGACAGCGACAACCCTGGCACACCTTGCGAACACGTTTCCTGCAGCGGTGCTCCAGGTGCGCCGAACGTCTGTGGAGAAAATCCAACCTACCCGAAGATTTCATCCATTATAAGTTTATGCTTCGAACATACAACACTGCCCTTCACCTCTCCAAACAAACCTATTTCAACACCCTCATCACCTCACTGTCCAATAACCCGAAACGTCTCTTTGATACTTTTTATTCTCTACTCAACCCAAGAGTGCAGGCCCCTACCACGGAGCTTCAAGCTGACGATCTGGCCAATTACTTCAAAGAAAAAATTGACCAGATCCGACAGGAAATTATCTCCCAGTCACCTCATACCATGCACTGTCCTCCCTCCCCCACTGCATCTAGCTCACTCTCTGACTTTGAACCAGTCACAGAAAAAGAAGTAAGCAGGCTCCTTGCATCTTCTCGCCCAACCACTTGCACCAGTGACCCATTTCCGTCACATCTCCTCCAGCCCCTTTCCCCTGCTGTCACCCCTCACCTAACTAAAATATTTAACCTCTCTCTCTTTTCTGGTATCTTTCCCTTCTCATTTAAGCATGCCATCATACATCCACTACTTAAAAAACCATCCCTCGACCAAAACTGTGCGGCTAACTATAGACCTGTTTCTAATCTTCCCTTCATCTCTAAACTCCTGGAACGCCTGATCCACTCCCATCTTATCCGCTATCTCTCAGAAAACTCTCTTCTCGACCCTCTCCAATCCTGCATCCGCGCTTTACATTCTACTGAAATTGCCCTCACTAAAGTCTCTAATGATCTACTAACAGCTAAATCTAACGGTCATTACTCCATGCTAATTCTCTTGGATCTCTCTGCAGCATTCGACACTGTGGATCATCAGCTCCTCCTCACGATGCTCCGTTCCATTGGCCTCAAGGACACCGTTCTCTCCTGGATCTCCTCCTATCTCTCTGACCGCTCCTTTACTGTATCTTGTGCTGGTTCCTCCTCCTCTCACCTTCCCCTTACTGTTGGGGTTCCTCAAGGATCAGTCCTAGGCCCCCTCCTCTTCTCTTTGTATACTGCCCCTATTGGTCAAACAATCAGTAGATTTGGTTTCCAGTACCATCTCTATGCTGATGACACCCAATTATACGCTTCTTCTCCTGACATCACACCAGCCTTTCTAGAAAACACCGGCGATTGTCTAAATGCTGTGTCTAACATCATGTCCTCACTATATCTGAAACTGAACCTGTCAAAGACTGAACTCCTTGTGTTTCCTCCCGCTACTAATGTACCAAACCCGACATTGCCATTTCCGTGTGTGGTTCTACTATTACTCCCCAGCAACAGGCCCGCTGTCTTGGGGTCATACTTGACTCTGAGCTTTCCTTTGTCCCCCACATCCGATCACTGGCTCGCCCTTGTCATCTGCACCTCAAAAACATTTCTAGAATTCGACCTTTTCTTACTTTTGACTTGCAAAAACTCTTACTGTTTCTCTTATTCATTCTCGTCTCGACTATTGTAACTCTCTTCTAATCGGTCTCCCTCTTACCAAACTCTCCCCCCTCCAATCTTGAATGCAGCTGCCAGGATCATATTCCTCGCCAATCGTTACACCGATGCCTCTACCTTGTGCCAGTCATTACACTGGCTACCCATCCACGCCAGAATCCAGTACAAACTTATTACCATCACCCACAAAGCCCTCCATGGCTCAGCACCACCCTACATCTCCTCCCTTGTTTCAGTATACCACCCTACCCGCGCCCTCCGTTCTGCTGATGACCTGAGGTTAGCATCCTCAATAATCAGAACCTCCCACTCCCGTCTCCAAGACTTTACACGTGCTGCGCCAATTCTTTGGAATGCACTTCCAAGGTCAATACGATTAGTCCCCAACCCCCACAATTTTAAGCGTGCCCTGAAAACGCATTTATTCAGACTGGCCTATTGCCTCAACACATTAACCTAATCTATCCCTGTGTGGCACAGCCAAAAGTATTACCATAACCAGGTTCCCCACATCATGTTCCCACATGCTTTATGCATCCATTAGCCCTCTGTGTCTGTACTGTTACCCACTTAACATTATGGCTGGTCCATACAATCAGGGCAACTGTTACCACCCACCTTTCGTGTCTCTCTCTTTCCTCATAGATTGTAAGCTTGCGAGCAGGGCCCTCACTCCTCTTGGTATCTGTTATGATCTATGTGATTATTGTTATGCTGTAATGTCTATTGTCTGTACAAATCCCCTCTGAAATGTAAAGTGCTGCGGAATATGTCAGTGCTATAGAAATAAAATTAATTATTATTATTATTAAATTATATGCCCCCCGAAGATCCAGTTTAGAAAACCACTTTGCCCCTGATAGTTGGTTACACAAGTCGGGAATCAACGGAAGGGGTACGTATTCCGTACAGTAATCTGATTAAGTTCCCGGAAGTCGAGACAGGGGCGTAACCCGCCATCTTTTTTCTTTACAAAAATGAAACCTGCCGCCACAGGTGAGACTGAAGGATGTATGTGTCCTTTGCGTCTATGTGGCGGTAACGTCTCGGCCTCGCTTTCAGAAAAAACATCTTCGAAGTCCTTCAGGCATTCCGGAATACCTTCCAGCTCGACAGATGATACAGACACAGATTTAACAGGTTCAACCAGCAGTGCGGATTTATCACATAACTTAAAATCATTAAACCCCCATTGAACAATCTCCCCCGTTTTCCAGTTAATAACTGGGTTATGGTGTTGTAACCAGGGCATGCCCAACACCAACCCTGCAGGTAGATTGTCCAGAACAAAACAACTTAGGTTTTCCACGTGAGTAGCGCCCACTCTGAGCGAAAACACATCAGACATAAAGCGAATTCCCTCCTTAGTGAGGGGAGAGGAGTCAATGGCCATCACCTTGATTGGAACCTTGAGCCTAACTGTCCCTATCTTGCAGTGTGTGACCAATTGGGAGGCAATGAGGTTAATCGATGATGCGCAGTCCACGAAGGCTGTAGAGGAAAAAGAACTACCATCCACAAACAGTTCCACATGCAGTAACACTTTAGAAAACGAGGAAAAGGGTACCTGAGGGTCTGAGCAGCCTCCCCGTTGACTACCCAGACCTAGTCGTTTCCCGCCGACCGGGTCGAAGACGGGCAATAAGGACACTCCCTTTTCCAATGTCCCGTTTTACCGCAGTAAAAGTATAACTGCTTGTCCTTCCGGCGTTTCCTCTCTGTATCCTTCAGGGAGAGGGCGCCTACATCCATGGGCTCAGGGGCAGTCTCTTTTCCACTGGGGAACAATGGAGTCTCCACCTGCATCACCCCTCTGGCCCGCAGCCTGCGGTCCATCCGGACGGCCTGGGTCATGGCGTCCTCGAGAGAGTTAGGTGGAGGATGTAACGCAAAGGCATCCTGCAGCCGCTCGGACAAGCCTCTGAGAAAGAGTCCTCGGAGTGCAGCGTCGTTCCAAGAGACCTCTGCAGCCCAGCGGCAGAATTCAGTATAAAACCACTCAGCTGAGTGTTTCCCCTGACAGACGCTCATCACCATGTCCTCTGCCAATCACACTCGGTCAGGCTCATCATAAATGTGCCCGAGGGCCTCAAAGAATGCATTCACCGACACTCTCCAGGGGCAGTGGGAGGAAGGGAGAATGCCCAAGCTTGTGGGGACCCTCTTAATAAAGACATCATGACCCCAACCTTCTGGTTTTCGTCCCCAGAGGAATGAGGTCTCAAACTAAAAAAAGTTTGCACCCCTTCATGAAGACCCTGAACTCCTTTCTGTTCCCAGAAAAAAAGTCAGGCAGTTTAACAGGTGGTTCCGGGGACACCAGAACAACATCCCTCGCCTCAGTCCCCAGAGACCCAGCAGATAAAGCCCCTCGCACTGTCTCAGAAACCTGCTGCTGAGAATGAGCCAGAGCTTGCTGCTCCAGAGATAAACCCTGAAACATCTGACTCAGACTTTTTTTCTGGTCAGCCAGAGACTGTATGGGATCCATAACTCTCTGCACAAAAAAACCCCCGAAAAAACTTAATGGTCAGTTATAATGTCAGGAACACTGCACTGTACTTGCTCACTCAGCCAGTGCGCTTGTCCTGAGTGTCAGGATCCTGCCAGAGCCGGCATGCAGCCTCCGCTGAGCAGGGAGTCACACGCACTGTAGGGGTACCGGGTTCAGGTACAGCCAGAAAGTACCGATACACAGGACCTGTGGATGCTGAAGTTTAGCAAGCAGACACGGAACCTACGGTCATGTGACTGCAAGGGGGCGGGGCTTAGCGTCCTGCTTAGTGAGATGGAAGGACACTATACAGAATTACTCAGTCAGGCAAAACGGGGTTCATACACAGAGATAGCAGTAACGTACCAAGGATGAGACAGAGTGGATAGTCAGGGCCAAGCAGAAGTCAAAACCAAACAGACATATAAGGTACCAAGCAGAATCCAAAGCAATATCCAGAGAACAGACCGAGTCATACACAAATTATCCAGCAACCAGAACACAGCACAAACACACTCAGGGGTCCCCACACAATGCCAAGGGCAAGAGTATAACTGACGGGGATGGGAGCTTCCTGAGGCTATAAGAAGCCTTCCCAGAACCAATGAGAGGCCACCATAATAGCCCCAGGTGTGCAGGTAAGAGTCTGCACTGAGATCAAAACATTAACCCCAGAAGTGCCGGTCACCCAGCACTGGTATCATGACAGCCGTCTAAGAATATTCCTATGAAGGTTGCATCTCCTAAATTTAAGCCAAGATTTATTGGTCGTTATAAGATTTTGGAAATTCTTAATCCTGTTTCGTTTCGATTGGCTCTTCCAGTTATGTTCAAGATGCATAACATATTTCACAAATCTCTGTTGAAGAGGTTTGTTATTGGTCGTTATAAGATTTTGGAAATTCTTAATCCTGTTTCGTTTCGATTGGCTCTTCCAGTTATGTTCAAGATGCATAACATATTTCACAAATCTCTGTTGAAGAGGTTTGTTGAGCCAGTGGTTCCTATGGCAGCACCTCCTGACCCTGTGTTGGTTGAAGGCAATGTGGAATATGAGGTAGAGAAAATATTGGATTCTTGTTTGGTTAGACGGAGACTCCAGTATTTGGTAAAATGGAGGGGTTATGGTCAGGAGGATAATTCTTGGGTCTCTGCCTCCGATATTGATGCCAATAGATTGGTTCGTGCTTTTCATCGGGCCCATCCTGATTGGCCTGGAGCGTGGATGAGGGTTCGGTGACCCATCCTCAAGGGGGGGTACTGTTGTGAGTTCATTCTCTGGTTCACCAGTTGTGAGTTCTCCTTCCAGACTCCCAATGGTGGTAACAGGAGGTAGTGAGGCTGATTTGATCGGTGGAGATCTGCCGCCTGAGAATGAGGATGACGATTGGACCTCAGGAGTCTCAGATTGGATTTAAGACAGCCGACGCCTATCCAGTTGCTGGTGATTCCTTCTGGCTGGTCAGCTCTTGGCTTTCAGCTCTGTTCCAGTCATCTAAATTTAAGGTTTCCTGCTAATGTTCACACTTGATTTTGTTGGTCTATTCAGTTTTTTGTGTGGTCAGCCAGCCCGGCTGGGGGCTGTGCTGAATTTCCACTCTTATTTATCAGTATTTTGCCAATTTGCTTTTTGTCCTTTACTAGTTTGGTCTCTTTTTGCGCTGTCTCAGAATATTTCAGAGTGCTGATATAGTGGGTGAAGTCTAGTGACTTCAGGGTTAATTTTGCTATCAGAAGTGTTGGACTTTATTTTTTTAGGTTTTTTTGCAGGTTGATGACAGTGTCTTTCCTTTCCTTTCCTTTCTAGTTAGTTTGGGCCCCATTGTTTGCTCAGCCTATTTTCCTGCCTGTGTTTGTGCCTTCATCTTGTTTCACCGTCAATACATGTGTGGGGGCTATCTATTCCTTTGGGGTCTGCTCTGGGGCATTTAGTTTTCCCCTTTTCATGCTTCAGGCTTATTTAGTCCTCCGGCTGTGACGAAGCGTCTAGGAACATCGTAGGTACACTCCACGGCTGCTGCTAGTTGTGTGGTAGGATCAGGGATCTGTAATCTGCATAGTTACCAACCTCTCTGGTTTTCTGTGACTTAGCTTGTTTTGCTTTTTTCTCCTCGGTGACCCATTCATAACAGACTCCTCTCTCTTGAGTCCTGGCTCACTATCCAAGCTGCTGTTGTGCACTCAAGTCTTAGATGGGAGTAGGGCATTTACAGCCTCCTACTCCTCTGGTATCTGTTGTAGGAGAGTTAGTATCCGTACAACCGTGGAGACCAGGCTCCAGTTCATGCGCTCACTGTGAGGTAGCTCTCCTTTCCCAGCTCAAACCCCAGCTTCTCTCTCCACGTCTGCACACTTCACCCTCCGCAGACTAACTGACCACTCCTTCCTCTTGGCCCTCAGAGAGCACTCCTCCCCTTAATCCCAGTTCAGTGTTCCCCCTGCTGGCCTGGAGTGGAACTGTGTTGCATGCATGGATTGACTGCGAGAGAGACCCATCATTGCCTCCAAGCCTGGCATTACCCTCCCCTGGAGGAAGGCAAAGCCACTGTGGCGACCATACTCCTGGGGGCGCCACACTGCTTCCAGGGGAGATGCTCTCGGTGTCTTTATCCTGTTGCTGGCGGTCTACAAATTGCAGGTACTCCTTTTCTCCTGGAGTCAGGTTGGCATCTACTGGTATAGGCAGAGTGGCAGCGATTGGCATTGCTTCCGGTACAGATTGCACATCAGCTGTTGCAGGTGGTATTTCTGCTGACGGCACTACTGCCT
The DNA here is from genome assembly GCF_039654945.1 of Dendrobates tinctorius. Taxonomy (NCBI): domain Eukaryota; kingdom Metazoa; phylum Chordata; class Amphibia; order Anura; family Dendrobatidae; genus Dendrobates; species Dendrobates tinctorius. The sequence goes on along the minus strand of NW_027362074.1, from coordinate 16,026 downwards.
TGATTTTTGGTCTGACATCTGGTGGTAGCGGTGTCTGTGGGCGCTTGTAGGGATTGGGGCGAGGGTCCTGAATTTGTGGCAAAGGAAACCCATGATGTACGGTGACACCCCTCAGCTACTCAGCCTCTTCGGCTGAGATCAGAAGATGTCGAATGGGACGCGCTTGTTCCAGCCTGACCCTTTTCAGCAGGGACTTCTTCCACTTCCCCATTGCAGTAAGCTTAGTGCTTCTGAATTGAGAGCATAGCTCATCTAATTGTCCCATTTGGAGTTCAAACATGCCGGCCTCACTCTATGAAAACTCGGGAGTTAACCCGTTGGGAGGGGTAACGATCACTTCTGGAGCATCCAGGCGGCGTACAATTTTTTCTCTGGTGTAACCAGACTCAAAATCGGAGACAATGGTGGAGTGGTTGGTGGCTCTGGGTCAGCAGGAGTCTTCGGTGGGACCTGCACGGCTGCGTCAGGTCCAGGCGGGAGCACTGCCTCAACTCCCGGGCCCTCCAGTGGCTCTTCCAGACAGGCCGCGACCAACTGTGCGGACGGCGTGGAGATGTAAACTGGCACTGCCTGAGGAAAGTCCGGTGCGGTGGTGGTGGGTACCGCCGGTGAAGACACCAGTACAACAGCGGCGCCAGTGGGTACCAAGGGGGAAGGTACCGGGACTAGAGGTGCCGATGGCGTAGGCCCCTCCGGGGCGTGCTGCCAGCCCAACCTGCACAACGCCTCCTGCCTCAGTCGCAGACGGGTAGTCAGCTGGGCTATTTCCTCCTCCAGCTGCTGACGGTTCATGCTGGAAGCCAGATCGGAGCCTTCAGCCATTGCGCCGGGGAGATTCAGCTTAACCTCCCCTCGCTCTTCAGGCCTCCTCTCTCCTTCCATCATGGAGTCTTCTCCTTCTTCTTTCTGTCTCGACTCTTTTCCCGCCACCGGCCCCCACTCCTCCTTCTGGGAGCGGCGTCTTCTTCCTACTCCTCCATACCATGCCAGTATACGAACCCCTCGGGGGGTGGGCCATGTTGCTGTCGCGTAGAAGTTCAGACAGGGGAGGCCCAGGACAGTTCGCGGTCTTTTCTTAGGACCACCCATATTATCACGCCCTTCTTCACCACGCTGGCGGCCATTTTTAGCATTCATTTTACAGTCTATCAAATTGGGTCTTATGCACATTTCCACAAACTTTTAAGTCCAATAAATCGTAGGCACACAGAACCCGGTGGCACCGGGCCTCGTCATCCTGTTCGTGACGCCAAGTTGGAGCGCCCTCACTCGCCAGGGCCGTGGGGTACTCGGTACCGGGCCGGTTGATCTTCTCAACGGGGGTTGTCACAGCGGCAGTGACCCAGTCCGTGGCCCTGGGGCTCCATTACAAAAGGGGTTGTTTCAGTGTGCTTATGGTGGTGAAAGTTTATAAGTGATTCGTGATGCCACCTGTAGTGTTCGGCAATAGAGATGTAAGCCGATGCTGCAGACAGATCCTCTGGGACAGATGGTGTAGTGCAGCAGTGATGGTATAGCCTTCCACAAGCAGGGCTATAGTCCCAGGGCAATGAAGGTGAAGTGACACGTAGATGGTGTAGTGTCAGGTGCAAGGGATGTAGCAGTGCTGGGCAGGTTGGCGCAGGAATAAGTGGAGGACACCAGGGCATGTAATTCCAAAGCTTTACTCACAGTCTGTTGCAGGTATAGGTGCCCGCATCCGTGCCGTGTCCTCTGGGTCAGGAGCTCAGCCAACCTCCAGGCAAGTTGAAGTACTCCTTTCCAACACTCCACCAACATATGTGCCTTTTCTGAATGTCTCCTCTTATAGCGCCTTTGAATGAAGTACTCCTAGTACTGAGTTACACTGGAGTTCCTCCTGTCAGATGTTCCTATGAACTCTACTTGTACGGCAGACAGCTGTAGCCTGCTTCGGGGACTCCTTGCTACTAAGTCCCGGCTCACTAATATGTTGCTGTTGTGCCCCCAAGTCTTGTGTAGGAATAAAGTGGACACTACTTCTATTCCTCCGGTGTCTGCTGCAGGACCATTAGTATCCGTACAACCTCGGGGACCGGACCCCGGCCTTGCGCTTAGAACTTGAAAAGGGTTCTCCTCTAACCCTGGTCCTTGTTCTCTTATTCTCCTCACGTTCCGTGCTAATCCTTCTTCCCAATGGAGAATCAAGCTTCCTTTCTGTGTCTCTTTCCTGTGCCAGCAGACCCAGATCACTGTGGCCTGCTGCAGCACTTCCTTCTCCCATCCCTCTCCCGGGGATCTTCTCTTTCTCAGTATCTGTCCTTCTACATCCTCAATCATTGACTGAATGAAAGACTGACTGACTGACTCAATTCTTCCCGCTCTTTTGGTGCGAACTAAACTCCACCCACCTCCCAGCACGTTTTGTGTTCCAAGCAGGGAGCCACCAAGGGGTGCTTTGCTATACTCCAAGCAGGGAGCCGCTGAAGGTGCTTTGCTACACTACTTTGTGGTGTGGGGTGCAGGTGTTGGAGTGTGGTCAGGTGTCTCCACCTTAACTGAATGGTGGGGCACCACACCTCAGGAGGAGGTGCAGTACCTCTGTGGCGACTGAACCCTCAGGGGCACCACACTGACGTTGAAAAAGACTGGGAAAAATACCTGCCACATCTCCTCTTTGCCTATTGGGAGGTTCCCCAAGAGTCCACAGGGTTTTCTCCCTTGGAACTACAGTTTAGCTGGAAGGTCTGTGGGCCTCTCATTCTTCTGAAAGAACATTTGGAGGGAGATATCTCAGACACCGGAATGCCCATCGTTCCCTATGTTCTAGAGTTCAGAGACCGTCTCGCCCAGCTAGCTACCTTGGCTAAAGAACATCAGCGAATGGCCCAGTCCAGACAAAAAACCTGGTATGACCGTAATGCCAGGACCCGGGACAACAAATGCTCATGATTACTGCTTCCCCTGCCAACAAGCTTCAAGCAGTGTGGGAAGGCCCTTATCAGGCTGTAAAGAAAATTAATGACACTAACTACGTTATTGCCCTGGACTCTAGTGGTCAACGACAGAAAAACGTCCACATTAACATGCTGAAAGAATACCACGACCGATCTCTGCCTGTTCTAGCCGTCTGCCAACCCCCTAGTGATACCGTGACGACGAGTGTCTCCTCGATCTTCTCCAGGTCGCCCAAGTGGGAGGATCAGTGGAACAAGTGCCCATGGGCTTCCATTTATCGGATATACAAAAGGACGATATTTTCGCAGTACTAAGGCCGAGAGCTGCTGCTTTCTCTTCAAAGCCGGGGAAGACTAGTCTCACCAGTCACCATGTGGAAACCCCCGGACAACGCCCCATCCAGCAGGCTGCCTACCAGGTTCCAGAGGCTGTTAAAGGACGAACTGGAGGAGATGGAATGACTGGGAGTTGTTCAGCCATCTCACAGTTCTTGGGCCTCTCCTGTCACCTGGTCCCCAAGAAGGATGATACAACACGATTCTGCGTTGATTACAGATGATTAAATGATGCCACCAAGAGTGATGCTTATCCCATGCCCAGGATTGATGACCTATTGGATCGTCTGGCCAGTGCCCAATTTGTGACCACGTTAGACTTGAGCAAGGGGTACTGGCAGATATCCCTAACGGAGGACGCTCGGGAGTGCTCGGCCTTCATTACTCCTTTTGGGCTTTTTGAGTTCCTGGGAATGCCCTTTGGGATGAAAACTTCCCCCGCTACTTTCCAGAGACTGGTAGATCGACTGTTACAACAATGTCAGGACTTTGCCTGTGCTTACTTAGATGACATTGCCATTTTTAGCACAACCTGGGAGGAACATCTTAAACACTTGGGCATAGTGCTAGACTGTATCCTTACTGCAGGACTAACCATTCGCCATGATAACTGCCAAATAGGGATGGCTGAGGTGCAGTACCTCTGGCATAGAGTAGGGGGTGGGACCCTAAGGCCTGAGCCTGCCTAGGTGGAAGTCATTAGCAGCTGGTGTAGACCCCGGACTAAAAAGCAGGTACTTGCATTTTTAGGAACTGCTGGTTACTATCGAAAATTCGTTCCTAATTTCAGCACCTTTGCCAAGCCCCTAACCGATCTGACTCGCAAGAACATGCCTAGGAATGTGACGTGGAAGACTGCATACGAGGATGCCTTTTCAGCATTAAAGACCGCTCTCATCACTGCTCCTGTCTTGGCTGCCCCTGATTATGAGCGCAGGTTCATCGTGCAGACAGATGCATTCACCTTTGGGATTAGGACAGTACTTTGCCAAGTGAACGCCGCCGGAGAAGAACATCCTGTTGCTTTTGCCAGTCGGAAACTACTGGATCGGGAAGTTGCCTATGCCACTATTGAAAAGGAGTGCCTTGCCATCATATGGACGCTAAAAAATTGCAGCCATACTTGTATGGCAGAGACTTAACAATTGTTACAGACCACAACTCCCTCACATGGCTGAACCGCGGATCGGGGGGCAATGGAAGATTGCTGCGGTGGAGCATGTCCTTACAAACCTACAGCTTCTCCATCCAATGCAAGAGGGGAAGCCAACACCAGAACGCTGATGGACTGTCTCAACCTACCCCTGCCACTGTACAAGGAACAATAAACGATTGAGCAATGTGGACTAAAGAGAGCAGGCCAGAGGTCTGTGTAGACCTCACAGCGTGCTCACTTATGGGGGGAGAGGTTATGTGACAGGCTATATGGATATCATTTTGTGTATATTTATATTTTGCAGATTTCCATAGTGTTCTCTTGTTGCCCTGTATCATTCCAAGTATTCCCATATTGTCTAGAGTCTCAATTACCTTCCAAAAGTCTGATAATTGAATTAGCTCACTTACTGTCCATATCTATGCCTCTTGATGAACCCCCTGTAGTGCCTTAATCCCCAAGGCACCTTGGTGAGGTCTGGGAGGCCTGAAAACCACCCCAACCTGTCTGATTACACCTGGACATAAGGAGGGGGCTGGGGAGGACAGGAGCTGTTCAAGTCAGACCCTGTGTGGTGATGATCGAGGGAAGACAGCACATCATTGAGAAGGGGAAGCATATGGACCCATTTTAACATCTGTCTGCTGGATCATTGGACTCTCATTTCCTTGGACATTCATGCTGTTACTGAACTGCATCCGTGTTCTAGACTATTGTATCCTCAGTGTGGTGGATTGTTGATGGACCTTAGTTTTGCCTATAATAAAGGTCTTGGGATTGTTTACACTTCCCTCGCTCTGTTGATTGTGGGGTAATACAGGATGTATCTGATGTCACCTTTATATATAATACAGGATGTATCTGGTGTCTCCTTTATATATAATACAGGATGTATCTTGTGTCTCCTTTATATATAATCCAGGATGTATCTGGTGTCTCCTTTATGCATAATACAGGATGTATCTGGTGTCTCCTTTATATATAATACAGGATGTATCTGGTGTCTCCTTTATATATAATACAGGATGTATCTGGTGTCTCCTTTATATATAATACAGGATGTATCTGGTGTCTCCTTTATATATAATACAGGATGTATCTGTTGTCTCCTTTATATATAATACAGGATGTATCTGGTGTCTCCTTTATATATAATACAGGATGTATCTGGTGTCTCCTTTATATATAATACAGGATGTATCTGGTGTCTCCTTTATATATAATACAGGATGTATCTGGTGTTTCCTTTATGCATAATACAGTATGTATCTGGTGTCTCCTTTATATATAATACAGGATGTATCTGGTGTTTCCTTTATATATAATACAGGATGTATCTGGTGTCTCCTTTATATATAATACAGGATGTATCTGGTGTTTCCTTTATGCATAATACAGTATGTATCTGGTGTCTCCTTTATATATAATACAGGATGTATCTGGTGTTTCCTTTATATATAATACAGGATGTATCTGGTGTCTCCTTTATATATAATACAGGATGTATCTGGTGTTTCCTTTATATATAATACAGGATGTATCTGGTGTCTCCTTTATATATAATACAGGATGTATCTGGAGTCTCCTTTATATATAATACAGGATGTATCTGGAGTCTCCTTTATATATAATACAGGATGTATCTGGTGTTTCCTTTATATATAATACAGAATGTATCTGGTGTCTCCTTTATATATAATACAGGATGTATCTGGAGTCTCCTTTATATATAATACAGGATGTATCTGGTGTCTCCTTTATATATAATACAGGATGTATCTGGTGTCTCCTTTATATATAATACAGGATGTATCTGGTGACTCCTTTATATATAATACAGGATGTATCTGGTGTCTCCTTTATATATAATACAGGATGTATCTGGTGTTTCCTTTATATATAATACAGGATGTATCTGGTGTCTCCTTTATATATAATACAGGATGTATCTGGAGTCTCCTTTATATATAATACAGGATGTATCTGGTGTCTCCTTTATATATAATACAGGATGTATCTGGTGACTCCTTTATATATAATACAGGATGTATCTGGTGTCTCCTTTATATATAATACAGGATGTATCTGGTGTCTCCTTTATATATAATACAGGATGTATCTGGTGTTTCCTTTATATATAATACAGGATGTATCTGGAGTCTCCTTTATATATAATACAGGATGTATCTGGTGTCTCCTTTATATATAATACAGGATGTATCTGGTGTTTCCTTTATATATAATACAGGATGTATCTGGTGTCTCCTTTATATATAATACAGGATGTATCTGGTGTCTCCTTTATATATAATACAGGATGTATCTGGTGTCTCCTTTATATATAATACAGGATGTATCTGGTGTTTCCTTTATATATAATACAGGATGTATCTGGTGTCTCCTTTATATATAATACAGGATGTATCTGGTGTCTCCTTTATATATAATACAGGATGTATCTGTTGTCTCCTTTATATATAATACAGGATGTATCTGGTGTCTCCTTTATATATAATACAGGATGTATCTGGTCTCTCCTTTTATATATAATACAGGATGTATCTGGTGTCTCCTTTATATATAATACAGGATGTATCTGGTGTTTCCTTTATATATAATACAGGATGTATCTGGTGTCTCCTTTATATATAATACAGGATGTATCTGGTGTCTCCTTTATATATAATACAGGATGTATCTGGTGTCTCCTTTATATATAATACAGGATGTATCTGGAGTCTCCTTTATATATAATACAGGATGTATCTGGTGTCTCCTTTATATATAATACAGGATGTATCTGGTGTCTCCTTTATATATAATACAGGATGTATCTGGTGTCTCCTTTATATATAATACAGGATGTATCTGGTGTCTCCTTTATATATAATACAGGATGTATCTGGTGTCTCCTTTATATATAATACAGGATGTATCTGGTGTCTCCTTTATATATAATACAGGATGTATCTGGTGTCTCCTTTATATATAATACAGGATGTATCTGGTGTCTCCTTTATATATAATACAGGATGTATCTGGTGTCTCCTTTATATATAATACAGGATGTATCTGGTGTCTCCTTTATATATAATACAGGATGTATCTGGTGTCTCCTTTATATATAATACAGGATGTATCTGGTGTCTCCTTTATATATAATACAGGATGTATCTGGTGTCTCCTATATATATAATACAGATGTATCTGGTGTCTCCTATATATATAATACAGGATGTATCTGGTGTCTCCTTTATATATAATACAGGATGTATCTGGTGTCTCCTTTATATATAATACAGGATGTATCTGGTGTCTCCTTTATATATAATACAGGATGTATCTGGTGTCTCCTTTATATATAATACAGGATGTATCTGGTGTCTCCTTTATATATAATACAGGATGTATCTGGTGTCTCCTTTATATATAATACAGGATGTATCTGGTGTTCTCCTTTATATATAATACAGGATGTATCTGGTGTCTCCTTTATATATAATACAGGATGTATCTGTTGTCTCCTTTATATATAATACAGGATGTATCTGGTGTCTCCTTTATATATAATACAGGATGTATCTGTTGTGTCCTTTATATATAATACAGGATGTATCTGGTGTCTCCTTTATATATAATACAGGATGTATCTGGTGTCTCCTTTATATATAATACAGGATGTATCTGGTGTCTCCTTTATATATAATACAGATGTATCTGGTGTTTCCTTTATATATAATACAGGATGTATCTGGTGTCTCCTTTATATATAATACAGGATGTATCTGGTGTCTCCTTTATATATAATACAGGATGTATCTGGTGTCTCCTTTATATATAATACAGGATGTATCTGGTGTCTCCTTTATATATAATACAGGATGTATCTGGTGTCTCCTTTATATATAATACAGGATGTATCTGGTGTCTCCTTTATATATAATACAGGATGTATCTGGTGTCTCCTTTATATATAATACAGGATGTATCTGGTGTCTCCTTTATATATAATACAGGATGTATCTGGTGTCTCCTTTATATATAATGCAGGATGTATCTGGTGTCTCCTTTATATATAATACAGGATGTATCTGGTGTCTCCTTTATATATAATACAGGATGTATCTGGTGTCTCCTTTATATATAATACAGGATGTATCTGTTGTCTCCTTTATATATAATACAGGATGTATCTGGTGTCTCCTTTATATATAATACAGGATGTATCTGGTGTCTCCTTTATATATAATACAGGATGTATCTGGTGTCTCCTTTATATATAATCAGGATGTATCTGGTGTCTCCTTTATATATAATACAGGATGTATCTGGTGTCTCCTTTATATATAATACAGGATGTATCTGGTGTCTCCTTTATATATAATACAGGATGTATCTGGTGTCTCCTTTATATATAATACAGGATGTATCTGGTGTCTCCTTTATATATAATACAGGATGTATCTGGTGTCTCCTTTATATATAATACAGGATGTATCTGGTGTCTCCTTTATATATAATACAGGATGTATCTGGTGTCTCCTTTATATATAATACAGGATGTATCTGGTGTCTCCTTTATATATAATACAGGATGTATCTGGTGTCTCCTTTATATATAATACAGGATGTATCTGGTGTCTCCTTTATATATAATACAGGATGTATCTGGTGTCTCCTTTATATATAATACAGGATGTATCTGGTGTCTCCTTTATATATAATACAGGATGTATCTGGTGTCTCCTTTATATATAATACAGGATGTATCTGGTGTCTCCTTTATATATAATACAGGATGTATCTGGTGTCTCCTTTATATATAATACAGGATGTATCTGGTGTCTCCTTTATATATAATACAGGATGTATCTGGTGTCTCCTTTATATATAATACAGGATGTATCTGGTGTCTCCTTTATATATAATACAGGATGTATCTGGAGTCTCCTTTATATATAATACAGGATGTATCTGGTGTCTCCTTTATATATAATACAGGATGTATCTGGTGTCTCCTTTATATATAATACAGGATGTATCTGGTGTCTCCTTTATATATAATACAGGATGTATCTGGTGTCTCCTTTATATATAATACAGGATGTATTTGGTGTCTCCTTTATATATAATACAGGATGTATCTGGTGTCTCCTTTATATATAATACAGGATGTATCTGGTGTCTCCTTTATATATAATACAGGATGTATCTGGTGTCTCCTTTATATATAATACAGGATGTATCTGGTGTCTCCTTTATATATAATACAGGATGTATCTGGTGTCTCCTTTATATATAATACAGAATGTATCTGGTGTTTCCTTTATATATAATACAGGATGTATCTGGTGTCTCCTTTATATATAATACAGGATGTATCTGGTGTCTCCTTTATATATAATACAGGATGTATCTGGTGTCTCCTTTATATATAATACAGGATGTATCTGGTGTCTCCTTTATATATAATACAGGATGTATCTGGTGTCTCCTTTATATATAATACAGGATGTATCTGGTGTCTCCTTTATATATAATACAGGATGTATCTGGTGTCTCCTTTATATATAATACAGGATGTATCTGGAGTCTCCTTTATATATAATACAGGATGTATCTGGTGTCTCCTTTATATATAATACAGGATGTATCTGGTGTCTCCTTTATATATAATACAGGATGTATCTGGTGTCTCCTTTATATATAATACAGGATGTATCTGGTGTTTCCTTTATATATAATACAGGATGTATCTGGTGTCTCCTTTATATATAATACAGGATGTATTGGTGTCTCCTTTATATATAATACAGGATGTATCTGGTGTCTCCTTTATATATAATACAGGATGTATCTGGTGTCTCCTTTATATATAATACAGGATGTATCTGGTGTCTCCTTTATATATAATACAGGATGTATCTGGTGTTTCCTTTATATATAATACAGGATGTATCTGGTGTCTCCTTTATATATAATACAGGATGTATCTGGTGTCTCCTTTATATATAATACAGGATGTATCTGGTCTCTCCTTTATATATAATACAGGATGTATCTGGTGTTTCCTTTATATATAATACAGGATGTATCTGGAGTCTCCTTTATATATAATACAGGATGTATCTGGTGTCTCCTTTATATAATACAGGATGTATCTGGTGTTTCCTTTATATATAATACAGGATGTATCTGGAGTCTCCTTTATATATAATACAGGATGTATCTGGAGTCTCCTTTATATATAATACAGGATGTATCTGGAGTCTCCTTTATATATAATACAGGATGTATCTGGTCTCTCCTTTATATATAATACAGGATGTATCTGGTGTTTCCTTTATATATAATACAGGATGTATCTGGAGTCTCCTTTATATATAATACAGGATGTATCTGGAGTCTCCTTTATATATAATACAGGATGTATCTGGTGTCTCCTTTATATATAATACAGGATGTATCTGGTGTCTCCTTTATATATAATACAGGATGTATCTGGTGTTTCCTTTATATATAATACAGGATGTATCTGGTGTCTCCTTTATATATAATACAGGATGTATCTGGTCTCTCCTTTATATATAATACAGGATGTATCTGGTGTTTCCTTTATATATAATACAGGATGTATCTGGTGTCTCCTTTATATATAATACAGGATGTATCTGGTGTCTCCTTTATATATAATACAGGATGTATCTGGTGTTTCCTTTATATATAATACAGGATGTATCTGGTGTCTCCTTTATATATAATACAGGATGTATCTGGTGTCTCCTTTATATATAATACAGGATGTATCTGTGTCTCCTTTATATATAATACAGGATGTATCTGGTGTCTCCTTTATATATAATACAGGATGTATCTGGTGTCTCCTTTATATATAATACAGGATGTATCTGGTGTCTCCTTTATATATAATACAGGATGTATCTGGTGTCTCCTTTATATATAATACAGGATGTATCTGGTCTCTCCTTTATATATAATACAGGATGTATCTGGTGTTTCCTTTATATATAATACAGGATGTATCTGGTGTCTCCTTTATATATAATACAGGATGTATCTGGTCTCTCCTTTATATATAATACAGGATGTATCTGGTGTCTCCTTTATATATAATACAGGATGTATCTGGTGTCTCCTTTATATATAATACAGGATGTATCTGGTGTCTCCTTTATATATAATACAGGATGTATCTGGTGTCTCCTTTATATATAATACAGGATGTATCTGGTGTCTCCTTTATATATAATACAGGATGTATCTGGTCTCTCCTTTATATATAATACAGGATGTATCTGGTGTTTCCTTTATATATAATACAGGATGTATCTGGTGTCTCCTTTATATATAATACAGGATGTATCTGGTGTCTCCTTTATATATAATACAGGATGTATCTGGTGTCTCCTTTATATATAATACAGGATGTATCTGGAGTCTCCTTTATATATAATACAGGATGTATCTGGTGTCTCCTTTATATATAATACAGGATGTATCTGGTCTCTCCTTTATATATAATACAGGATGTATCTGGTGTTTCCTTTATATATAATACAGGATGTATCTGGTGTCTCCTTTATATATAATACAGGATGTATCTGGTGTCTCCTTTATATATAATACAGGATGTATCTGGTGTCTCCTTTATATATAATACAGGATGTATCTGGTGTCTCCTTTATATATAATACAGGATGTATCTGGTGTTTCCTTTATATATAATACAGGATGTATCTGGTGTCTCCTTTATATATAATACAGGATGTATCTGGTGTCTCCTTTATATATAATACAGGATGTATCTGGTGTCTCCTTTATATATAATACAGGATGTATCTGGTGTCTCCTTTATATATAATACAGGATGTATCTGGTGTTTCCTTTATATATAATACAGGATGTATCTGGTGTCTCCTTTATATATAATACAGGATGTATCTGGTGTCTCCTTTATATATAATACAGGATGTATCTGGTGTCTCCTTTATATATAATACAGGATGTATCTGGTGTCTCCTTTATATATAATACAGGATGTATCTGGTGTCTCCTTTATATATAATACAGGATGTATCTGGTGTTTCCTTTATATATAATACAGGATGTATCTGGTGTTTCCTTTATATATAATACAGGATGTATCTGGTGTCTCCTTTATATATAATACAGGATGTATCTGGTCTCTCCTTTATATATAATACAGGATGTATCTGGTGTCTCCTTTATATATAATACAGGATGTATCTGGTGTCTCCTTTATATATAATACAGGATGTATCTGGTGTTTCCTTTATATATAATACAGGATGTATCTGGTGTCTCCTTTATATATAATACAGGATGTATCTGGTGTCTCCTTTATATATAATACAGGATGTATCTGGTCTCTCCTTATATATAATACAGGATGTATCTGGTGTCTCCTTTATATATAATACAGGATGTATCTGGTCTCTCCTTTATATATAATACAGGATGTATCTGGTGTCTCCTTTATATATAATACAGGATGTATCTGGTGTCTCCTTTATATATAATACAGGATGTATCTGGTGTTTCCTTTATATATAATACAGGATGTATCTGGTGTTTCCTTTATATATAATACAGGATGTATCTGGTGTCTCCTTTATATATAATACAGGATGTATCTGGTGTCTCCTTTATATATAATACAGGATGTATCTGATGTTTCCTTTATATATAATACAGGATGTATCTGGTGTCTCCTTTATATATAATACAGCATGTATCTGGTGTCTCCTTTATATATAATACAGGATGTATCTGGTGTCTCCTTTATATATAATACAGGATGTATCTGGTGTCTCCTTTATATATAATACAGGATGTATCTGGTGTCTCCTTTATATATAATACAGGATGTATTTGGTGTTTCCTTTATATATAATACAGGATGTATCTGGTGTCTCCTTTATATATAATACAGGATGTATCTGGTGTCTCCTTTATATATAATACAGGATGTATCTGGTGTCTCCTTTATATATAATACAGGATGTATCTGGTGTCTCCTTTATATATAATACAGGATGTATCTGGTGTCTCCTTTATATATAATACAGGATGTATCTGGTGTCTCCTTTATATATAATACAGGATGTATCTGGTCTCTCCTTTATATATAATACAGGATGTATCTGGTGTTTCCTTTATATATAATACAGGATGTATCTGGTGTCTCCTTTATATATAATACAGGATGTATCTGGTGTTTCCTTTATATATAATACAGGATGTATCTGGTGTCTCCTTTATATATAATACAGGATGTATCTGGTGTCTCCTTTATATATAATACAGGATGTATCTGGTGTCTCCTTTATATATAATACAGGATGTATCTGGTGTCTCCTTTATATATAATACAGGATGTATCTGGTGTCTCCTTTATATATAATACAGGATGTATCTGGTGTCTCCTTTATATATAATACAGGATGTATCTGGTGTCTCCTTTATATATAATACAGGATGTATCTGGTGTCTCCTTTATATATAATACAGGATGTATCTGGTGTCTCCTTTATACATAATACAGGATGTATCTGGTGTCTCCTTTATATATAATACAGGATGTATCTGGTGTCTCCTTTATATATAATACAGGATGTATCTGGTGTCTCCTTTATATATAATACAGGATGTATCTGGTGTCTCCTTTATATATAATACAGGATGTATCTGGTCTCTCCTTTATATATAATACAGGATGTATCTGGTGTCTCCTTTATATATAATACAGGATGTATCTGGTGTCTCCTTTATATATAATACAGGATGTATCTGGTGTCTCCTTTATATATAATACAGGATGTATCTGGTGTCTCCTTTATATATAATACAGGATGTATCTGGTGTCTCCTTTATATATAATACAGGATGTATCTGGTGTCTCCTTTATATATAATACAGGATGTATCTGGTGTCTCCTTTATATATAATACAGGATGTATCTGGTGTCTCCTTTATATATAATACAGGATGTATCTGGTGTCTCCTTTATATATAATACAGGATGTATCTGGTGTCTCCTTTATATATAATACAGGATGTATTGGTGTTTCCTTTATATATAATACAGGATGTATCTGGTGTCTCCTTTATATATAATACAGGATGTATCTGGTGTCTCCTTTATATATAATACAGGATGTATCTGGTGTCTCCTTTATATATAATACAGGATGTATCTGGTGTCTCCTTTATATATAATACAGGATGTATCTGGTGTCTCCTTTATATATAATACAGGATGTATCTGGTGTCTCCTTTATATATAATACAGGATGTATCTGGTGTCTCCTTTATATATAATACAGGATGTATCTGGTGTTCCTTTATATATAATACAGGATGTATCTGGTGTCTCCTTTATATATAATACAGGATGTATCTGGTGTCTCCTTTATATATAATACAGGATGTATCTGGTGTTTCCTTTATATATAATACAGGATGTATCTGGAGTCTCCTTTATATATAATACAGGATGTATCTGGAGTCTCCTTTATATATAATACAGGATGTATCTGGTGTCTCCTTTATATATAATACAGGATGTATCTGGTCTCTCCTTTATATATAATACAGGATGTATCTGGTGTTTCCTTTATATATAATACAGGATGTATCTGGAGTCTCCTTTATATATAATACAGGATGTATCTGGAGTCTCCTTTATATATAATACAGGATGTATCTGGTGTCTCCTTTATATATAATACAGGATGTATCTGGTGTCTCCTTTATATATAATACAGGATGTATCTGGTGTTTCCTTTATATATAATACAGGATGTATCTGGTGTCTCCTTTATATATAATACAGGATGTATCTGGTGTCTCCTTTATATATAATACAGGATGTATCTGGTGTCTCCTTTATATATAATACAGGATGTATCTGGTGTTTCCTTTATATATAATACAGGATGTATCTGGTGTCTCCTTTATATATAATACAGGATGTATCTGGTGTCTCCTTTATATATAATACAGGATGTATCTCGTGTCTCCTTTATATATAATACAGGATGTATCTGGTGTCTCCTTTATATATAATACAGGATGTATCTGGTGTCTCCTTTATACATAATACAGGATGTATCTGGTGTCTCCTTTATATATAATACAGGATGTATCTGGTCTCTCCTTTATATATAATACAGGATGTATCTGGTGTTCCTTTATATATAATACAGGATGTATCTGGTGTCTCCTTTATATATAATACAGGATGTATCTGGTGTCTCCTTTATATATAATACAGGATGTATCTGGTGTTTCCTTTATATATAATACAGGATGTATCTGGTGTCTCCTTTATATATAATACAGGATGTATCTGGTGTCTCCTTTATATATAATACAGGATGTATCTGGTGTCTCCTTTATATATAATACAGGATGTATCTGGTGTCTCCTTTATATATAATACAGGATGTATCTGGTGTTTCCTTTATATATAATACAGATGTATCTGGTGTCTCCTTTATATATAATACAGCATGTATCTGGTGTCTCCTTTATATATAATACAGGATGTATCTGGTGTCTCCTTTATATATAATA